>NC_091621.1:22702824-23005854 GCF_027580195.1 Bos mutus | reverse complement strand
CTACCAGGCTCCTCTGTCCATGGGATTTTCCAGGCAACAGTATTGGAGTGGGGTGCCATTGTCTTCTCCCAATACAAAACTATCTTAACCATATTTAACTGTACAGTTCAGTGGCACTAAGTACATTCACCTTGTTAAAGATGACTCCTGGGCTTCCCTGGCAGTTCAGTGGTAAAAAATCCACCTGCCAGTGCAGGAGACATGGATTTGATCCCTGATCCAGGAAGATTCCACAGGCTGCGGAGCAACTAGGCCTGCAGGCCACAACTACTGAGCCCACACACCCTAGAGCCTGTGCTACACAACAAGAGAAGCAATGAGAAGCCTGAGTATCACTAGAGAGTAGCCCTTGCTTGCCACAACTAGAGAAAAGACTGCACAGCAACGAAGACCCAGATAAATAAACAAATATATAAATAGACAGACAGACTGGTGGGCCGCAGTCCGTGGGGTCGCTAAGAGTCGGACACGACTGAGCGACTTCACTTTGACTTTTCACTTTCACACATTGGAGAAGGAGATGGCAACCCACTCCAGTGTTCTTGCCTGGAGAATCCCTGGGACGGGGGAGCCTGGTGGGCTGTCGTCTATGGGGTCGCACAGAGTCGGACACGACTGAAGCGACTTAGCAGCAGCAGACAGACAGACATAAATAAATAAAATAATTTTTTAAAAAGGTGACTTCTGAGAAGTCAAAGCAATCTAGCTCTCCCACTCGGCAAGTTACAGACTTACTCTGGAAGACTGATTTAGTGTCATTCGGTTTTAGGTAAAGGCATTGAGAAGCCCAGGTGAGTCCTGGTACTGTGCTAATGAGGCTACTGGCCTCATACATAGTTGCTGCCATTTTATTGCACAGTTGGGAGGTGCACAGCTTCCCCCACCATACAAGACAGTCCTGGCTATTTCTTAGATTCTGAGTGCTTCACATGTCTGACGACCAACCATCCTGGTTTACCCAGAGTAAGGTAACAAACTGTTCCAGTGTGTCTGGGACTGAGGAAGTTCATGGCACTTGGGGCTTGTAGTGCAAAAGCTAGACCAATTGCAAGCAAATTGGGATGGCTGATCACCCTAACCAGAGGGCACAGTAGCTATAGAGGATAGTCTGTCAAGTGTTCCCAGCATTGAGGCAGGTAGGGATGATGTAGTGCTGTATCATCTAAAATGCTTGTGCTAGACAGACCCTGTTAGGAATACACCACATTATTAGCTTAGAGCCAGCTCTAATTTTTGGTTCTTGGGTAAGAGGATGGGAAATTATATATATTTGTAAATTATAATAAAATTAGTATAATTTGAATAATTATAATTATAATTAATTGTATTCAATAATTTGAATAATTATAGCCATATTCTTATAATACAATTATTATAATAATATAATAAACAACATAATATTATATAATTATAGTAATATATATAGTTGACCCTTGAACATTAGTTTGAACTGCTTGGTCCATTTATATGTTAATTTTTTCAATAGTAAATACTACAGTACTACATGATCACATTTGGTTGAAGCCATGGGTATGGAGTCACAGATATGGAGGGCTGACTGTAAGTTATACTCAGATTTTTGATGGTGAAGAGGATGAGCACTTTTAACTCCCCCCAAACCTCTACCCCTTGTTGTTGAAGGATCAACTGTGTATCATTTTCCCTTTTAAAAATCAACTTTATTGGGGTATAATTTTCCTCTGTTAGGTAATTTTTATTCTTCTATTACAATAAAACTTTAAAATTTTGAAAACACTTTTTCATAGACTGACTAAACTGAAAGCTTCAGGAATACAGATATCGTGTCCAGTTAGTCTGTTTTGCTTAAGATGTTATTTGCATTACTTCGAATAGTATTGCCACATGGCTGGATTAAATAGTTATATGTTCAATGAATGAATGAAAGAGTTCTCTATTTTTTTTTTTTTTGGCCAAACCGTGTGGCATACAGGATCTTAGTTCCCCAACCAGGGATCAAACCCGTGTCCCCTGCATTGGGAGCTTGAAGTCTTAACCACTGGACTGCCAAAGAAGTCCCAAAAGAGTTGTCTAGATATGTTTTTTCCCAACCCTTCATTTTTTATTCATGAAGTTTTTTTCCTTCAGTTTTTAAACATATAAAATTTACCATCTTAACCATTTTTAAGTGTGTAGATCAATGTTATGTATCCATGTTGTGTAACCATCACTACCATCCATCTCCAGGCCTCTTTTCATCTTACAGAACTGAAACTATACTCAATAAACAATAATTCCTCATTTCCCCTCCCCCAGCCCCCGGCAACCATGATTTTCCTTTGTGTTTCTATGAGTTTGATTATTCTAAACACCTCATGTAAGTGGAATCATACAGCATTTATCATTTTGTGATTGACTTATTTCACTTGGCATGATGTCTTCCAGATTCACTGAAGTGAAAGGATATGTCAGGATTTCCTTCCTTTTAAGGCTGAATAATATTCCAGACACGTAATACCACATTTTATTTATCCATTCATCCACTGATTAGCACTTGGATTGCTTCTGTGTTTTAATTATTGTGAATAATGTTGTTATGAACATGGATGTGTAAATATCTCTTTAAGACCCTGCTTTCAATTCTTTTTGGAGCCCAGTTAGAAGCAGAATTGCTAAATCATATAGTAATTCTATTGTTAATTTTTTTAGGCACTGCCATACTGTTTTGCACAGCAGCTGTACCATTTTACATTCTCACCAGCAGTGCATAAAGTCTCCAGTTTTTCCACTCCTTTTATTTACTGGTTTTTTGAAGCAGTCATTCTGATGGGTGTTAGGGTGTGTCTAGTAGTTTTGATTCACATTTCCCTAATGGTTAGTGACATTGAGCAGTTTTTCCCATGCTAACTGGCAATTTGTATATCTTCTTCAGAGAAATACTGGGGTCCAATTTACATATAATTAAATGCACATATATTTTAAGAGTTTAAAGAGTTTTAACATACAGTTTAAAGAGTTTCAGCAAAGGTATATAACTGTATAAGCACCACCCAATCACGATTTAGAACATTTCTATCACCTCTTAGGGCTAAATTGTGCCCTCTGGCACTCAGTTTCCTCTGGCCCATGTCCTCAGGCAACTATTGTATTTTCTGTCATAGATTAATTTTGCTGTTCCTAGAATTCCAGTTACATGGAGTTGTACTGGAGTTTGTGTTTGGCTTCTTTTTGACATAATGTTTTTGAGATTCTTCCATGTTGTTGCTAGTAGGTGGAAGATATTTTAAACGTGAAAATTCCTGAACCACTGAGCAGGTGGGAGATTACAATAATCACTGATATTTATTAAGCATGTATAATATGTTGAGTACAGTTCAGGCTTTACGAATAATGTCTTATCAATCCTAACATCAACTTCATGAGGTGATTCTATTAATTCCATTTTAGAGATGAAGAGCTATAGAATATATAAGTAATTTGCCAAACATCCTGCACCTACCCAGTGGCGGAACTGGGCTTCCTAGGTGGCTCAAGTGGTAAAGAATCCACTTGCCAATGCAGAAGATGTGGGTTTGATCCCTGGGTTGGGACAATCTCCTAGAGGAGGAAATGGCAACCCACTCCAGTGTTCTTGCCTGGAGAATCCCATGGACAGAGGAGCCTGGGGGCTACAGTCCATGGGGTCGCAAAGAGTTGGACACAACTGAGCACACATGCAGCCTGGCTCCAGAGTCAGCGTGTAAAGCTACCATACTCTGCTAATTTACCAGGGCACTGGGCAAATCCCAGCACTTCTCAGTGGGCCAAGGTGTCCATTTGCCCCTCTTCTCCTTCCCATTCTCCATTTGCCATCCCGGCCTTTTCTCATGCCACATTAACTACATAAGAGCAAACATGTACCTGTCTAAACAAGGAGTCTAGGTTGCCACAAGTAAATGAAAAAGTCCTGGGGAGAAAAGGAACAACAGATAGATAGAAAACAGAAGCAATTACATCCTATTTCTCATTAGTACCAACTTGCCTCATTTCATGGGCCAGTGCTTATTGTCGTGCTCAATTATCTCATGAGACTGGATAGGAACACACAAAAAAAATTTGTTTCCCCACTCTTAAGTCAGTGTTTATTTTGGCAGAAATGGCAATCTACATTTCCACTGTTTTAACAGAAGTATTATAATCATTCTGCACCATCTTCACAGGCTGTACCACTGCCATTCATTTGTTTTTGAATTAGTAAACATTTCACAATGAGTGCTTTTCTAGACATATTCTCACAAAAGCCATATTACTTTGGAAAGGCTGGATATATAGAGGCCCCCATTTAACACCTTGTTATTCCAGGTGACTTAATGACTTGCCTAAATTATATACCTACTTCTGGACGATCTTCAGTATTAATGGTGAAGCTGTCTCCCAGCATCACCTGCTCATTTTTAGCTCTGGCTCTGTTCAGTAGGACAGTGGTCTCCTGGTTTTAAGTAAAGGTATGTTTTCAATTTGGGTTATGCTAACGTTAATGACAGAGATTATAAATCCCTTTCTCCCTAATCAAAGAACAAATAATTTCTTATTTTTATTATGGAAGAATCGAGTTTTGCCAACAGGTAACTCAGGGAGGCCTGGCATGCAGCAGCCCATGGGGTCGCAAAGAGTCAGACAAGACTGAGCGACTGAACTGAACTGAACTGAATTACCATTTCTTTCCTGCTTGCTTTCACAGACCAGTGACCTTTTCTATTTCCTAGTGAACAAACTTCATGAATACTTGCCAGAGTCTAGGGATAAGAATGCACTTCACAATAGAAGCCAAAGGGCTGATGAGCTGGTGTAAGTACTAACTGGATAATCACAGATATTTTTTCCTTAGGATGTTAAATAAATAGAAGGCACTGGGCAAAATATGTACTGTTTTAATGATAAATAGTGCTGCAAATTTTGCTTCACATAGATTTTTTAAAATAGCATTTATTTTGTTCTAATTGTGTGGTCAAAAACTACACAAGGAACTAGTAATACTGGCTGTCCCCAAAGGGGAAAAAAATCAATTTTTTTTACATTTGAAATTTTACATTTTTTTACATTTGAAATTTTGAAAAATTACCTACTTGAAACAGTTAAGATGATTAAATTTTGTTTTAAAATAGTGTGATTATCATTAAAACTTTGCAAAAAATAAGTACAAAAATCAATATGATAATGACTTGTAATCCTGACATGCACTTATTAATTTATTCATTCAACAAATATTTCTGAGTGCTTACCATGTAGCCATCACAGAGTAGGCTTGCAACCAATGCTGGCGATTTGATATATAGAATTTCCTTCCTATACTTTTTTTAAATGGGTATCTGAATGTAATTCTATTAAGGATTACTGATTTTGTGAAATTCTGAACTCATAATGAAGTCATGCCATTTCTGTGACATTTTTCCTCTCTGTTTTACAGGGTGTGCATTGAAATTATACAGACTCTGGGACGGATGTTCAGAGAAACAGAAACTGAGTCATTGCGCCTGAACATATTAGCAGCTAAGAAGTAAGGCCTTTTAAAAATTGAGATCTTGTAGCTGCAACCCACTAACTACTCTTTCGAGTGTCTTCTAGAACTCATAATTCTCTGACTTCTCTGCTTGATCCCTTTGTAAATATATTAAACTCTTTTGTCTCTCACTTCCTTCTGTGATGAACAGATTAACTGGTGCAAACTGAGTTCTCTCTGATTACTGAGGGCACAAAGATTCTGTTATCCTAAGTTTATCTTTTGTCATCATCTGAAGACCAAGGGGCTTTCCCGGTGGCTTAGTGGTAAGAATCTGCCTGCAATGCAGGAACTGCAGGAGACACAGGTTTGATCTCTGGGTTGGGAAGATCCCCTGGAAGAGGGCATAGCAACCCACTCCGGTATTCTTGCCTGCAGAACCCCATGGATAGAGGAGCCTGGTGGGCTACAGTTCATAGGGTCGCAAAGAGTCGGACACGACCAAAACGACTTAGGATACATACAATCTTGGAGTGCATATTGGAGGGTAAGAGGTGTAATAAAGTTACTCCAAAATATGTGTCCCAGAGAAGAGAGAAATTTACATCTTTCTTACATATTAGTCCAGAGTAAAGAGCCATGCTTTTTGCTATAAGACCAGCCAGAGACCTAGGTTTCCTCCTTTTTGTTGCTCTACTGTCTTCTATCATATGCTATCTTTGTCCTCATGGTTAGCTGGCTGAACTTCTTGCCTTCACCACACCCTGTGGGAATCAGGAAGGGCAAATAAATTTCTTCTTCTTTTTACTTAGGAATATATTTTTATTTACTTGTTTTTTTAATTGGAGTATAATTGCTTTATAATGTTGTTTAGTTTCTGCTGTACGACGACGTGAATCAGCTGTAAGTATACATACATCCCCTCTCTCGATCTCGTCTGCTCCCCCTTCCGCCCTCCCCACTGCTGCAAATCCTGCTCCTCTAGGCCATCACAGAGCATCCAGCTGAGCTTCCTGTGCTATATAGCAGCTTCCCAAATTTCTTTTTAAAGCAAGGCACAGAAGACTTTTGTTGTTGTTGTTCAGTCACTAAGTCAAGTTCCACTCTTTGAGACCCCATGGACTGCATAATAGTTTTGCTTTCCTTCTATTGGTGAGAATTTTAGGCATACGGCATTTCTAGCCACAAAAAAGGCCGCAAAATGTGTCTGTAGTTGGACTTCTATATGCCTAGCTAAACTTTAGATGGCAATGGGACAGCTGTTATTCAAAGGAAGAATGGGAGAATGTATAGTGTGGGACAATAGCATTCTTTGCCACAGAAAGTGTGTGTTTGCATATTAGCTGTTGGACCTTTTTATGAGATTTATAGGCTATGAATTATATCCCTGGGCAATGGTCTGGCTAAAATCTTAATTTCCTCCCACCCTTTTAATCAACTGTTTATCTACATTTCTTGCATCATAAAGTGGAAGAAGGAGGAGCGCCATGGACTCTGAAACATTTGAACTGGAAGGAAGAATAAGAACTTTTAGTACTATTTTGTCCAGGCTATTTATTAGAGACTTTTACAAATAAATTTTACTGATAATGGTCATTAGCATATCTTAAGCAACTTGCTGTGTGTCAAGGACTATAGGCATACTGTGCTTTACAGCAGGGTGGTCAAATGTTTCTGCAAAAGGCTACATAGTCTCTGTTGAAACTACTTAATTCTGCCATTGTCACAAAAGCAGCCATAGACAATATGCAAAGGAAAAGGCACAGCGGTATTCCAATAAAGTTTTATTTATAAAAACAGGCTCTGGGCTATTGGGCCTGCAGGCCATAGTTTGTTGACCCCTACTCCACAGCATACAAGGAAAATATACTGCTGTTTTCTCTGCATACTTTTTTTTTTCTGCATACTTCTTTATGTAGTTGACAATACTGCCCTTTTCCCAATATCCAAGAGAGAGATTCAAAATTATGTCTGATATTTATGTCTTCTCCCACACTGAAGTTATTGCTAAATCACGTTACCCCCTTGGTCCACCTTTTGGTCTCTACTTTTCTTTATCCTAATTGGAGAAAATCATTCTTACCAATCTCTGTTGGAAAGTGTTGCATTTTAATTGCTCTGTCTTAACTTGGTTCTGCCACATCAGCCCTACTGTATCAAGCTTCTTTCCTGATACAACAAATTCTTCTCATGTTCTTTGGTACATATAGTATATTGCTATAGTTGGTTGTAATATTAACTTTTCAGTCAATTTTTATATTCATAGTGGTCAAATCATGTTATCTGTACCATTAACTAGCACAACTAATAATCTATTGCCATGTAACAAATTATTGAGTTGGTCAAAAAGTTCATTTGGGTTTTTCCATAGATCTTACAGGAAGACCCGAATGAACTTTTTGACCAACCCAATACCACAAATTTAGTGGCTTCAATAATATCTGACAGTTTCTGTGGATCAGGAAATCTGGATACAGCTTAGCTGGCTCCTCTGCTCAGGGTCTCACAAGGATGTAATCAAGGTGGTTGGCTGGGGCTGCAGTCTCAGGCTTGGGGCCCTCTTCCAAACTCATTTGGGTAGTTGTTAGCAGAATTAATTTCCGTATAGCTGTAAAACTCATGACAGCTTGCTTCTTGGCAGGAGAATATCTCTGAGCTCAGAAAAGGCCCAAACTCTCTTTTAAAGGACTCGCCTCATTAGCTTAGGCCCACTCAGGATGATCTCTCTTTGATTAACTCAAAAGTCAACTCACTGGGGATCTTAATTACATTTGCAAAATTTCTTCACCTTTCTCATCTAACATAACTTAATGACGAGAATGAAAGCCTAATATGTTCCCAGGTCCTGACCATACTTTAGGGAAGGGATCATATAGAGTGTATATACTACAGGATGCAAATCTCGGAAGCCATATTAAAACTCTGCTTACCAAAATAACACAGAATGACTTATGAGACCATGAATGTGCCCTTCAAAGTCTGTACTTTAAGATACTGTAATATTAAAAAAAATCTTACACTGGGAATAACAATCTAAACAATAAAAGTATCAAACTGTTGGTACCATTTTTAAGGGTGTGATGTCAACCCTAAGGTGTCTATTATAATGAGTCAGGATGAAATACCATTTTAGAATAAAATTTATTTTATCTGTTATTGACTTTATGGATTTTAAATTGAGTTGGCAGAAGGGACAGATTGCAGAAGGGATAGATTTAAAATTAAATTCCATTTGAGAAAATAAAAAAACATTTATTCATTTCAGCATTTTCCTCTTTATTTCTTTCGTAAAGAGATTTTATTAGTTCAACCCACTTCATTGTATTCTTGAAATATGCCATAACCCTTCCTTTTTTTCAGTACTCTTATGGTTGAAGTCATGTATTCAACTTACCACAGGGACTCAGAATTTGAGAGTACCTCCCTTTAGCCTAGGATATATGATAGTTTGAAAAGAAGCTGTTGCTGAAAATAAAGGACTATAATTAAATATTACAGTGAATGGAATATCAATTCAAACTTAGTATCAGGAAAGCTTCTAAATAGATTATTTTGTTGATTTTGGAAGTATCTTCTGAAAATAGACTGGCTGTTTTAAAACAGCCTGAATAAAACATTAGCAAATATCCTGTAGGACATATCCTGCTTTTTTTGAGCAATGTGGTAACTGACAATGTGCTAACTTCTTTTGCAGATATGAGAACTAGATTTGTTTTTTGAGTTGGTGAACGGAGGGGAATTGCATTTTTATTAGAATTTTGGTAAACTTATCATGGTAATGATTTAAATGACTGTAAAAAGATTAGGAAGCCTCCAAATATTACTAAATAAGATTGTTTATATTCTTTATTCCCTTATGAAAGGAATGCTTAAGAATATAGAGGATTTTTATATAGTCCTATATGTACATTCTTTTATTGCTCCTCTATGTCAAAACTTCTCTGATATTGTCTTCAATTAGGGAACGGATTTTTCTAGTGGTCTGCCTTCAGCTTTTTTTCAACCTTACAGGCGTTGTACTATACATATGAAAATGGGATTACTGATCCAGCTTCTCAGGAAGCATGTTTTGAATTGTGATTTTTGTGTGTGTGAGCCTTTTTATTTTCAAACAGCATGATATATTATTCAAGTATGCAGTAACATTTAAGTGGGTTATTAGTATATGTTAGGGGACTATACACTGCATTTGAAAGACGTGAAGTTTAATACTACTTTTATTCACTAATAGCTAGCGATCTTTAGTTAACAATAGACCTCTGAGACAGTTTGTTACAAACGGTTTCTAGAGTCAAAAAACTCTACGATATCACTTATATGTAGAATGTAAAAAATAAGACTAATGAATCTAACAAAAAAGAAGCAGACTCACAGATATAAAGAACAAACTAAGCGCTCTAACCATTGGGCAGAGGGATGGAGGGAGGGGCAAAATAGAGGTAGGGAGCTAAGAGTACAAACTACTATGTATAAAATAAATAAGCTGCAAGGATGTGTTGTACAAGACAGGGAATATAGCCAATAGTGTGTAATAAGTATAAATGGAGTATAACCTATAAAATTTTTTTAATCACTACTGTATACATAATATTATAAATCAATTATACCTCAATTAAAATAAACAGTCCACAGTGCTTCATACTTTTAAATATAATTACACTCAGTGCCTGCAAACTTGGTGTCACTGCTTTTCTTTTTAAACTTAACTCACTAATTGCCTTTATTTTTTTTCAGGGGAACACTATTTAACCTTTTGGTAATTTTAATTAGCGAGCCTCAGATTCCAAAATCAGGTCCTGTGTTTGACATCCAGTTGGTGGCTGACTCAACTTTAGTTGAGATGTCTTTGGATGATGAGGTGAGATGAAAGTTTTGGAATAGACTAATTACAATATATAGGAGTTCTTCTATGTGGACCATGAGTCTTAGAATATAGAAACATAATTAAATCAAAGTTAATATTTTGTTATTAACCTCAAAACTTAGCTATTCGTCAATATTATATCCATTTTATATGTTTTAAAGTATGCATACTGATAAAACAGTATTCTGTATATATTAGATAAATCTGTTTACATCTGTCTCTGTAAAATATTTATGTATATAATTCCACAGCAGGGGTCTAATGGGTAAAAAAGCACTGTCTTAGAGATATATCAGGGTTAACGTTCTTGTCTTCGTTTATCATTTCCTTACCTATCTAAGTAGTGCAAACAGCATTAGTTGTTTAAAGTTTTACTAAAACATTAGAGGCGCCTAATGTAATTACTCTGAGAGAATAAATCAGGTTATTATTAGTTTGAGTAGGCCAACACAAAATTTCTTTAAAGGGTGGACATGATTTGATAGTTCTTGAACACACAGAGTTATGTTTTAGAAAGGTCTTAAATTCACTCATTTATTCAATAAATATTTATTGAGTGTCTGTTATGAGCCAAACAGTGTGCTAGGCAGCAGGCTGCAAATAAAAAGCAAAATAGACACAACTTCTGCCCTCATAGGTTGAAGAGACAGGCATTAATTGGTCAAATATAACATCAAATATTATTACAGACTGTATATGGAGTATCTGCAGTACCAGTTTCAACACTGGAATGAGTGGATTAGGGATAAAAGAGGAGGATGGAAACAAGACTGACAGAGATGTTAAGAAGCTAGTGCTGTAGTCCAGCTGAGGGATGACAGGGGCCAAGAAGCAAGCCTTCCTTGACCCCCAGACAACACTAGGCTTTCTTTTTACAGCTCTCCCAACTTCCTGTGCCTTTCTTCCACAGCCCTTGTCTCAGTGTATAACTGTGTGTTTATTTATGTGATTATTAGATTGATATCTGTTCCCCACTAGATTTGCAATCCCATGGACTGTAGTCTACCAGGCTTCTCTGTCCATGGGATTTTCCAGGCAAGAGTACTGGAGTGGGTTGCCATTTCCTTCTCCAGGGGATCTTCCTGACCCAGGGATCGAACCCAGGTCTCCTGCATTGCAGGCAGACGCTTTACCCTCTGAGCCACCAGGGAAGCCCTTGTATATTCCACCAGGGCAGTAACCACATCTCTGTTACTCTCCATTAGTACAGTATGGGACTCCAGTGAGTACTGTGTCTGATGCATGTTTGTTCAATAAATAAATGAAAAAAGAAAGATGGTAATTGTGAAGAGGAAAGATTCCAGAAATTTTTAGGAATCTGAGTGGATAAAAATATAAAGAATTAATATTAGATGACTTTTAGATTCTGGTCTGGGTGACAGATAACAACATAACAAGAATAGTAGGTTTAAAGGGGAAATAATGAGCTTGGTTTTAGATTAGTTTATTTGATTTGCCTTTGATATTTCCATATGAAAACATCCAGTGAGCAGTATAGACAGGTCTGAATTTCCTGTTTTTGGACCTGCTGGTCTTTTGCACCTGGGCTATGAATGAAACCATGAGCAGATTATATAAATTCTGGTTCCAAGGTCTAATAGAGCAGGTGGTTTCAAACTAGAACTCTTCCTTGCAAAGGATAGTTAGGGAAAATGTGGGGCCTTGTAGCATGCCTACAGACACAGTTCTCATGCACCAAGTGGCCTGTGGGCTAGGAGACAGCTTCACCAACTGTTTGAATTTCTTGAGAACAACCACCACAAAATTTCTCTAACTCTACATTTACCCATACCACAGAAGGAGTTATCCTTCAAGTTGGGCATAAGACTTAATTCCCTGGAGAATCTCCTACTTCAATTCTGGGGAGTATATGTCACATTCTTGAAAGGAAGCAGGATGGTTGATCTGAATGACACTGCAAAACAGTGTGCATTTTTTTTGCATGTCAGTATTCTGTAGGCTGTATCTTCTTTTCCTGACCCAGTTTCTTAGCCATTATTATATGTGCAGTCATTTTATGAGAGCAACTTTTTTGAGAATGATTGAATCAAACAGAACAAGAAAATTAACCACACTAATACTTTCTACTGATCATAAATTCTTTTTATAAATACCTAAGGAGAACCAGAAGAAATGATTATTTTCTGGCTCTGCCAATGATACTGCATTGATTACTATTTAAAATTCTAGTTACAGAAGCTTATCCTGGAATATACAGATACAGCTACAGCACTTTTGTATGAGATACTTCTTGTCTTTCAGCAGGTACAATGGTTTTATTATACATACTATATTGTGTCATTATCTTGTATGTCATGATCATTATATGATATATACTGTTGTTGTTGAGTCATTAAGTCACATCTGACTCTTTTGTGACCCTATGCATGGTAGCCTTCAAGGCTCCTCTGTCCATGGTATTTCCCAGGCACGAATACTGGAGCGGGCTGCCATTTTCTTCTCCAGGGGATCTTTATAACTCAGGAATCAAACCCGCGTCTCCTGTATTGGCAGGCTAATTCTTTACCACCAAGCCACCTGGGAAGCCCTGTTATATGATATATATATATATTCTATAATTAAAATGCTTGTATTAGAGATAATCTCCAAAATTGGGTGATGTAAATGATAGGACTACTATTGCTCTTAAGTGTTCATCTAGCTTATGTTCCTAAATACTCATCTTAAAGATCTGATTAATCAGGATAAAATATATTTGAAAAGGAATATCTTTTTAGCTATGTTTTACCTTCATGAATATAACTTGCTTATTTCCTTGCACTTTTTTTTTAGGGAAATATTGGATTGGAGTCAACAAAGTTTGCTATTAGCTGGATAATGTCCTTTTTACAAAGTTGTCCTCCCATAGTAAGTACCTTCTAGAAGCAGGAACAAAACTATCACTCAAGGCTGATGAAACAGATGCTCTTGTGCTTAATTAATGACTATTTGTCTATAAGGGGTCAAGTTTATAAAACAGAAGAAAATGTACATTTGATAATTTTATTAGTCAAAATAAAATACTTTTCTATTTGGGGCCTGAATGTTTAAGATATTAAAATAACATCTTAAATGTGATTTTTATTTAATGAAAAGCCCTAAGATATACGTAGAAAATAGAATTTTAAAACACTGGCTGTATAATTAAGTGAAAAACACGAACATTCATCTTAAACAGTGAGTGTGAGTTGGCGAGTATGAGTAGCACACTTTTAGTGCTGAGGCCACTCTGTCCTGGCAGCCGCCATCCTGGTCTGTGGTATCACCACCTCTCTCCTTGACACTTTAATTGCATCTACATGGTCTGTCCTGTCCTTCCACCAGACTACAGTCAAAGGAATCTATTCAAAATAAAAAATCTGATTATGTCATCACTTGCTTTAAATCACGTGCTCATAATAAATGAAGACAACAAATGAAGACTAGAAACTTGAATATGGCCTACAAGGCTGTGCATGTTATAACCTTACAGCCTCATTTGGTCCCTCACTCTGCCAGCTATGTGGGTCTCATACCCACTGCCCACCCTGATACTCCCAACTCCATCACATGGTCTTTACCATTCCCTCTGTCTGTCTGCTTGAAGTGCTTTTTTCTTCTTTTTACACCTAATTAACTCCTACTCATCCTCAGGCCTCAGTGCCCCTTGCTTGTGTGGGGTGGAGGTGATGATTCTCTCATTCTGATTATATCAGATTCTTCCATCACAGGCACACATTGTCAGAGCATGGCGACTTTTTCCTTTTCTACATAGGACTTGTTACTGTTGCAGTCTACACTGTGTTATTATTTGATTCTGTCTTGTGGTAGCCATTACTGTCCATATATATTCTGGGTTTCTCTCCTTTCAGGCAAGTAGTAGCAGTACACTTCCCTACCCACTTGAAATTAGGTCGGTTCTGGAATGTGGACCAGTGACTACAATGAGCAGAAACCCCTACCGATCCTTAAGGAACATACAGCATGAGCAAATAATAAACGTTCCTTGTGTTAAACAAAGCATTGATATTTTGTGAGATTTACTACCATCACATAATCTAGTCTATCATGATTGATACAATGTCTTTCTTCCCAAACTCCAGGGGCCATAAGGGTAGGAGCTCTGTGTTTTGTGCCAGGCACATAATAGATGTTAAATAAAATATCTGCTGAATTAACTCTAAGAAAGGCTTTATCCATTAATCTCTTCTCATCTCCCCAAACTTACTTTCCCTTTATTCATTCATGTATTTGTCTGTGTAGTCAACATAGATTTAATTGGAAATCTTTTCAAAAGGTAGTAATGCAAACTAAATTTTTGTTGCTAATAGAGGATTGACATGTAGTATTATGTTCTCCTTCCATACATGAACATGCTTCTTTTAACCGTCAGTGGTTTCCTGCTTTGAGCTATTTTGATATTGAGTCTGTCTTAGGGAATCCAATTGCCAGATCTCTGTGACATATATGTATAAGAACCTGACTGCAGTCAAAGGGTACACTTGTCAGTAGTACAGCCAACTGCCTTATACAGAGGTTGAGCCAGGAATCTGGGTCCTTTAGCAGACATAGACTCTAACCAGTCTCAGCCCCACTTCAAAGAGTGTTGTAAAGTTACAGTCACTCCCAGCGATAGTAGTTCATATGTGCATGATGCAAGACCCTTACTTTTTGTGTGGGGTGTTTGCAGACCTCATCATCTAAACTATTGTGTGAAATTTGGGGTCCTAAGAACTCCAAGCGACAGGAAAGTTTTCTTATCAACCTCTAGGGTTGGTTCACCAAAGGAACTGAGCTGAGTATGTGGCCAGCCTGTGACCATAAAGCATGTCAGGATGAAAGATGGCAAAAGGACCACAAACAGTGTTGAAAACTTCAGTATTAACCTATTTCTAAAGAGTCTGGGTAGAAACAGACCATTTGAGAGAAATTTGCAAGCAGGGAAACTGGTGGAATCATTGAATATACCTGCATGCCAGTCAGCTCTGGCTGATTCTCTTTCTTGATTACAGCAAGATGCTAAAGAAATTAAAAATTTAATTCCCAAATGGGCATTGCTTTGTTTCTCTGCTCCAGACTCTCTGATCTCAATCTGCATTTTCCTGACACAATATGTAGTCAATATGTGTAAATGGATCTGGGTTGGGGAAACTTCAGATCACCTGCCTTACTTAGGAAGGGTCAGTAGCCACGTGAATAGAAAAGGGAAATTTTGTCAGTGCTAATTTAATGAGCATCCAGAATGACCTTCTGGTTAGAGCCTGAAAGGGTAGTAGTATTCCTTTCTGTTTTTTACAGTAGCCTAAATTTATGCTTCCAATGTTCTCCTTCTGCTTTGGAGTCAAACTCCTTTGACAGTCAGGTCTAGTTCTGATCCAGATTTTAGGGGGGCAACTGGCAAACCCAGTCAGTCTATGGTCTGGTGCTCTCTTAGTACTAACTCAGTAAGAAATAGCACAATGCAAGGGCATCAGGGTGGCAGGGTGGCAAGGACTTCAGCCTAGATTTCTAGTTGAGGTTCCGGCTAAGCAGGTGGCCCTTGCAGGTGGCATGCAGTGCGTGTGTAACTGTGCTTCCCTTGTCTAGATTACTTTTGTGGCCAGTATTGTGAAACAAGTGGTGAAGGGCCTTTCAGCTTCATTTCAGCTGCTAAGTCCTGGCCGAGCAGTTTTGTTGTACCAGCAGTTTTACATCCTCAAGAGCTGCCTGCAGTACAGCAAGACTTTAGCTGAGTATATTAGGAACAACTACAGAGAAGAATTCAGGTAAGAAAAAGTCTGACTCTCATCTTCCACAAAATCCACTCATTTTTTATTTTCATGCAAAACGACAACACAGCCCAATAGTTAGAAGATTAAGCAGGAAATTCTAATGTTTGTTTTTAACATTTTACTTTGATAACACAGTTACCTTACTGTGGTAAGGCAGGATTTGGGGTGGGAGGGTGTCTAAGAACTATTGCCACTTGAAGTGCATTCCTAGGCCAGAAGAGACCAGTGAAGCATCAAAGCTCTCTGGGAAGAACTGTTTCTCATTCACTGTCTTTATCGCAGCCAGCATCTACTTCGCAGAACTGGTAATGATTTTAACATGCGAGTAACTGAAAGTAAGAAACCCTACTGAAGGAGACAATATAATTGGCTGTGAATTAACCCAGTCATTGGGAAAGAAAAACAATTGATAAGGGAGGAATGATGAATGCAGGAATCAGGGTTTTCTTTTTTGTTGTTTCATTTACCCTTCTCTTACATTCAATAACAAAACAGTAAGAAAGAACAGTAGAGCGCGTTGTTTCATCAGCCAGCTTGTTCTGCACCTCGGGGGTTCCTACTTCTATTTATAGGCCGGCAAAGCCAAATGCTCTTAGCGGTATAGCTTTGCATTAGCACCTTTAAAGGGAAAAACAAAACAAAACCCAGGTTGTGTCTAACTTAAGATGAAAAGGGTACAGCAGGCATAGCTTTGTTATTACTTTGGATGGAGACAAACATACATGGATGGGAAGGCATGTACTGTGGCCTAAAGATTTGCTTTAAACAATTGTACAGGCCAGTGTCAGTCCTGTTTTTCCTCCATGTGGTTTTATAGCAGAGGTTCTATTCTGGTCCCCATAAAAGGGTTTTGGTTGCCCCACTATGAGTTGGTGCCCAGGACCTAATTTTTTCCTCACTTTTTTTGAAGGAAAATTCATATAGCATGAAATTCACCATTTTAAAGATTTTAAAGGGTGCAATTCAGTGGCTTTTTTATTTTTAAAGACTATTTTTTGACCCAGGCCTACAGCAGTGAAAGTATTGATTCCTAATCACTGGACTTCTAGGAACTGCCAAGACTTTATTATTATTTTTACTTTTTTGTTTTGCTTGCACCATGTGGGATGCGGGATCGAACTCAGGCCACTTGCATTGGAAGCACAGAGTCTTAACCACTGGATCACCAGGGAATTCCCTCAGTGGCTTTTAATACATTTCACAGTGTTGTGCAACCACCACCCCTATCTAATTGCAGAACATTTTCATCACTCCCAAAGAAGCCTGTTACCCATGAAGCTGTCACACCCCAGCACCCGGCAACCGCTAATCTACTCTCCGTCTCTGTGGATTTGCCTGTTCTGGACATTCCATACAAATGGAATCACACAACACAGGCCTTTGTGTCTGGTGTCTTTCACTTAGCATGATGTTTCCAAGGTTCATCCATGTTGTAGCATGGGTCACATAAATCAATGTCTTAAAAATAGTTATGCACATTTAAAAATCAGAACAATGGCAACTATAGTGTCACATGCCTACATGAAAATAGTTGGCCAGGGCTCAAAAGCAGCTGGCCTCTTAGGTAGATAATGCACTGTTCAGTTTGCCACTGTCTCCTCTCTTTGTCCCTAGTGTTATCCTTCCTACATGTGACACCCAAGACTCACATACAGAAATGTTGTAACTGTTCAGTTTGTCTGGGGTGGCGCCTGGGCACTGGTGTTTAAAATAAACTCTCTAGGTGATGCTAATGTGCGTCCAGGGCTGAGAAGCAATGCTTGAAGCCGTCCAAGAGTCTAGCTAAAGATTTTCTTACTTTTGTCTCTTCCCTGGTTTTTTCCTATAGTAGCTGATCCTTGCACAGTGTTGTAGCTAGGGGTGCCACACCCTACATAGCTGAAAATCCATATATAACTTTTGACTCCACCTAAAATTAACGAATAGCCGACTTTTGACCAGAACCCATTCTGATAACATAAAGTTTATTAATACATATTTTGTATGTTATACGTATCTTATACTGCATTCTTACAATTAAGTCAGCTAGAGAAAATATTATTAAGAAAATCATATTTATTGATACAGGAAGTTCATGTTGTCTTTAAAAGATGAACTGTCTATCTATATGTATCTACATTAATTTGTCTTATATGGTACAAAGCACTGTAGATGTTACATATATTACAATCACTAGGCAAAAGAAATGAAAAGATAATGTGAAAAATAAATTTATGTTTATGTACAGGCATAATGGTTCATGCACTGGTAACAAAGCAGCAGCAATATGATCACTTCATGGTAACCTAGCTTATACAATAATGAATGAATCGTAAAAACATGTTTATGGCACACACTATATTCATAATATAGTATTGGAAGCACTGTTACTTAAAAAAAAACACGTGTGGTGATAGGCTGATACAGTTTCTCCAATTACAAGAAAGAGAAGCATACTGTATGGTATGTAAGTCTTTGAAAGCAAAGTTATAAACAGTAATATGAGAACTCACACATTATCAGTTTTATATTAAGCATCACCTCATGCCTACGTAAGGACAGGCTATCCACTTCAACACAGGTCTGTGCACAGTGTTCTACACCTATATTTATATACACTTACTGAAAAAAATCCAAGCCCAAGTGGATCCACGCAGTTCAAACCCATGTTGTTCAAGGGTCAACTGTACTTCACTGAGGCCGTGGGGACAAAGTCTCCTCTTCCCTCGACTTGGTCCTAGTGGGGGGCCAAGCTTCACTCACCCCAGCTTGACTCATTTCAACTCCCCACTGTGTGTGGCCTGTGAAAATGAGAGGCAGGAGCCTCAGCTCACACCGTGGTGAGGACAGTCCTAGCTTCCTTATTGATGCTTTGATAACTGATACATTATTAATGCAATTCACTTTCTTTGCTGAAGTAAAGTGCTTCAGTGAGCTGAAAGACTCACATAGCAGAGGTCTTCTAGGTCACAAATGGAGGAGATTGGAGGGTTAAGTGTTGGTAGTCTTGTGGGTTAAACTCCCACACTCAACAGCCCTATGCCAGTAAGTATGTATTTAATGATGTGACTGGTGTGAAAAGTCTTGTTTTTAAAGCTCTCTATTTTGTTTCTTTTTATGATTTGCAGGTACTTTATTCACATGCCAGCATTGGAAAAAAGGCTCCCATTATGTTACCCTATTACCCAACCTACCACTCAACTTTTCCATGAAGTTCTGAAATTGGTTGAACAGAAACAATCTGTGAAATGTTAATAAGAGTATAAAATGTTAATTGGAAGTCAACTTAATATTTATTAGAAATACAGCTATTCCTGTATTCTACAAAAAAGATCTTATTTGAAGGTTCCCTCAATACCTCTCTGAGAGAAGTCTTTAAAAAGAAACTGTTCAATACAATGACATAAAGTGTTGCTGAAGACTAGCATTTTTC
This sequence comes from Bos mutus, assembly GCF_027580195.1. Classification (NCBI taxonomy): domain Eukaryota; kingdom Metazoa; phylum Chordata; class Mammalia; order Artiodactyla; family Bovidae; genus Bos; species Bos mutus. The sequence continues at coordinate 22,986,391 of NC_091621.1, read as the reverse complement.
CAAAAGAAAAAGTTTCTAAAGACATAAAAGAAACAGAAACCTATGAAGAGCAAGTGTACAAAGTGCACCTGATGAGTTTTGGTGTAATAATGGTGACTGGCATGAAGCTACCGACATATCCAAAAATATATTGTGGGGAGTGTAAATACTGGGCAACAGGATGACACCACCTGTAAAAATTCTAGTGATATAAGTATTCATGGAAGAAGGAGCAGAAGAACCTAGGCATAGCTGTAAGAAAGGTCAGTTCCTCACTTACCATGGGGAAAGAAGCTTAGACTTGCTTCAACAAAACTAAATGCATTCTGCCACTCTTAAACGAACCTGGGGCTAATGAGAGCAGTCTCGTAGCGTTTCTATGAAAGAGAAACTGTGTATAAGCAGTTATGGCTCTTCCAGTTATTTCTAAAATGTCTTACTATATCTTATGGCAGTAAACTAATCCAACAAAAACCTTCACTTTGGCATCCCTGCTGAACTATTGGATTTGGGTTTCTAAGAACTCAAGAACTGGGTCCTCCATTCACCTTACTTAAGGGAGAATCAGAGAAGAATCCAGCACCAAAAAAAGAGCTCCCAAGCCAGACTTGCCTGTGCTGTGCAGTGGAGAGAGAGAGTTAAACTCAGGACATCTGATTCCTGGTTCTGGCTAAGCCACTAACCGGCTAGTTGACCTGGAGAAAGCCAGATCTCATTTCAGGGCCTACTCTACCATGTGAAAGGCTAGGTAGAACTTGTTCTCAAGTTGTCTTCCAGCTCTGACATTCTCTGCCTGTGATGAGACACTTCTTAGCATTCTGTAATGGGCAGTGCATTCCTCTGTTACTCTGGCTCAGTGCCTGGTTGTACATTGATTTCAACAATACTGTTTTCTTTGGACTAAGCATTTTCCTCCTGGCTGTCATCACCATTGCCCCAGAAAGTGTCTGAGCCTTCTGCACTGTCACCCATCCAAGATTATAAGTCTTCTAAGCTTTCTAATCTAGGGGCAGAAAGGGAGCAAAATGGTGTTTATGAGTGTCCCAGGCTGTCAGATGAGGGGTTATTCCCAAGAGATTGTTAAACAGGAGAATTTGAAAAGATTCTTAGGACAAAGGCAAGCAACACTTAAAACTGGAAAAATGATGGGACAGTAGGCTGACTACTGATGAGTGTGGAGCCTGCAGAATGACAAAAGGACTGACTCAGCTCTGCCTCGGCTTCCAGGCAGTGCCCTGGCCTTGGGCTAGGCATGGCGAGGCTCTGGAGAGGGCTTGGGGGTCTCTCTCCCACGTGCCTTCTTGTCCATGTTGCCTCTTCTCTCCCATTAGTTTTGGACCTTGGGAAGTTACTTAACGTCTCTATTGCTATTGCTAAGTCACTTCAGTCGTGTCCGACTGTGTGTGACCCCATAGACGGCAGCCCACCAGGCTCCCCCGTCCCTGGGATCCTCCAGGCAAGAACACTGGAGTGGGTTGCTATTTCCTTCTCCAATGCATGAAAGTGAAAAGTGAAAGTGAAGTCGCTCAGTTGTGTCCAACCCTCAGCAACCCCATGGACTGCAGCCTTACAGGCTCCTCCATCCATGGGATTTTCCAGGCAAGAGTACTGGAGTGGGGTGCCATTGCCTTCTCCGTAACGTCTCTAAGCCTTAATCAAAACAAAAATATAACCTATCCCAGAGGGTTGTCAGATTTAAATGAAAAGGTATTGTGTAAGCACGTAGCATGGTATATGGAAGTAGTAAGGATTCAGTGCATGCGTGCTCAGTTGCTGAGTCATGTCTGTGACCCCATGTGTGTGACCCCATGGACTGTAGCTTGCCAGGCTCCTCTGTCCATGGGATTATCCAGGCAAGAAATACTGGAGTGGGTTGCCATTTTCCCCATTAGGAGATCTTCCCTACCTAGGGATCGAACCCATGTCTCCTGTGTCTCCTGAAATGGCAGGCAGATTCTTTACCACTGAGCCACCCGGGAAGTTTTAGGTTTTGGTACTTATTAAACTACTATCAAAGCTGGCTGAGAACTTAGAGATTAGTAAGTACTGCCCTTATTTCCAGGACCAATTTGGGGACTAGCTATTATACTCAGCCCCTAATCTATACAGCAATGAAGAACAGATTCATTTCATTATTATACTGAAAATTCAGTTTTATATCAGCAGGAGTATGATTTCATTAGGTGACTATTTCTACTGCTCATCACCAAGGACTGTAGACTCTAATTGACATTCACAACACAAGAGCTGTGTGGGAAATATTCTTCCCAAGGGTGGACAGAAAGATTTTCAGTCATGTAAACTTTTTTTAACCTTTGATTTAAACAGCTAATTACTAACTGATCAAGCAGACTTTGCCATTCTGTCCTTATAGTGTTCCTAATTGATTATAGACAGGGTGAGAATACACATATGAAGAGTTTCTTCATTTTAGTGAAATCTAGATAATCCAGAAACTATGTTAAGAGGGAAAAGCCTAAAGTCTCTCTGATTGATGATGTATTTTACTTATTTCCACACTGACTCTCACTCACTGGTAGTGCCACTTTTCGGTGTATAGAAATGCCTGAGTATGGTATTAAGTATGGTATTAAACATGCTATAAGGCATTTGCGAAAAGTGGTCACAGCTTGTTGACTGGTGATATGTTTCAGCCAGTGGCACTGTATTTTCTCTGAGGTTAGAATCACTTGTTTTCTATTTAATGTATTTGTGTAGTAGAGAGGTTTCAGTGATAAATGTAGAAGAGAAGCTGGAAATTTCTTGAAAAAATGAATTTAATGGGAATTTCTGAGCAAACTTTAATAGTATTAACTCACTCTGATTTCTTTTTGTTCACTATATTTACTTCTAAAATGCAATACTGACTTGTAAGTTCCACCTGAACTTGGCTCCCTGTAGGAGGAAGACAGTCAGCAATTCTTCATCCCATCAGACCAAGCACTCTGTGCCTGTACATCTGTCTTTTGGACCTAAAGATTTTTACATTGAGAGGAAGGCAGAATGATTCTGGCTGGAAATAGGGGTGGTATAACCTTGTGACCGAGAGTCCAGATGCTTTGTCAGCAAGACCTTGTTTTGATTCTTGCCCATCTACTTGTTATCTGACTTTCAGCAGGTTATTTAACTTTTTTCAGAACTTCCATTTTGTCAAGCATAAGTTAATAGAAAGTCTACCTTAAGGGTTTTTGTGAATACTCATTCATTCATATATAAACAAATAGTTCTATGGCCAGAATACAGAGACAAACCATATGGCATTGCCATTTTCAGGTTCAAAATTATCAATATCTGCAATCTCATATGGTTCAAACAAATAAAAAATCCCTCAATCGATGGTAGCAATTATCCTAACTCTAAACTTTAGAAACACTAACTCACTTTAAGAACTTATACTTTAAATACATGTCATTAATTCTAATTTTCCAGGTAGTATGGCACTTTGTTATAACATGGCTTATTCTTGCACAGATTTGGGTGAACCTTAAATCATGTATTAACAGTTCAATTACAAATTATTAAGTGGGCATAATATAATTTAAAATGTTCAAATAGAATTTAAAATTTTCTTTCCTGCCTTCTGCCCAAATAAAGAAATCTGTTCTTCCACCAGTCTGCTCCTCCTCAGTGAATTTTACTTCATTCAGCCTACCAGTATACTAACGCATATATATGGAATTTAGAAAGATGGTAACAATAACCCTGTGTATGAGACAGCAAAAGAGACACTGATGTATAGATCAGTCTCATGGACTCTGTGGGAGAGGGAGAGGGTGGGGAGATTAGGGAGAATGGCATTGAAACATGTATAATATCATGTATGAAACGAGTCGCCAGTCCAGGTTCGATGCACGATACTGGATGCTTGGGGCTGGTGCGCTGGGACGACCCAGAGGGAGGGTATGGGGAGGGAGGAGGGAGAAGGGTTCAGGATGGGGAACACAGGTATACCTGTGGCAGATTCATTTTGATATTTGGCAAAACTAATACAATATTGTAAAGTTTAAAAATAAAATAAAATTTAAAAAAAAAAGTCAAAAAAAAAAAGAGACAGTTGGGAGACCTTTGTGTTTTCTCCTTTCTCTTCATCCTCCAAACACAATCCGTCAGCAGCGCTTATTGGAAATTCCTTCGAAATATATGAATAACCTACTGACTCCTCATAATTACTCTATTTTTGTCCAAACCTCCATCACCTAATGCAATAAACTATTTCATTACCTTGTTTTCACCCTGACTCCTACAAAACCCTTCTCTAAGGTGAGAGCGGACTATTCTTTTGAACAAGGAAATCAATACAATTTATGACTTTAAACCTCTTTTCTTCTCATTACTCAAGATGAAACCCAAAGTCCTTACCATGGCTTTCAGGACTCTTAATGACCTGAACTTTGACTACCTTTGTGACCTAATCCAATCAGTCTTCTCATTCACTACTCCCTAAGCACATGGGCCTTTTATGGTTTTCCTTTAAACCTCCAAGTTCTTTCAAGGCTTGGACACTTGCACTAGCAAATGCTTCCCCCCCATCCCCCCACCCCCCCACCGCGCCTCCAGATTGTCAAGTGTCACTTCAAAAAGGGCTTTTCCGATCACTCCAAAGTGGCCTCCCAATCACTTACTTCACTTTATATTTGTTTACTTACTTATTTCCTGCAATGCAGGAGTTTAAGAATGTAAGCTTCATGAGGGTCTGGCCCGCATTCGTCTTATTCATGACTATATCCCAACATCTGGGATAGTGCTATCCCAATATCTGGCTACTCTACAAAGTGCCTAATCTATGCTGAGTTTAGCATGGGCTAAAGAAACATGTAGAAGGAGACCACAGACAGGAGCGCCAGCCCCAGCTGCCACATAACAGCAAACTCATGAAAAGGCCCCAAGTAAGACTTCTAGAAGAACCACCCAGGCAAGCCACAGAATTATGAGATATAATAAAGGGTTGGATTTTCTCCAGCTTTACTGAGGTATAATTGACTAATAAATCTGTAAGGCAGTTAAAGTAAACAATGTGATGACTTGATATTCTTGTACTCTGTGAAGGGATTTTCCCCACCCTCACCCCTCACCCCCACTCAAGTTAATCCATCCCTTACCTCCCATAGGTATCTTTTTTTTTTTTGAAGGGCAGGGGAACCATTCAAGCGCTACTGTCTTAGCAAATTTCAATTATATAATACAGTGTTATCAGCTACGGTGACCATGTTACACATCAGGTGAACGTGAACGTGAAGTCGCTCAGTCGTGTCCGACTCTGCGACCCCATGGACTATAGCCTACCAGGCCTCTCTGTCCATGGGATTTTCCAGGCAACAGTACTGGAGTGGATTGCCATTTCCTTCTCCAAGGGATCTTCCCAACCCAGGGGTTGAACCCGGGTCTCCCGCATCGTAGACACACGCTTTACCGTCTGAGCCACCAGGGAAGTTTTTTTGTGCGTGTGTGTGTGTTTTTTACACATCAGGTACTCAGACCTTATTCATCTCATAATTGAAAGTGTTTATACCCTTAAAAGTTTGGAGACGTACCAACCTCTCCCTATTTCCCCATCCCAGCCCCTAGCAACCACTTTCTACCCTCTGATTCTATGAGCTTATCTTTAAAAAAAAAATAAGTGTGATTTTAAGCCTCTAAGTTTTGAGGTGGTTTATTATGTAGCAATGGGTAAACAGAACAAGGACATTTTCATTTATTTTAAATACATTCTATCAATGTTAGTGTAATTCCAAATTAGATCATTTGCCACAATCAAGCACTCTAACCAGCATAAGTATTTTACTTATCTGTTCTTCCAACTTTTTTCTAAAAGTTGGCTGAGTGAGTGAAGTCGCTCAGTCGTGTCCGACTCTTTGCGACCCCATGGACTGTAGTCTACCAGGCTCCTCCATCCACAGGATTTTCCAGGCAATATTACTGGAGTGGGTTGCCATTTCTTTCTCCAGGGTATCTTCCTGACCCAGGGATCGAACCTGGATCTCCCTCATTGTAGACAGACGCTTTATCGTTTGAGCCACCAGGGAAGTCCTTAAAAGTTGGCTAAACATGGCTAAAATCATAAAATCATTTTCCCTTTTGTCATTTTAAATGGATTAGACAGTATCCCACAGAATTCTGATCCTTTTAAAATGGGATTTGTATTTGTCTAAGCACAACAGGGTGCACACTGTCACTGTCCCTTACTGGGGAGGAGCCCTTGGAATCTCACAGCACAAATAACAGCTGACGACTTCAGTGCTGACAGTGTATGATGAACACCAGGAGGACCAACACTGCTTCTGCCTTCAACCCTTGATCTCTGAGCCAGTCCCTAGAAGGGACTGATGAGGAAGTTATACAACTTGGAGGAGATAAGGTTTTGAAGGTGTACTGGTTATATATCAGAGATCTCTGGTTTCTGGGTTTAGGAAAAACCTTGGGGCAAAGGGTTTTCTTTCCTTTTGTTTTTCTATTTTTCTTTTCCTTTCTTGTTGTCTTCTACTTGGAAGGTGACTTTGCAGAATTAAGGGGCTAGAGGTGGAACAAGAGAAAAGAAAGCAAGGTTAATATTTGCCCTAAGATTCTGAGAGGCAAAGGGGACCGTTAAGTTTCCTTCTGGGTGGTCCACTCCTTTGAAGACCCCAGGAGAGGTGTAGGCGTAAGTTGTGCCTATAAATAAAGATGCTGGATTTGATGGAGCCACTAATTCCCTTCCTTCCTCTTTCCACTTGTGGTGGTGACGCAGACGGAGCAGTTAGTGGCAGTGGTGGTGACAGTGGTTAGTGGTGTGTTTTGCCAGCAAGGAGGATGGTAGAGGCTTCCCAGGTGCTGCGAGTGGTACAGAACCTGCCTGCCAGCGCAGGAGACAAAAGAGACACAGGTTCGACCCCCAGGTTGGGGAGATCCCCTGGAGAAGGAAATGGCAACCCACTCCAGTATTCTTGCAGAGAATCCCATGGATAGAGGAGGCTGGTGGGCTACAGGCCATGGGGTCACAGAGAATGGGACATGACTCAAGTGACTTAGCAGAAGCAGCAGGGCAGTACAGGAGGTGGAGGGTGTAGATCAAGTGGAAGAGGGCCACTGTGGGGTTCTGTGGGCTATTCTGCAATATTAGCCATTATTTAGAACATTGTTCCTACATGGAAATTACTCTGTCTTCAGCACAGCTAACCTGCAAATGAATTTGGAAAGGACTCATTTATAAAGGGAGTATTTTATATCCTGGGGCTTCACAGGTGGCTCCATGGTGAAGAATCCACCTGCCAATGCAGGAGACATGGGTTCTGTTCCTGGGTAGGGAAGATCCCTTGGAGAAAGAGATGGCAACCCACTCCAGTATTCTTGCCTGGGAAATCTCAGTGACAGAGGAGACTGGTGGGCTACAGTCCATGGGGGTCGCAAGAGTCAAACACTACTTGGCAACTAAACATTTTACATCTATTCCCAACTATAACCACCAGGGGGCAAAATTGGACAAGGAAGACAGAAAAACAACTGCTCTAGGAGTTTTGATTGATAAACTTTTAATTCCTGCTGATCTTCAAAATTAAATTAATTTTTGTTGTCAGCCTTCTTTAATATGTACTAACATAAATCTAGGTGTGAGAAAACTGTTCTTTTGTGCTCAGTCGCTTAGGTCGTGTCTGACTCTTTGTGACCCCATGCACTGAGGCCCACCAGGCTCCTCTGTCATCCTCTGGGGGATTCTCCGGGCAAGAATCCTGGAATGGGTTGCCATGTCCTCTGCCACGGTATCTCCCCGACCCAGGGATCGAACCTGCAGCTCCTCTGGCTCCTACATTGCAGGTGTATTCTTTACCAACTGAGCCATCTGGGAAGCCCCCATATGTTCTTATAAAATCAGCACAAATGTATATTTAAAAGTTTACAAAATTAAATGTAAATTAATATCAATGTCACATGTGATGTTTTGCTCAAACTTCACCTCTCCTCGCAAAATGAAGATGGTAGAATATATCACAAAGGCCCTTAAGTTCTTCAGTCTCCTGGCATCACATTTCACTGTGCTCTTCTGAACTACTACGCATCTTTACGTACAGGCCACGCTAACCTCGGACTGTCCCTTCGCTTGAACATTTCACTATGTTTGAAATCTGCTTGTGTTCTTTTTTTTCCCCAATGTATTGCTATTTTTTTAAATTTTCTTTTAAATCAAAAGAAAAATTTTGAAATATGGTTGATTTACACAGCCACAGTGTTATTTATTTTTTGCCACGCCCTGCAGTATGTGGGATTCTAGTTCCCCAACCAAGGATCAAACGGTGCTCCCTGCATTGGGAAGGCAAAGAAGTCTTAACCACTGGACCACCAGGAATGTGCCTGCTTCTATTCTCTTTTTGGCTGAGAACACTCAAAGTTCCCCCACTCAGGGACAAACAATGGCCCAACATAAACAATGCAAACACAGGCATTCCACTGAGATAAAAATGAAACTTGAAACTTCCTAAGAAACTCCACAGACTTTCAAGCTGAAGTTCAGACCCCAATTTGAGAGGCTCTGCTGCAGAGGCTGAAGGGCTCACCATGTTTTAAGTATGGTGACTTAACATCATGGTGTCCCTGGACGGTTTACGCTTTTTTTCCCCAGCACCTCTGCTATATTTTCAATAGTGTCCTCATTTGGATGATAAAGTAATAAAGTTATATCTGTACCCTGGTTAGAAGCCAGTCTCGTGTGGAATTTTAGGATCAGGAAAGATGTGTGCCTTAGCAGTGGGAGTTAAGAAGCAAAAGTTAAACCTACTTAGAGAAGCTTCTCGGGCTTTCTTGAGAAGCATATCCAGTCTAATGTGAGTAAAGCTTTGGGGGTTCAACCAAACTTTTGACATGTTCTGATCTTTTGTGACTCAGAAGCGTCAGGGGTTCCCCTGACTCCCCCATATTAACAAAACACCACCTCAAAACACAGGCTGTAAGAAAGGAAATATTAATACATAGAGTGAAAGGTTTCATCACACTGAGGATTCTCTGATATTTGAGAGCATACAAGGTCATTTTTGGGTAGGAGGGGTGAAACTTCTGAGAAGGCCACATTTACTCAGAGGAGCTGGAAGACTGGACAGCAGTTTTGTAAGTGTATGATACATAATTTGGCTAGCATGATGCTTTGGGCTTGCTACACAACAAAATGACTCCTCGTCGCCAAGTCTCAAGACCAAATTCAGTTGCCAATGAGACTTCAGATGGTTCTGTGTTAGCAATAATGAAAAGATGCCACAAAATAGTGATTTTTAAGGAAGCGGAGAAATATTTCTCTAAAATGGCCTACAGACAAATTTGCTGAGACTGGTCTGTTAAAGTGGATACTAATGACAGCATTCTGGCAACTCTGAGTTCTCATTCCTTCAGATGACGACTATTATTAGCATTATTTCATATTTATCAAGCCCCAACTGGAGCAACTTGTCATAATGGACAGGGAGAGAGAAGGGGAAAAAAGCACCATCTGTCCTTGGCATATGTGCTGGGGACACTCAATGTGGCGACAATGTCTAAATGTGGTCTGTCAGAGGTTTGGGAAGTTTCACACAATTTTCAAGGATCTCGCCATCCCAGAGAGTTTGGATTTAGTTGGACTAATTTGGAGTTAGTTAGATACTTAGGATGTACAAAATTAATAAAACTGGGTCTCTGTTCTAAAAAGCTAAATTCTCTAAGCTAAACTGAGTACAACCTTCAAAACTTTTGCCATATCATCTGTATTTTTATTTACTCCATATTTTTCTAACATCATTTCTAGTACCTCTACTTAGTTTAGAGTATCTGGGAAACCATGGAGTTGATGTTCTAGAAATATATATTTAAATATTTGTGCTTACATATTTCTAATATGTATTTTTAAATAAACACAATTCTAAAAATTTTAAATGCCTTTACCTTGGGCTATCTAAAATCATCTTTGTACCACTCTATGGGAATGATAACAGTAAGGAACACTTAAAGAAGATATTACAAGGGTAGAATAAGTCAGATGGTAAGGTATAAAGAAAGGGTTACGGGAAATCACAGAAAGAAGTTTAATTCTGATTGGGTTCATTAACAAGGCTGAACTTAGAAGATTTAGTATTTGTGGAGATTTTAAAAGTATCCACGTGGGTAATATTGTTTCATAAGTGTACAATTTTTTTTCAAACTAAAGAAGATGGCAAAAGATTTGACAAAGCTTGGTGATGAGTGCACAGATATCCCTATATTAGAAAGATGATGCTGTTAAATTGCTGCACTAAATATGCCAGCAAATTTGGAAAACTCAGCAGTGGCCACAGGACTGGAAAAGGTCAGTTTTCATTCCAATCCCAAAGAAAGGCAATGCCAAAGAATGCTCAAACTACCGCATAATTGCACTCATCTCACACGCTAGTAAAGTAATACTCAAAATTCTTCAAGCCAGGCTTCAGCAATATGTGAACCGTGAACTTCCTGATGTTCAAGCTGGTTTTAGAAACGGCAGAGGAACCAGAGATCAAATTGCCAACATCTGCTGGATCATCGAAAAAGCAAGAGAGTTCCAGAAAAACATCTATTTCTGCTTTATTGACTATGCCAAAGCCTTTGACTGTGTGCATCACAATAAACTGTGGAAAATTCTGAAAGAGATGGGAATACCAGACCACCTGACCTGCCTCTTGAGAAACCTATATGCAGGTCAGGAAGCAACAGTTAGAACTGGACATGGAACAACAGACTGGTTCCAAATAGGAAAAGGAGTTCGTCGAGGCTGTATATTGTCACCCTGCTTATTTAACTTATGTACAGAGTACATCATGAGAAACGCTGGGCTGGAAGAAGCACAAACTGGAATCAAGATTGCCGGGAGAAATATCAATAACCTCAGATATGCAGATGACACCACCCTTATGGCAGAAAGTGAAGAGGAAGTAAAAAGCCTCTTGATGAAAGTGAACGTGGAGAGTGAAAAAGTTGGCTTAAAGCTCAACATTCAGAAAACGAAGATCATGGCATCTGGTCCCGTCCACTTCATGGGAAATAGATGGGGAAACAGTGGAACAGTGTCAGACTTTATTTTTGGGGGCTCAAAATCACTGCAGATGGTGACTGCAGCCATGAAATTAAAAGACGCTTACTCCTTGGAAGGAAAATTATGACCAACCTAGATAGTATATTGAAAAGCAGAGACATTACTTTGCCAGCAAAGGTCCGTCTAGTCAAGGCTATGGTTTTTCCTGTGGTCATGTATGGATGTGAGAGTTGGACTGTGAAGAAAGCTGAGCGCTGAAGAATTGATACTTTGAACTGTGGTGTTGGAGAAGACTCTTCAGAGTCCCTTGGACTGCAAGGAGATCCAACCAGTCCATTCTGAAGGAGATCAGCCCTGGGATTTCTTTGGAAGGAATGATGCTAAAGCTGAAACTCCAGTACTTTGGCCACCTGATGCGAAGAGTTGACTCATTGGAAAAGACTCTGATGCTGGGAGGGATTGGGGGCAGGAGGAGAAGGGGACGACAGAGGATGAGATTGCTGGATGGCATCACTGACTCGATGGACGTGAGTCTGAGTGAATTCCGGGAGTTGGTGATGGACAGGGAGGCCTGGCGTGCTGCGATTTATGGGGTCGCAAAGAGTTGGACACGACTGAGCAAGTGAACTGACTGAACTGACTGTATGCTGGAAATATTTTATGATAATAATAAAATGTGTCTAGGATTTGGAGAAGAGAAAAGCATTCCAAGTAGAAAAGAAAGTATGAGTGAAAGCACAGAATCCTGAAATTCAGGTGAGGTGTCTCCAACAGAGGGCTTCCCCAGTGGTGCAGTTGTAAAGTATTCTTGTCTGGAGAATCCTATGGACAGAGGAGCCTGGTAGGCTGCAGTCCACAGTGTCACAAAGAGTTGGACATGACTGAAGCGACTTAGCACATGCACATCTTCGATAGAAGGTAAGCGTCAGAAAATTAAGCTGTGGCAGATCATGCGGGACACTAAGCGTTCCTGAAGAAGAGGTCTGCAGGCATGGGACATCCCTGGAGGTTTCTGATGAACAATATATAACCAGAGAAGTAGATTAAGAATGGAACTCTGGGAGAGAACTGCAAGATGTGGAGAGCCCAGATTTGGAAGGCTCTTATAATAATGACTCAAGTGAAAATATGGTAGCCTCCCTAAGACCCATAACATCCTGATTTGCTCCCTTGTTCTGCTCGTTTGCATCCCCTATTTTTATTTTTTAAAAATCCATTTCTACTGGGCAGTGATATTTCCTCCTTCCTATCCTATATTCTTTGCAGTCTCATCAACTATTTTGTAGACAAGTCTCATCCAACTGTATTTTCTGTAAATGAACAGACAGTAAACATTTTATGCTTTGCAGGCCATGCAGTCAATGTTGTAACTATTCAGTTCTGTTGCAGGGAGAAAGGCAGCCACAGACAATACAAAATATATTGGTGAGACTGAATTTCCCTAAAACTTTATTTATAGACACTGAAATTGAAATTTCAGATAAATATTCTTCTTTTGATTTTTCAACATTAAAAAAATGTAAAAACCATTCATAGTTTTCACACTGTATAAAAATAAACTGTAAATTACAGAAATGCAAAACAAAACCTAATGAGATATCATTCCTCACCCCTTGATGGCTATAATCAAAAAGACAAATAATAACACATGTTGGCAAGAATATGCAGAAGCTGCAACCCTCATACATTACTGTGAGAATTATAAAATTCTCAGCAGCCTTGGAAAACAGTTTGGCCGTTTCTCAAACATCTAAGCAGGGAGTTATATATGATCTAGCAATTCCACTCCTACGTATATACCCAAGAGAAATGAAAGTATATGTCCACACAAAACACTGTACACAAATGTTCATGGCAGCATTATTCATCATAGTCAAAATGTGGAAACATCCATTTCATTCTTTCGGCAGTAAGAAAGAAAGCAGCATTGCTGTGCCACAACCTGGATGAATCCTGAAAACGTGCTAAGTGAAAGAAGCCAGTTGCAAAAAAACCACCTATTGTATGATTCCACTTATAAGAAACGTCCAGAATACACACATCTATAGACAAAAAACAAAAAAGAATATGAGAGCTGGCAGGTTTTGGCGACAGGGAGAGGAACTGCTCATGGGTGAGGGTTTTCTGGGGATATGTGATGAAAATGTTATAAAATCAATTGTGGTAAAGATAGTGCAACTCAATAAATACACCAAAAAACCCACTGAACTGTACACTTTGAAAGGGCAACTGCAGGGCATGTGAATTATATCTCAATAAAGCTGTTAAAACGTAAATAATGGGCTGCAGGCTAACTGGTCCCGCAGGTGGCAGTTTTCCAGCCTCTGCAGTAGACACCGGGTGAACTGGCTGCTCTCAGAAGCTTACTAGTAGACTCGGCTATTTCAACTTGGAAAATTCAGTTCAGGAGAGCTGGAAGATAACTAGACAGGCTTTTGTTCTTGGGTCCTGCTGATGAGGCAGTCTATAAGTCTCACAGATGTGTGATATAAGCAACGATGAATTTCCGTTTATAAAGTCAGGAATTTAGCCCACACGCTCAGATACACTCAGATTCTTTGTGGTTTCCAACAGAGTGGTCCTGCAAAGCCACTAGGCTTCGAGGACCTTCACCTGGTCCCAGACGAGCTGCCCAGGCAAGTATTTTGTCCTTCTTTATTCCTATAGACCAGCTGTCTGCTTAGCTTAAATTCTCCAGCGTCCCATGATTAAAAGACAAAGCTTTGGGACTTCCCTGGTGGTCCAGGAGCTAAGACTCCACGCTCCCAATGCAGGGAGTCCAGGTTTGATCCCTGATTAGGGAACTAGGTCACACATGCCACAACTAAAGATCCCATGTGCCACAACCAAGACCAGGAACAATTAAGTAAATAAATAAACAAAAACAAAGCTTTCTCTCATTACCTCTTTAGAGGGGCAATGTGAGGTGTGACGGTAAATTTAATCTAAATTTTTCTTCTTGTAATTAGAGTCTTGGCCAAGGCAACTGCTTAGATAGTTTCTGTACTGTAACTGTGGCACTACACATTCATTCCACAAATATTTATTTAGTAGGTATGTGTCAGGCACTATTCCAACCACTAGAGATACAGTTATAAACAAGAAATTAAAAACCCCTGACTTCAAGGCATGGCATTTATATCCTAATAAATTGAAGTCTCCTCTTCTTTTATCTGCATCTTTCCATCATGAATTACTGTATTATGAATTAATCTTGATTAAGACTCCTATACTTCAAGAGAAGTCATTTCACTTCTCCCTCTGTTTCTAGACAGGACAGATCTATACTCATCCACAGCGAAGTCCTGTGAATTCTGTCCACAATAGAATTTCAAAACACATACTTCTTCCCATCTTTACTAGTCCAAACCAAGATCATTAACAACTATGTTACAGCAATAGCTTTTTTAGGGGTCTTCTGAATCTTAAATTTCTCCACAGTTACTTTTAAAATAATAAAATCTGATTATATCCTTTTTATTTAAAACTTTCCAATAGCTTTTTCATTTTTCTTAGGATTAAGTCCAAAATATATAACCTAGCCCATAGTGGCGTTACATGTCCTGGTCCCTACCTACCTCCCCTCAAATCACTCTACCCTTGGCTCAAAATTTTCCCACCACATTGGTCTTCTCTTTTTCCCATCCTTCCCCACCCCGTTTTCTCTTTATCTGGAGTATGCCAAGCCCCTTCATACCTCATTCATACTTGTATTCACAAAATTCAGCTTCACTTTCTCAGTAAAGCTACCTTCGACTCCACTCTATCATAGACTTTGAGTTATTAGACAAATAAATTATGTTATTATTTACTTAATAAATGCCATCTCCAGTAGACTATGAGCTCCTTACAGGGGCCTTATATCATTTGCTTATGATTATATCTCCTTACCTAGCTCAGGATCTGGCTGATCACAGATGCTCAACAGATGTTTTCAATAAGAAATGGATATTCTGAAAAACATCAATTAAGACAGGAAGACTATGAAATTACTTTAAAAATGTAAAAGTATTTTAAGTACATACATTATAACTTAGAATAAAGATAATGAGAAGAAGGATAGAAATATGATTAGAAAAGAAGGAAATGAGTTGGGGAGAGAGTGACAAAAAGAGAGGACATAGAGTCACGGCTCTAAGCAAGAGAAGAAGCGTGGTAAAAACAGAATTTCATTTAAAATAAAACTGGTGAGGGTTTGACTGAAGCATCATTTATTTTAGGAATAATGCTTTTACGAGACTTGGAAAGTTATAATTTAGGACTGCTACTCAGGTAGCGGTCAGAATAAAGACCATCTCAAATTTTTGAAAAGGACAGTTTTTTCCACTTCTTTGCATCTTTTGTCTTAAATCTTAGAATCTTCTGAATGAGATATTACACGCCTTCCTCAGGAGAACTAGAAGTTTTAGGAAATAAAACACATAGTGGTGTGCCTGCTTTTAAGAGGGAAGCTTTCACTTCACTTCCAGCCTTAATTCTTGGATAATCTGTGCTTCATCTCCTCTCTCTTCAACCTCTGCATGTGGTGGTAGCTAACTATTTAAAAACGGGAGAGAATATTTAGTTTTATTATTAAGTGTCAAGACAAGGTCATTTGTAGAAAAAATGTTTACTAATATGCAGAAAGCACAGCTCCAAAAGTCTCCATGAAGACCTTTGCCCTACATGTAAATGGATAAATGGATGGAAATGGCAACTTTAAGTGACACAGGTGAGAACAACAGAACTGAATGATCAGAGGAATTAACATTTAATGATACACACATACTTAGGGAAAAAACACTCAAAAGATCTCTGAGGAACACAAGATATAAATTTTAATGATGTTACTAAAAGAACTAAACAAGTCCATCATCATTTAAAACACAGGGAGAGTCCTTTTGTCTTAACGAGGGCTCCAATCTTTTACAGAATTGACTAGAAAGAAAATGTTGACAAATACAACTCCAATCTATTTGGGAGTTTAAATAGTGTCCATTTATGAGAACAACATTTATATTCTATTAAGAAAACTGATAAAATTTTCTGGGGTTTACAGTACAGCATTAGTAAAATTGAATACCATAATTATTTCAACAACTAATTACTGAGTTCCTACTTTTGCATTCCAGCTGAGTTATTTCAAATCCTAAGCAACGATGCTGTTAAAATGCTGCACTCAATATGCCAACAAATATGGCAACTCAGCAGTGGCCAGAGGACTGGAAAAGGTGAATTTTCGTTCCAATCCCAAAGAAGGGCAACGCCAAAGAATGTTCAAACTACCACACAATTGCACACATTTCACATGCTAGCAGAATAATGCTTAAAATTCTCCAAGCCAGGCTTCAACAGTATGTGAACTTACAGATGTTCAAGCTGGGTTTAGAAAAGGCAGAGGAACCAGAGATCAAACTGCCAACATCCACTGGATCATAGAAAAAGCAAGAGAATTCCAGAAAAACATCTACTTCTGCTTCATTGACTATGCTAAAGCCTTTGACTGTGTGGATCACAACAAACTTGAAAAATTCTTATAAAAGAGATGGGAATACCAGACCATCTTACCTGCCTCTTGAGAAACCTGTATGTAGGTCAAGAAGCAACAGTTAAAACTGACATGGAACAATGGACTGGTTCCAAATTGGGAAAGGAGTACATCAAGGCTGTATATTGTCACCCTGCTTATTTAACTTATATGTAGAGTGCATCATGCAAAATGCTGGGCTGGATGAAGCAAATGCTGGAATCAAGACTGCCGGGAGAAATATCAATAACCTCAGATATGCAGATGACACCA
The DNA here is from genome assembly GCF_027580195.1 of Bos mutus. NCBI lineage: Eukaryota > Metazoa > Chordata > Mammalia > Artiodactyla > Bovidae > Bos > Bos mutus. The sequence continues at coordinate 22,969,652 of NC_091621.1, read as the reverse complement.
CCTTAATGTCAGAAAGCAAAGAGGAACTAAAGAGCCTCTTGATGAAGCTGAGAGAGGACAGTGAAAAAGCTGGCTTAAAACTCAACACTCAAAAAACGAAGATCATGGCATCCAGTCCCATCACTTGATGGCAAATAGATGGGGAAATAGTGGAAACAGTAACAGACTTTATTTTCTTGGGCTCCAAAATCACTGCAGATGGTGACTGCAGCCATGAAATTAAAAGACGCTTGCTCCTTGGAAGAAAAGCTATGACAAACCTAGACAGTGTACTAAAAACAGAGACATTACTTTGCCGACAAAGGCCCACATAGTCAAAGCTATGGTTTTTCCAGTAGTCATGTATGGATGTGAGAGTTGGACCATAAGGAAAGCTGAGTGCCAAAGAATTGATGCTTTTGAACTGTGGTGTTGGAGAAGACTCTTTAGAGTCCCTTGGACTGCAAAGAGATCATACCAGTCAACCCTAAAGGAAATCAATCCTGAATAGTCATTAGAAGGACTGATGCTGAAGTTGAAGCTACAACACTTTGGCCACCTGATGCAAACAGCCAATTCATTAGAAAAGACCCTGATGCTGGGAAAGATTGAAGGCAGGAGAAGGGGGAGACAGAGGATGAGAAGGGGGAGACAGAGGATGAGATGGTGGGATGGCATCACTGACTCAATGGACAAGAGTTTGAGCAAACTCTGGGAGATGGTGAAAGACAGGGAAGCCTTGCATGCTGCAATCCATGGAGTCACAAAGAGCTGGACACAACTGAGTGACTGAATAACAACAACAACAATTACTGAGTATCAACTATGTGCGAGTTACTGTAAAGATGAATAAGACCCAGTGCCAATCTTTAAGATTACTACATGGCAAGCTTGTAATACATTAACTATAGAGATAATTATGTGATAAAATAATTGAGAATAAATGACCAGGAGGTACAGAATTTTATGAGTTAGAAGGCAAAGAGGCTTGGTTTTACCTTATTGAGATCATCAGTAAAATTTTCATGAAGGAAGTAGCATTTGAAATGAGGCTTGAAAAACCTTTTTCATATTCTGGGATATGAGAGAAGAGTATTCCAGGCCACTGGTACAGTAATAGCAAAGGTACAGAACTGGGAAAGCAGGAGAGATTTTTAGGCAACTCAGTAACTATTTTGCCAAAGTATAAATTAGATGTTTTGGGGAGAGGGCAGTTGGATATACGACAACTGGACAAGTAGGCTGGAGTCAGGTTGTGAGGAGCTTTTCAAATTTGTTCCCTCAGTTCTTCAACACTGACTGAGCACCTGTGCCTGCCCTTGTTTTAAACAAAGGGTCAAAAAACAGGAGAGGAGAGTGCTGGAAGCATGTCAGCTGTGTCTTCACAAACATTCACCACTATAAACCTAAACATTCTTTTCATAAAATGAAGTCATATTATTTGTCTGCTCCCCAAACTTCATACTGAATTAGTCAAGCTTATTAATGGTGGTACCTGAGTCCATGAGATCCCTGTCTCACAGGGTTTCAAAAGTAATTTTGGGAAAGAAACACATTTGCAACCAAATATACTTTTCACTATACACTCTAATTTCCAGGAACTAGGTCAAATTCCTTAGCAGGTTTGGAAGGATTTAACCTATTCCTCTCTGGCAATGGCAACCTCCGCAGCTTGTCCCATGAGAGGCTGGTCCCATGTGGTTTGTCCCAGTGGGGTGATATCACGACGATAATCACATCCCAGTAGCTGATCCACTGACCAGCCAAATTTGGACTTTATCAACTGGAAGCAACTGCTAAAGAATTCTAAGGACAAATTCTTGCAGCTGTTTTCAGCCTCAAACATGACTGGAATATCAATCTGTAAGCTGGAGGTGACACATGCTGAGAATCTGTTGAAACTACAGGAACCCAGATTTAAAAGTGGCAAATTTAGGCACTCCCCCTGGCTATTAAAACAAAGAGGTTATGTCCACATTTAAATACTTTAAAAAAGAAATGTGAAATAACAAAACATTAAGAGTAGAAATGAAAGTCATTGACATGCAGGGCAATTATACAGATGAAAAATTAAAATGAAATGTAAGAATATATTAGGGAAAAGGCTACACTAAAAATTATCATTCATTCAAAACATTATAATAAGAAGGCTTCCCAGGCTGAGTGTTCATTGAATATAAGATGCCCAAAAAGCTTTCTCAGTTTGAAGTTCAAATCTGGGGAACTCCCTGTCCTCTGGGCTTTAACCCAGGCCTGACATTACTCACTCAGGAACTGCTGCCAACCTTGTCTTTGCATCCAAGCAGAAAACAGCACTGCAAGTCTTCACAAAAAGCCTCTGGGCCTTGAACGGTCTTACTAGTGCAAGTGAATTTACTTACTCATCTATCTACTATTCACATGTTAGTCTTCTAATAAGATAAAGAGTCTTAGAGGACCTAATCTTTGTCCTTTCACCCCCTCCAATCTGAAATGCACGTTGGGTCAGTCCAATTAGGAAAATGGCCTAGTTTCGATCCTCTAGATAAACATAGGAGGTTTTTTTTCTTTCTTTTTTTTTCAGGGTGGGGAGATTGTTGCAAGGCTTATAGGATCTTAATTCCCCAATCAGGGGCTGAACCCACCCTCTCGGCAGTGAAAGTGCAGACTCCTAACCACTGGACTGCCAGGGAATTCCCAGGAGTCATTTTTAAAATCAAATTTCTGCTGGGTGACTCTCTCTATAGCTTAGAAAGGAAGACACAGCAGAAATATAATGTATTCAATTCAGTCAATCAGTATATGTGTTTTAGCGCCTAATATATTCTTAGCACTGTGTTTGATGCTATCAGGACGAGAAGTGTCAAAGGCTAATATAATAGTCAGAGGTACAGGATCAACACAAATAAATAAGGAAGGTATAAGACAGTACATGATGAGCTGTTATCTCTCTCCTTTGTATATACTGTGCTAAGAAGGCACCCTGTCAAACTGCCTTGCTACCATGGTGACAGTTACTAAGAATGCACAGATCCACATGTGAACAGGTTACAGAGTTCTGTTTCGTTGTTCTTGTTTCTAAATATGCAGTTTCTTCAGTGAGATGAATGGGTCTTAATATCAGTCTCCAATTTTCTCTATGAATTCTCTGTATTCAAGTCCTTAAAGAGCACCTCAGCCCATCCAGGCAGATCCTGCACAATCTGGGGGTTGTTCCTGTTGCTTGGGGATCAGGCTTTAACCTTTCATGTGTAGCGTCAAAAGACCTCAAGTGTCCCAGGCCTCTAGGTTTACTTGGCTCTTTAATACAGAGGTTATGAGTCCCCAAGGTTACCCCAAGGTTAAGAAGGAATTTTCGATCGTTTCTAAATTTCTGCTTTTTAGTGGCTGCTATCTCCTCTTTGCCCCACTTCATCCCACTTGTCACCACTGCCCCCTCATTTACTCCCCAAGCACCATTCTGTACAAGTGGTTGTTCATAAAAGACTTACTGAAGGTCTGAGAATTACAAGAGGAATTAGTATACTGTAAGCACAGGACAGAAAATATAAGTATTCAAAAGTTCTATGGTTATTTTCAACACAGGGAATTTACCACTATATTTTCTTCTCAGGTACTGCCTGCTGCCATTTTGCTCAGATTTCCTTCTCCTTCATCTCTTTTCTGAGTTCCACAGGTCCAAATCACTGTAATTTTATTACTCCAAACAGAGTATTAAAAATTCTCATTGTCAAATCGTCCCCATAGAGACTAGCTCACAATCCCAAAGGCTTTTTTTTTTTTCTCTCCTCAAACTGAATCTCCATTTACTCCAGAGGTGAATTTTGCTCTTCCCCTAGAATGGAATATCAAAGTGAAAGTCACTCCGTTGTGTCTGACTCTTTGTGAACCCATGGACTTAGCCAGCTAGGCTCCTCTGTCCATGATATTCTCCAGGCAAGAATACTGGAGTGGGTTGCCATTCCCTTCTCCAGGGGATTTTCCTGACCCAGGGATTGAACTCAGGTCTCCTGCATTGCAGGCAGATTCTTTACCATCTGAGCCACCAGGGAAGCTATAATGTAAAATAGCAGCTAAATATAATTATTTTTTAAAAAGGTACTTATTTTCTTTCCCTTTCACATGCTTTTGGGCTTTGTTTAATCTGCATTCATGGTAATTTTTTTCTTGAGACTGAACAACTGACGTAAGTCAAAGTTTTAGAAACATTATGCCTTGTCCATAGGTTATTTATATGTTTAGAGAGAATTTTATTTCCTTTTTTTTTTTCTTTTTAAACTTCATTTCCTAAAAAAGTGATTCCTCCAAGATTGAGAAAAACTGTTGAATGATCTTGTGATTTTATGACTGCCCTGTGTTAAGAGACAGGGAGCAGAATAAAAACTGGTCCCCTAGAGAAAACTCCCTACTATATCTGGCATTATCCACAGGCCAAGAGTATTTTATATGCATGCAACACAATTTTCATAAAAGAAACCTTTTCACATTCAGTCACAGGAATAGACAATTGGGCAGTGAACACAGCCCTGCTCTGAGGAAAAGAATCTCAGCTCTGACTACAGAAACATTTCCAAAAATGTTGAGGTCTGATTTCTCGGAGGCATACTTAAATTACATTTGAATGTCACCCCCAAAAGAAAGTAACATATGACAGTAAAGAGGAGAAAACTTGATGAATATTTCCCCTTGGAAAGATCTCAATCTATATATTTATTTTTTACCTCTTAAGAGCCTGTTTCGTACTATGCAGGACACTGGACTAGGTATCATGGAAGATATGAGGAAACAAAATTGAAATCCCACAGAAGCTTAGACTTCAGAGAGTGAAGAAAGTTTCACTATACAGAAGTAATAATTATTGAGTGAAAAACAAAGTAGAATTTATTCATGAAGTTCTGGAAGTTTAGAACTTCAAGTATTTTTAAAATTAATTTTTATTGGAATATGGGGCTTCCCTTGTGGCTCAGTTGGTAAAGAACTCACCTGCAATTCGGGAGACCCGGGTTCAATCCCTGGGTTGAGAAGATCACCTGCAGAAGGGAAAGGCTATCCACTCCAGTATTCTGGCCTGGCGAATTTCAAGGACTGTACAGTCCATGGGGTCACAAAGAGTTGGACACGACTGAGCGACTTTCACTTTATTGGAGTATAGTTGTACCTATATAGGTACACAGAGAGTCAAATAAGGATACATATAGAGAGAGTATTGGTGGAACTACTCTTTGCTCTGCCAAAAAGCCAGAAAGTTACCTTTTTTTGCTTTTACCATATAAATATCAGCACACAAAAGTATGGAGCAAAGAAAACAGGAAAAGAAACGCTATTTGGGATGTTATAATATAGGAACTACTTATTATTCTTAACAAATAATACACCAAGTTTCTACCTTTAAGGCATTTATAGTCTAGTTGAAGAATAAAGCGAAAGTCGTTCAGTCATGTCTGACTCTTTGCGACCCCACAGATAGTCCATGGAATTCTCCAGGCCAGAATACTGGAGTGGGTAGCCCATCCCTTCTCCAGCAGATCTTTCCGACCCAGGAATCGAACAGGGGTCTCCTGCATTGCAGGCGGATTCTTAACCAGCTGAGCTACCAGGGAAGCTCGAAAGAAGAAACCGGGCTATTATGATATAGAGAACTACACAGGTCACACAGCTAGAGCTAAGACCTAGGGAAGTTCACAAAGGGCATTCCATTCTGTAGGGGTGGAGGTAGAGAAGGGAGTGTCAGAGATTTCTCAAGTAAAGGAATAAGGAATTGGCCAGAGACAAGAAGAGGCGGAAGGAGCCTAAAGCCACAACCCAGTTGTGATGGGTGCTCTGAACTGGCTCTCAGCATTTATGCCAAACCTCTAGTATTTCTTTTCTTTTTAATATTTATTTGGCTGGGTCGGGTCTTAGTTGTGTCATGCAGGATCTTTTGCTGAGGTGCAGACTCTCTAGTTGTGACAGGTGAGCTCCAGAGCACGTGGGCTCAGTAGCTGCTCTGTGGCATGTGGGATCTTAGTTCCCCAACCAGGGATCAAACCCATGTCCCCTTCATTACAAGGCAGATTCCTAACCTCTGGACCACCAGGGAAGTCCTCTAGTGTTTCTGAGACTGCAGGTGTCATTGTTATTCAGTCACCAATGGTGTCCAACTGTTTGCAACCCCATGGACTGCAGCATGCCAGGCTCCTCTGTCTCTCACCATCCTGGAGTTTGCCCAAGTTTATGTCCATTGAATCGGTGATGCCATCTAACCATCTTATCCTCTGTTGCCCTCTTTTGCTTTCAATCTTTCCCAGCATCAGGATCTTTTCCAATGAGTTGGCTCTTCACATCAGGTGGCCAAAGTATTCCAGCTTCAGCTTCAGCAGCAGTCCTTCCAATGAGTATTCAGGGTTGATTTCCTTTAGGATTGACTGGTTTGATCTCCTTGCTGTCCAAGGGATTTTCAAGAGTCTTCTGGAGAAGACTATGCCCCATAGTTCGAAAGCATCAATTCTTCAGCGCTCTGCAGGTGTTAAAGAAGAATAAAAACCACACCTCCCCCATCTCCGTGCAGTTAGGGTTCTGCTTCTGCCAATTAGAAGCACTTGGAAGATGGATGGAAGGCTGGAGCCACCTGCTCTGTTTCTGCCAGTAAACTCAGCTGTGAACACGCTGGGCTTTACTAATTAGTCTAGGTACTAACTTCATGGATGCTGAGAGGTAGTCCCAGGAGCAGCGGTGGCTTCCTGATAACAGTGACAGTGTTGAGTCTTTGAACTCAACAGCACCAAAGGTGTCCCCGGACGCCCCAGCTCTCTGTCTACAGCAGAGATCGCCTCTTGCCTGGTAAACCAGCCCAGCAGTCTTGTCCTAGTAAGCACTCCTGGAGGCCCCACTTTTATCTCTTCAGACTTTCCAGTAACTCTGTAAGCTCCTGATTCCCTGTATTAAATCTCCTGTTGCTTAACATGATCTGAGTGGGTCCTATTTCATGCACCAAATACACCAAAGAAATACCGAAATACACACTGTGCCATGAGTAATATTATTTGCAAGGGTCATCAAATAAGGGACCAAGATAGTAAATATGTATCTTAGGCACTGAGGGACCCTGTGATCTTGATCTACTTTTCTTTCTCCATCCCTCCTAAGTGTTAAGTACATTCACATTATTGTGCAACCATCTCCAGAATATTTTCATTTTGCAAAACTGAAACTCTATACTCCTTAAACAGCAAATCCCCATTCCCCTCTCCCAGCCACTCGCAACTATTGCAATTCTACTTTCTGTCTCTGTAAATTTGACTCTTCTAGATACCTCACATAAATGTAATTGAATATTTGTCTTTTCTCAACTGGTTTATTTTACTTAGCATAATGTCCTTATAATCCATGTTGTAGCATGTGACAGGAATCCCTCCCTCCCGTCCTTTTTAAGGCTGAAAAATATTCTGCTGTATGCATATACCATATTTTCTTCATCACTCATCTATTTATAGACACCTGGTTTGCTTCCACCTTTTGGCTATTGTGAATAATGCTGTTACGAACATGGGTGTTTAAGTGCCTCTTTGAAAGCCTTTCAGTTCTTTTGGATGTATACCTAGAAGGGGGATTACTGGATCATATGGTAATTCTATTTTAATTTTTTAAGTCAGCAGCACACTGTTTTGCATAGGGGCTGTACCATTTTATGTTCCTACCAACAGGTCACAAGGGTTCCAATTTCTCCACATCCTCGCCAACATTTGTTATTTTCTATTCGTTTGCTTTCAATTGTAGCCATTTTGATTTGCATTTCTCTAATCACTAGTGATGTTAAGCATCTTTTTATATGCTTTTTGGCCATTTGTGTATCTTCTTGCCCATTTTTAAAGTGGATTCTATTTGATGTTGTTGAGTTGTAAGAGTTCCTTATAGATTCTGAATATTATCCCCTTATTAGATACATGATTTCCTTAGGCTGCCTTGTCACTCTGCTGCTTTTGTCAGGCCAGTTTTAGTTCATGCTCATGAATGGAAGTCTAGTTTGTAGCAACTTGCTGGCAGTCTGGCCAGATCTAGAGCCATCTTCCATCCTAAAGACACTAGTGGGAATGAGCTAGAGCATCTCTATCTTTGACACCCCAGGTCTTAGATACTCTGATTCCCTCAGACCTGTAAAGTATTCCCATGCTTTGAACTCGAACCAGCCAGTCTGAGGTTTCTATAGCTGTCAAATTAGAAACAGCCTCAAGACAGGGTAAATGGGAGTCATGGAGGTAGACTCACTAGATTTAGGTTTTGCCAATGTCAAGTGCCTGCCACTAGAAAGTCATTTTCTTGACTTTTTACTCGTGGATGAAAGATGGCTACCACAGCTCCAGACATCCTATTCCTTACCAAGCAGAAAGAACAGGGAGGAGATGATACCATTTTTGGCTGTGCAATTTTATTTGGAAGGCAAAAGGTTTCCTGGAACTTCCCTTCAACTTCAGAAATCTTCAGCTGACTTCTTGAAGGATGGAATTTACACCACTCCTAGCAAGGTTAGGAAAACAAAATACATGGGAACATTTGGTTTTCCCATCCCATAGGCAGGCAAGTGAGAGAGAAGTTGGGGATGAATGTTGGTCTAAGTTACAGGGTTTGCCACAGTGAAAACCAGGAAACATCAAAATATTCAAGAATGTAAGACTGAGTATAATGTATTACATGAATCCCAGGGAGCATGTAATAATACATGCTCAGTTTTTACACAAACTGTGGTATAAAAAAATACTTAGTGGCATGCAAAATTATTCATAAAATGTTATCAACTGAAAGTTAACATACAAAACAACAGATGAGAAAACATCAAAGTTGTTGGGGTGACCTAAGTTTGGATAGGTTTTTTTAAAGTTACATAAATATATGCAAAAATAAAAAAGCTGGAACTGATCCTCTGAAATGTTGACTGAGGTTGGGTTTTTCAGGAAACTGACTCTGGGGCAGAGATTTGTATGCAGGTGGTTTAGCACAGAATAGTCTGAGAGGCAGCACCTGTAGGGGAGGCAGGACTGGGCAGAGGGAGAGGGTGAACCACAGGGCAGATGGCACAGAAGCTTTGTGTACGAGGTGAGTTCTGAAGCCGCATGTCTCAGACTGTCCCTTGTACCTTTTTAAAAAATTTATTTTGGCTGCATTGGATCTGAGTTGCAGCATGCAGTATCTCCCACCAGGGATCTAGCCCACACTGAACCCACCCCCCATTTTTTAAAAAATAAGCAACTATTTATCTTTGAGGGACTGTGCCTTGTACCTTTACAAGTGACCGGTCATGGGATGTGGGCTGTCCCCAGGGCGGGGATGTAACCTAGTGTGAGGCAGTTGCCTTCACAGAAGGTAATTCTGGAGAACAACTCAACTGTGAGTCATCAGCAGCCAAGATTCCTGGCAGCTGTATCCTAAGCTCCAGGCAGCATACCACAGTGTCCACCAGAAATGTCAACAGTGATTACCTCTGGGTTTGCGGATTAAGGTTGGTTTTCTCTCTTTAAAAAATATTTTCCATAATGAATATAACATTGTTCTAAGGATTAAATGAGTTAATACATAGAAGGCACTTAGTACAGTTTCTGGAATTTATTAAGTACTCAATAAATTTAGCTGTAATTATTTTGTGTGTGTGAATAGCTAAGAAAAGAAGAAAAGCTAAAGGCAAAGGAGAAAAGGAAAGACATACTCATTTGAATGCATAGTTCCAGAGAACAGCAAGGAGAGGTAAGAAAGCCTTCCTCAGCAATCAATGCAAAGAAATAGAGGAAAACAACAGAATGGGAAAGACTAGAGATCTCTTCAAGAAAATTAGAGATACCAAGGGAACATCTCATGCAAAGATGAGCACAATAAAGGACAGAAACGGTATGGACCTAACAGAAGCAGAAAATATTAAGAAGAGGTGGCAAGAATACGCAAAAGAACTATACAAAAAAGATCTTCATGACCCAGATAACCATGATGGTGTGATCATTCACCTAGAGCCAGGCATCCTGGAATGCGAAGTCAAGTGGGCCTTAGAAAGCATCACTACGAACAAAGCTAGTGGAGGTGACGGAATTCCAATTGAGCTATTTCGAATCCTAAAAGATGATGCTGTGAAAGGGCTGCACTCAATGTGCCAGCAAATTTGGAAAACTCAGCAGTGGCCACCGGACTGGAAAAGGTCTGTTTTCATTCCAATGCCAAAGAATGCTCAAACTACCGCATAATTGCATTCATCTCACACGCTAGTAAAGTAATGCTCAAAATTCTCCAAGCCAGGCTTCAGCAATACGTGAACCATGAACTTCCAGATGTTCAAGCTGGTTTTAGAAAAGGCAGAGGAACCAGAGATCAAATTGCCAACATCTGCTGGATCATCGAAAAAACGAGAGAGTTCCAGAAAAACATCTATTTCTGCTTTATTGACTATGCCAAAGCCTTTGACTGTGTGGATCACAATAAACTGTGGAAAATTCTGAAAGAGATGGGCATACCAGACCACCTGACCTGCCTCTTGAGAAATCTGTGTGCACGTAAGGAAGCAACAGTTACAACTAAACATGGAACAACAGACTGGTTCCAAATAGAAAAAGGAGTACATCAAGGCTGTATATTGTTACCCTGCTTATTTAACTTATATGCAGAGTACATCATGAAGCACAAGCTGGAATCAAGATTGCTGGGAGAAATATCAATAACCTCAGATATGCAGATGACACCACCCTGATGACAGAAAGCAAAGAAGAACTAAAGAACCTCTTGATGAGAGAGAAAGAGGAGAGTGAAAAAGTTGGCTTAAAACAACATTCAAAAAACTAAGATCATGGCATCCAGTCCCATCACTTCATGGCAAATAGATGGGGAAATAGTGGAAACAGTGACAGGCTTTACTTTTTTTTTTTGGCTCCAAAATCACTGCAGATGGTGACTGCAGCCATGAAATTAAAAGACGCTTACTCCTTGGAAGAAAAGCTATGACCAATCTAGACAACATATTAGAAAGCAGAGACATTACTTTGCCAACAAAGGTCTGTCTAGTCAAAGCTATAGTGTTTCCAGTAGTCATGTATGGATGTGAGAGTTGAACTATAAAGAAAGCTGAGCGCAGAAGAATTGATGCTTTTGAACTGTGGTGTTGGAGAAGATTCTTGAGAGTCCCTTGGACTGCAAGGAGATCCAACCAGTCCATCCTAAAGGAAATCAGTCCTGAATATTCATTGGAAGGACTGATGCTGAAGCTGAAACTCCAATACCTTGCTACCTGATGCGGAGAACCGGCTCATTGGAAAAGACCCTGATGCTGGGAAAGATTGAAGGTGGGAGGAGAAGGGGTGACAGAGGATGAGATGGTTGGATGACATCACCGATTCTACGGACATGAGTTTGAGTAAGCTCCGGGAGTTGGTGATGGACAGGGAAGCCTGGTGTGCTGCAGTCCATGGGGTTGCAAACAGTCAGACACAACTGAGGAACTGAACTGAACTGATATATATATATATATATATACATATACACATAACATTTTAAAGAGAAAACATAAATATGGAGAAAATCAAGAAGAAAGTATGAAATATGATTAAAATAACAGAACTTCTGTTCTTTTCCTTTTGGCTTATTTTTTTTTAACTGTGAAATTCTTTCTTATGACCTTGTTTCTTTCCAGCATGTTCAACAGAACTTTGTGTGATGACAGATACTTCAGGGACTTCCTTGGTGGTCCAGTGGGTAAGACTCCGAGCTCCCAATGCTGGGGTTATGGTTTCCATCCCTGGTTGGAACTAACATCCTGCACACCACAAGGCACAGCCAAAAAAAAAAAAAAAAAAATTCAGTGTCTGTGCTCTCCAATATGGTAGCCACTAGCCATAAGTGCCTGCTAAGCATTTGAAGAAGAGCCAAATTTTAAATTTTATTTAGTTTCTCACTGAAATGTAAACAGCCACATATTGCTAGTGACTGCCATACTGCACAATGCAGCTCCGTATCAATTCTAGGCAATGGTTATTTAGAGCACAGATTTAAAATATGCTTTCTCTCTTGAAGTTTGGTTTTCTTTTTCAACTCACTACCCTACATAATTTCCACCTTATGACTTCAAAATCATATTATATTTACAGGTAGAAAGACAAAATGGCAAGAGCTAATTAAGTGTAAAAAAAAAGGGGGCTGTTATTGGTCAGATTTTTAAAATATACAACAGGGAGAGTAATTTAATTGAAAGTTAGGTGCTAAAGAGCTATATATTGTTAACTGTATGGTATTTTTTTAGTAAATAATCTAAGTAGAAAGTGAAAGAGGTTGTTCCATATCAAATATCTGGTTCTTCTTAGTAAATTAAGAAAGACTTCTCATTGAAATCAGACCTCTCATCCATACTATCCATATAAAAAGGGAGATAACTGCAGAAACAATTTGAAAATGCCTGAGTAACAATGTGGAAGTCTCTTACCTCTTAGGTAGGAGGCATATGCATAAGGGGATACCTCACAAACAGAAGCCATGTTATAAAGAAAAGAGAGACAGATCCTGGTTTGCATCCCACCCTGCCAGTTACTGGCTGTGAGTACTTTGAACAAGTTACTTAAATTCTCTGTAATCAAATGGTAATAACTATACCTGCCGTGAAGATCTGTTGGAAGATTAGTCATACGTTAAAGACGTGGTATATAGTAAGTGCTAAATCAATAACAATTTTACTATTATATTAGCATAATGTCAAGAAAAGTGAAAAAAGTGAAAGTCAAGAAAACAAATCAGCAAAAAGAAAGTAAGCTGAAATACTTAAAAACTGGGGTAGGAATTAACTGGAATAATCATTAAACTGTAAAATTAGTTTTGGTATATGTTCTTTTATATGCATTTTCAACACACAAAAATTAATCAACTGTTTATCAAATGAATGAAAAAAAAAACTTGGATGAATGAATGAATGCCTTGCTCATTTTAAATATAATTTTGGCCCCAAAATGGGTTGTTATCACTAAAATAGTTTTGTCACTGGCATTGTCAGTAGGGATATTTCAAAGACTCTGTAAAGAGCAGCATCAAATCAGTGGTCTTTTCTAGAGTTAACAGGAAAGATTAGGGCTGAAATTAAGGGACAACTTCTTAAGCAATATTACTAAAAAGGATCAGTTAAGAGCTTCCATCCTTAGATATTTTTACGAAGACAGATAATTCTCCATGCTGGAAATGTCATCAGCGTCTGTGGTAGCTTCCAGGGTGGCCTCCTTTGAACCTTACTGCCTAGCCTTTGTGCCCTTCCCTAGTCTGCCCAAATTCAATCAGGGATGGCCTTGAATGTGGCCAAGTGTGACTTCTAAGGCTATGTCATAAAAAGTCGTGAAGCTTCTGCTTTGGTCTATCAGATTGATCACATGCTCGAAGACAAGCCAGTGGCCATGCTGTGAGCAGGGCACTCAAGCCATCCCATGGAGAGACCCATGTGGCCAACAGTCTGTGACAACTGCTGGATGTGTGAAGTCACTTTGAAAGCAGCCTCTCCAGCTTCAAATAAGTCTTTAGATGACCACAACCCTAGCCAACATTGGACTGTAACCTTATGAAACACTAAAACAGAAATGCGCAATTGAGACACTCTTGAATTCCTGACTCACAGAAATCGTGAGAGGGAATACATGATTTTTACTCTCTTAAGTCACTAAGTTTTGGGGTTATTTGATCAGATAAAGGACAGAAAGGGTAAGGACCTAACAGAAGCAGAAGAGATTAAGAAGAGGTGGCAAGAATACACAGAACTGTACCAAAAAATATTAATGACCCAGATAACCATGATGGTGTGGTCACTACCTCGAGTCAGATATCTTGGAGTGTGAAGTCAAGTGTACCTTACAAAGCATTACTATGAACAAAGCTAGTAGAGGTGATGTAATTCCACTTGAGCTATTTCAAATCCTAAAAAAGGATACTGTTAAAGTGGTACACTCAATAAATCAGCCACAGAATTGGAAAAGGTCCATTTTCATTCCAGTCCCAAAGAAGGGCAATGCTAAAGAATGTTCAAACTACCGATCATTTCAAGTGCTAGCAAGGTAATGCTCAAAATCCTTCAAGCTAGGATTCAGTAGTATGTGAACTGAGACCTTCCAGATGTATAAGCCGGGTTGAGAAAAGGCAGAGGAACCAGAGATCAAACTGCCAGCATTTGTTGGATCATAGAGAAAGGAAAGGAATTCCAGAAAAACATCTACTTCTGCTTTACTGACTACGTGAAAACCTTTGACTATGTGGATCACAACAAACTATGAAAAATTCTTCAAGAGATGGTAATACCAGACCACCTTACCTGTCTCCAGAGAAACCTGTATGCGGTCAAGAAGCAGCAGTCCATGCGATTGCAAAGAGTTGAACATGACTTAGTGACTGAACGACAACAACAAAAGTCACTAAGTTTCGGGGTTATTTAATATGCAGCAGTAGATGGCAAGCATATCGTCAACAGCTAACATTTATTGCTACTGTCCAAAGTGTCTTGCTAATAGACTGAACCAGCTGATCCTTTAAGGTAACTTGTATCTTTACAGCATCAATGTTTTAATAGCCTATCATGTCACTGACTCAGTATCTTTTTCCTACAAAATTCCTGTAAGACAAGGAGAATCAGCCAATCAAATATAGACATTAATAAACATCCATTAAGTTTGTAGAAATAAAGAACCTCAGCTGAAGCTGGAGTCAGAATATGTCTATAGGGAGAGCTCTCATGGCTGTGCATCATCAGTTACTCCAAACTGTAAGAGACATACCCCTACCTCTTTCCCACAGGAAGGTATTGCCTACTTTACTATTTAGCAGGAAGAATAAAACCATCTTTCTGGCCAACCACTGCCCAATCAATGACTGTAGCACCACAAACAATGAAAAGCCTCCATAGCCCATACTTTGAACTCCCTGCTTCCTCCCGAGAACTATTTAGTTATGACAGCCCCTTCAGTTCAGTTCAGTCGCTCAGTTGTGTCCAACTCTTTGCGACCCCATGGACTGTAGCCTGCCAGGCTCCTTTGTCCATGGAATTCTCCAGGCAAGAGTACTGAAGTGGGTAGCCATTCCCTTCTCCATGGGATCTTCCTGTCCCAAGGATCGAACCCAGGCTGCCTGCCTTGCAGGTAAATTCTTTACCATCTAAGTCACCATGGAAGCCCTTCCATGTCCTCTGGACTTGCCTGTGATCCACCATAGTTTCCATTACCTGAACAGCAATTCCTCTGGCTATTTCTGAGTAAACTCTTTTGCAGGTAAAATAATTGGCTATTATTAAATAAGTTCAAGGTATTATTCTAGGTGCTCTGCTGATTAAAAGGTTGGATGTTGTGAACGATAAAAGCAACAATAATAACAGTAAGTGTTGTTGCTGCTGCTAAGTCGTGTCTGACTCTGTGCGACCCCATAGACGGCAGCCTACCAGGCTCCCCCGTCCCTGGGATTCTCCAGGCAAGAACAATGGAGTGGGTTGCCATTTTCTTCTCCAATGCATAAAAGTGAAAAGTGAAAATGAAGTTGCTCAGTCGTGTCCGACTCTTAGCAACTCTATGGACTGCAGCCTACTAGGCTCCTCCGTCCATGGGATTTTCCAGGCAAGAGTACTGGAGTGGGATGCCATTGCGTTCTCCAACAGTAAGTGTTAACTAATATTTATTAAGCATCTACTCTTAGTGTTTTAGACACTGTGCATATACTCTCATTTAACCTTAATATATTGGAGAAGGAAATGGCAACCCATACCAGTATTCTTGCCTGAAGAATTCCATGGACAGAAAAGCCTGGCAGGCTACAGTCCATGGGGTCACAAGGAGTTGGACACGATTGAGCGACTAACATACAACCTTAATATATATTGCCAAATGTTTTCCAGGAAGGTCATACCAAGTTACATTCCCATCTGTAAGGTATAAGAACAGAGTCCCTGCATGTTTACCAGCATATAAAAAAAGATTTTTACAAAATCTGGTAGGTGAAAAATATAATAATCTGCATTTCTCTGATGACTAGATCTTGATATGTTAAGCACATCAGACCTCTGCCTGACACAGTTACAAAGATCTTTCCCCCAGGATGGCAGTGTTTTCTTGAAATTTTTACAAACAATTCAATCCCTTCTTGTAATTGTAATTTCTTCCAATTCTTTCGTAATTACGTTCTTCTATTTCTAGATCAATTAAATTTTCACTTGTATTTCTTTCTAGTTTGTTTACGATTTTGTTTTTTACATATGCAATTATTTTTTGTTGTAGGATACAGGGGGAAAGTTTTTTTTCTTCCCCATAATCATGTCTCCTTCACTATTAATTGAGTTTTCCTTTCCCCACTCATCTATGATGCTTCCTTTACTATCTAAAGAATTCTTACATATCTTGAGTATATTTATGAGCTTTAAAACTGTCTTTTACTGTCTGTCGGTTCTGGGGCTAGTACTACTTTTTTTTTTTTGATTACTTACTTTTCTACTCATTCATTTAGAACCATCACATTGTCTTCCAGGAAGCCTTGATTCTTCCAAAAAGACACCACTGCTGCCTCCCTTTTTACCTTTATAACATACAAAATTCTGCCTTGTATCATTAACAGAGTTGATCTTACTCAATTATATTCTTGAGAGCAAGCAACAGATACACTATATATTTATTAAAATTATGGGATTTGTTATATTAAAAGGTAACAATGGCAGAAGAGATCTCATTTGACCAACAAAATGAAAACAGGCAAGTCCCTCATTTGATTAAGGAACACCATTGTGCCATCCATGATGAAGATTATAAAGGTTAGTGAACCCTAGATTCTGCTTTAGGGAAATCACCACTTCGTAGAGGAAAAAGACATGTAAATTTATGTGACTAAATGCAATACAACTAAATAGTATAAAATAAATAAGCATGTACAAGGAAAGAGAAAAGTAAAAGCTAAGTGAGCAGTGGGTAGTGTCTCAAGCAGGGGACACACACATGAGCTGGGTTATGGAGTTTCTTAAATGTCAGAAAAATTTGCAATTAACCTGAATGGCAAAGTGGATCAATTCAGATTCTTTAACAGAAGTTACATTAAGGTAGACTTCATTCTGAGAACTTTAAGGAAGCCTAATGAAGTATGGCCAAGCCCAGGAGCAGCTCTGCTCGGAAGCCTTTTCGTTAGCACGAACTTGAGATGACTAGAACCCCACAGAGGCGAGAATTAACTCGTGGGATTGGGTGAAAATCAGACATGAGGAAAAGAAGTAAACTTTTACCCACGTGAGGCTTCTACAAACCACTTACTGGGGTTGGTTTGAAAGCAATGACTACAGAGTCCTTGTTGTGACAGCCAGCACACTTCCAGGCCGCAGTCTTAAGTCCTAGCCCTGCGCCTCAGGCTCCGTGGAGCCCAGGCCAGATGTTAGCACAAGAACTACCGACGTCAAGTAAGCGTGACGTCATCAGCACTGACGCAGTCTCACAGGGAGGGGCCTCTCAGCTCACCTCTGAACGTCAGCTCCACGGAGCAGCGAGTTGGCCGCCTAGCGCTCTGCCCTGAGGGTCCGAATAGTCAGAGCTTCGGGAACAGAAGCGCCGAAGCGGCTCAGGAGCTGAGGGGCGGTCACCCGTCTCTCGCCTGAACTCTTATCCTCGTCCTCTCTGAGGCCCAGGCTCGGTCAAGGCAGCAGCGCGCTCACGAGTCCGCCGCTTGTGGCGGTTACGCGCACGCAGGCTCGTGCGCACGTTCCCTGAGAACCCGGAAGTGCGAGGGAGAGGCGAGCCACGTGGGTGGAGCTGGAGCTTAGCTCGCATGGGGGAGTCTATCCCGCTGGCCGCCCCGGTCCCGGTGGAACAGGCGGTGCTGGAGACGTTCTTCTCTCATCTGGGTATCTTCTCTTACGACAAGGCCAAGGACAATGTGGAGAAGGAACGAGAGGCCAACAAGAGCGCGGGGGGCAGCTGGCTGTCGCTGCTGGCGGCATTGGCCCACCTGGCCGCGGCCGAGAAGGTCTATCACAGCCTCACCTACTTGGGGCAGAAACTAGGTACCTCCGCCCCGCCCCCCGGTGCCCCTGGAGGAGGAAGGAAAGGGAGTATATTCCCCGATCGGCAGGGGCTTGGGTTCCCAGTCTCTGTCACTCGTAGCCGCTGGCTCAACTCTGCACTCCCAGGTCTCCTCCCACCGATCCCTTCCTTCCCTCGGCTTCCACAAACCCCGCCCACGGGCCTGCGCGGCAGTTAGATTGGCCAACTGGGTGGATGTTCTTTGCAGGGCTGTGCTCCAGAAGGATGGCTGTATCCATTTTTCTCATGCATGGATTGGTGCCATAAGTGAGAAGTTACGCAAACTCGCTTTCTAACCAGTGACACTGCGGCGAGAGGAGCAAAACTTGGCAGTACAACCTAGTTAGAATTAATAAACACTATTGTCTGGCCTCTTAAGGCTAAGGCCCCAGAGAATTACAGATGGAGTCCTACCCCGTCTTCGTAGACCCTCAATAAACATTTAATGAATGAAGAAAAAAAAAAAAGAATACTGGACAGGAAAGGCAAGAAATATGCCTAACTAACAAGAGGGGTCTTACAGAGAAAATGGTAAACACGCTTATCGTCCCATGATAAATCTTGCCCCTGAAAATCAAATGCAGGAGCTGATTCAGCTGATTTTCACTAGTAGAAACAAACAGTATGAGTAGATCAGAAGGAAATAATATATGTGAAAGCCAAAGGCTATACATATAAAGTATTACTACTAATAATTACCGATATTATGAATTCCAGAGTTTTTAAGAGTCTTTTTAGTGCTTTGGCCTGTTTTAGACTCTTTAATATCAGAGGCACAGGGTCTGGTATGAATGAAGGACATATGTACAATATAAAATTGAAGACTACAACTGAGTGCAGATTCCAGTTTGAGTTTTTTCCCCCACTTATATTGCCAGAAGATGACCCTGTATATCTTGCTTTCTGTAAACACCCAAGGGGCAGGACTTTCTGAGATCTTTGCTTTAGCTTTTCAAACAGTATCTTGTTATTTAGTGTGTGGACTTGTTGGCAAGAAATAGGTAGTTTCACCTTCTGTATTTTTTCCTTCTTTCCTACAATGGCACTTTTCATAAATTTACAATTGCTGTTGCATTATTGTAATTCCCTTTCTATGGATTGGCAAATTGTGTGTGTGTGTGAAGTTGTGTGAGTAGGTGATAGAGCCTGTACCAGAATACCTATCTTTGAACTGTCAGATTGTGTTTGTAACCATATGATTTATAAAAAATTGTAGATGTATTGTAATTTACATACTATGTATTGTGTAATTTACATATTATTATGTATATATGAAAATGGAGACGATCCTGGCTATAAAATTGATGGTGGGTAATATTCTGGCAGTTTTGGTGTTTTTAGATTCCTCTGCCTCATGAAGATTGGTAATTGATCCCAGGGTCATGTTTCTTAGGTTCTTTCTTTTAGCTCACCTATGAGAATTTGGTAACCTGTGGCCTCACTCCCCAGAAAAATATATGTGTAATACAATTTTGCATATGACCTGAAAGTATTCAGTCGGATTTCCTAAAGCCTATGTATGTTGTTGTTATTGTTTAGTCGCTGCTGCTGCTGCTAAGTCGCTTCAGTCGTGTCTGACTCTGTGCGACCCCATAGACGGCAGCCCACCAAGCTCCCCTGTCCCTGGGATTCTCCAGGCAAGAACACTGGAGTGGGTTGCCATTTCCTTCTCCAATGCATGAAAGTGAAAAGTGAAAGTGAAGTTGCTCAGTTGTGTCCGACTCTTAGCGGCCCCATGGACTGTAGCCCACCAGGCTCCTCTATCCATGGGATTTTCCAGGCAAGAGTACTGAAGTGGGGTGCCATTGCCTTCTTCGTTAGTTGCTGAGTCATGTCCAACTCTTTCTATCTCATGGACCCTAGCTTGCTAGGCTCCTCTGTCCGTGGGATTTCCCAGGCAAGAATACTGGAGTGGGTTGCCATTCTGACCCAGGGACTGAAACCACATCTTCAAACAGATTCTTTACCCGCTGAACCACCTGGGAAACCCATAGCCTATGTATGCTGCTGCCACCAAGTCTCTTCAGTCGTGTCCTGTGTATAGACCTCAGTTAAGAAATCCACTCTAAAGTAGATTTCTAAAAAAAAAAAAGAATCTACTCTAGTTTACGTTGTATGTGCCTGGCTTTATGTGCTTGATGTGCATAAGAACATGCACAAGGCTATCACTGTCTCTGACTTGGATTCTGTGAAGTGGCTCTCATTATGTAAAGTGATTAGTTCTGCAAGGACCCCAGCTTGCATGGGTGAGCCTGAGGGCTGTGCTTTGAAACTGATCCACAGAGCAATTTACACTATGAAACATCCTCAGGGCTATTGAGGCTCCCAGCTGATCTGTCATTTCAGAAAAAATGTTCTGAAAATGGCATGTTTAATGCCTCATAACTTATTACCATGTACAGTAAATGTAGGTTCCAGATGTAAAATTTTAACTTTGCAAATACCTTATGGTTTTTCGGTATGGGAATGTTTGTGGTTTTAATGTGCTTACAATATGACTTCTTGATTGGTAGACGCTCCCATTGATTGAGTTCTTCATTGAGTTGACGCTCCCATTTTCTTAAAAACTTGGGAAAATTTTTGTGTTGCCACTTAACACAGTCCCATGTTCTTCAACTACAGAATAATTATCTGGGTTTCTCTAAAAAGCAAAACAAAAAGTTTATGTATACCTTTTAAACATGTAGAAAGCATGGTTTTAAAAAGTAAGTCTTTTTGACCCTACTTTTGTGACTGTTTATTGGAGGCCTTAGCTGTGAATCCTGATTATAAATGAAAGGATGGGACTTTAGATAAAGGACAGAACTGACAGGGAGCCTTCTGTTCCTGACTTGGCTCAGTTGAACTTTGGAGGAAGTGCTTATCTTATAGCCTTCTCCATACTCTCAGGGGAGAATATACTCCCCTCATTTGGGAAAAGAAAATATGGTGACTCAATACCTGTGAAACCAAAATCAACTGGTGTCATTTCCGGGGGCTCCAAAGAGTTCTCATACCACAGTGCTTTATGTCTCAGCACGGAGAACTCAATGAGAGCAAAGTGAGAGATAAGAAGTGATTTATAAGAATAGGACTCTTGTGAGGCTTACAAGCGGGTGGGCGAGAAAAGCTGCCCCTTGGGAACTTAACTGAGCTATAGTTTTATAATCAAAGGAAAAATAGCAAGGAGAAGAACTTCCTTGTCTTCCTTGAGTAGACATCATGCTTCCATCATCGGCTCCTCCTCCAGGTTGGGCAGGGGAGTTTTCTTGTCCAAACGTGGTCAAGCTAGGTCTACAAATCATTGTTTTTTATGTGTCAGAGAGTGTGTCAAAGTGGTGATCGTTAACTTACTGAGCTCACTGGACAATATGTGAGTCTCATGCCTCCATTGTTTTATTGTTTGGGGGCATGTCTCATGCTTCTGCAGCGTGGTTTTGTGGTTAAGCAAACCTACTTTTTTGAATAATCAGTAACTTACAAGGGTCTCCATATTTTTCTACTTATAATTGCCTAGTGGTTTTAACCATTTAATTCCCTACTTTGCCCCTTCACTCTGTCGTTATCACTCGTGGAGGACTTTAGAAGGTCATACTTTTCTCCCCTTTGTTTTGTTGTTGGAGAGTTTCCTCGACATCTGGTTGCTGGAAGTTTCCATGGTAGAAAATGACTTAACTTGAGAACTGATGTTTAAAGATTATCATTAGCAAGAAGTTAATGGATATGCTTAGAAATTTTGCATACTCCTTTAATATACTTGCTACTTGAAATTTCCTGATACGAGATAGACTGTTGAAATCTCGAAAAATAATGAGCTTTCATGAAAATAGACTTCTAGAAATAATTCAAAATATTTATATTTTGTAAATTCAAAAAACTGAGACAAGAAAGAAGTCTGGTGTCTCTGGTTCCTTGTTTCCCAGCATGAAGAAAGGCCACTCCCCATTGGATATTCCAGTCTTTGTGTGTGTATATGTGCTCATCATGTCGGACTCTTTGCAACCCCCTAAACTGTAGCCTGCCAGGCTCCCCTGTCCATGGAATGTTCTAGGCAAGAATACTGGAGCGGGTTTCTTTCTCTAGGGGATCTTCCCCACCCAGGGATTGAACCCAAGTCTCTTGCATTGGCAGGTGGATTCTTTACCACTGAGCCACCTGGGCTTCCCATTCGTCAGCAGGACAGTCACCAGATAGGCTTGTGCTCCTGAGAGCTTTGAGAAAAAAGACTCATTTAAAAGAAATGAATTGGTGGTCTTTCCCTTCCTTAAAGTGTCAGTTAGCTTGTTTTCACATACTAGTAGTGTATGTTTATTGATAAGCTTTAGAAAGTATTCTTTATATTTATGTGGTGTTTCCACACCAAATGCCTGTGTGTGTGTTCAGTTGCTTAGTTGTGTCCAACTCTTTGCGACCCCATGGACTGTAGCCCGCCAGGCTCCTCTGTCCATGGAATTCTCCAGGCAAGAATACTGGAGTGGGTGGCTGTTCCCTTCTTCAGGGGATCTTCCTGTCCGAAGGATCGAATCCAGGCCTCCCGCATTGCAGGTGGATTCTTTACCATCTGAGCCACCAGGGAAGCCCTTCCATACCCCCTAGATAACCCGCTAGCTGTTCTTTTTCCAGTACTTGAAGCTCCCAATTGACCACAGAGTTGCAGAAGCCTGACTCTGTAGTATTGAGAGCTTCTTTTGTTTTTAATTGGAGGATAATTGCTTTACAATGTTGTGTTTGTTTCTGCCACACAACAACATGAATTAGTCATATGTATACATATGTCCTCTCCCTCTTGAACCTCCGTCCCACCACAGACCCCATCCCACCCCTCGAGATTGTCTTGGAGCACAAGGTTGAGCTCACTGTGTTATACAGCAGCTTCCCGCTAGCTTTCTATTTTACAATGCTACTTTCTCAATCCATCCCACCCTCTCCTTCCCCCGCTGTGTCCACAAGTCTGTTCTCTATGTCTTTGTCTCTTTTCCTGCCCTGCAAATAGGTTCATCAGTACTGTTTTTCTAGATTGCATACTTAGGTGTTAATATATGATATTTGGGGCTTCCTAGGAGAAGGCAATGGCACCCCACTCCAGTACTCTTGCCTGGAAAATCCCATGGATGGAGGAGCCTGGTGGGCTACAGTCCATGGGGCCACTAAGAGTCGGACACGACTGAGCAACTTCACTTTCACTTTTCACTTTCATGCATTGGAGAAGGAAATGGCAACCCACTCCAGTGTTCTTGCCTGGAGAATCCCAGGGACGGGGGAGCCTGGTGGGCCGCCGTCTATGGGGTCGCACAGAGTTGGACACGACTGAAGCGACTTAGCAGCAGCAGCAGCAGCAGGCAGCACTAGTGGTACAGAACACACCTACCAATGTAGGAAACGTAAGAGATGCGAGTTTGATCCCCGGGTTGGGAAGATCCCCTGGAGGAGGGCATGGCAGCCCACTCCAGCATTTTTGCCTGGAGAATCACATGGACAGAGGACTCTGGCAGGCTATGGTCCATTGGATCACAAAGAGTCAGACACGACTGAAATGACTTAGCACCCATACAATGTTTGGTTTTCTCTTTCTAACTTACTTCAGTCTGTATTACAGACTATAGATTCATCCATCTTAGTTCACCTGACTCAAATTCATTCCTTTTTACGGGCTTCCCAGGTGGTGCTAGTGATAAAGAACGTAAGAGACGTGGGTTTGATCCTTAGGTCAGGAAGATCCCCTAGAGAAGGAAATGGCAACCCACTCCAGTATTCTTGCCTGGAAAATACCAAGGACAGGGGAACCTGGTGGGTTTTAGTCCATAGAGTTGCAAAGAGTCAGCCATGACTGAAACGACTTAACACAACACACACAGAGACACACGCACAGCATTTCATGGTATGTATGTACCACAACTTCTTTTTTTTTTTTTTTTTTCTTCTAGCCTTGCTTTCCCCCCTCCCCATCTATCCATATCTATAATTTTTTCCTGAAACATCTGAGAGAAAGTTGAAGACATAAGAATCCTTGATTCCTAAATTCTTTGGTATGTATTTCCTATGACTTACGACATCAAAAGCAGGAAATTTAACACTGACACAACATGACTGTCTACTGTCAATATCCAAATTTTGCCAACTGATTCTAAATGATGCCCTTTATGCTCATCTTTTTCTAGTTCAGGATCCAATCCAAGCTTGCTTGCTCATTTTCTCACTGATCACATATGTCACGTCAGGCACTGTGTAAAAGTACAGGGGATAAAATAATGAGGGAGAAAACAGACACAGCCACTGTCCTCAGGGTGCTAATGGTGTAGTCAGTTGGTTCAGTCGCTCAGTCGTGTCTGACTCTCTGTGACCCCATGGGCTGAAGCGTGCCAGGTCTCCCTGTCCATTACCAACTCCCAGAGTTTACTCAAACTCATGTCCAAGATTGTAAGAGTCGTAGGGAGATGGTGGATGTAGATGGTGTAGTAGGGAGACGTATTAATTAATCACTAATCACTAATCATTATTTTCTTTCTTTTTTTTTTTTTTTTTTTTTAATCTGAAGAATATTGGTGGGTAAAAATCAAATAAGTGACCGCTGTTCAGGGTACCATTTTGCTACCGTCCCAGCAGCTTTAACAAAGGGATGTTTTCAACTAATCAGAAAAATGATTCAGCCATTAAAACATGTTTCCTTTTTTGCTGTTCTATTCCCTGTTGGATAACTTACATTCTACACATGGCAATCATTTTATTTTATTTTTATTTTTTTACGATCAGAAAAATTTTATTTCACGTTTTCCTTAAACGTTGCTAAAGAAATATTATAGAACTCAAATAGTATTACAACCACAATCCCCAATCTTCCTACTCCAATAATTATTTTTAGGCTTAATTTTATTTTATTTTATTTTTTTTTTTGAAAATTTATGCCTTTATTTCAGTTGTTGTGTTGGCAATATCAATCTTAAAATAATGATGAAAAGTTAACTCTTTCCAAATATGGGTATTTTGGGTTATGGTGAAATAGCAGTAGCTTTAAAACAGTATAGTAGCTAGATCCTACCTATCTTTTCCTGGAATGCCCACTTCAACACCAAGCTATCAGATACATTCCTGAACTTTTGAAGACATTATAATGATGGTAATGTCAGGCCAGGATAAAGAAAAACAGAAATGATCAGAAGACTGAGGGGAAAAAGACATGAGATGGAAAAAAAAAAAAATAGTTCGTATTATCGACACCATCCAGTCTAGCAATTTTTACAGATGCTTTCTGTTTGCTCAGAGACAGTTTATTGCTTATGTTATTTCTTCTGTTCCTTTTTTTTTAATTTTTCAGCACTTTATTTATTTTTTTTTTTTTGATAAATTTAACGCCTTTTATTGCCATACCTCATTTTACTGTGCTTTGCTTTAGTGAACTTTATAGATACATGTTTTTTTTTTTTTTTTTTTGTTAATTTTCTGTTTAGTTGATCTATCCATAAGTGTGAGTGGGGTATTAAAGTCTCCCACTATTATTGTGTTATTGTTAATTTCTCCTTTCATACTTGTTAGAATTTGTCTTACATACTGCGGTGCTCCCATGTTGGGTGGATATATATTATATAATTGTTATATCTTCTTCTTGGATTGATCCTTTGATCATTATGTAGTGACCTTCTTTGTCTCTTTTCACAGCCTTTGTTTTAAAGTCTAATTTATCTGATACTGTATTGTGACTCCTGCTTTCTTTTGGTCCCAATTTGCATGGAAAATCTTTTTCCAGCCCTTCACTTTCAGTCTGTATGTGTCCTCTGTTTTGAGGTGGGTCTCTTGTAGACAACATATGTAGGGGTCTTGTTTTTGTATCCATTCAGCCAGTCTTTGTCTTTTGGTTGGGGCATTCAACCCATTTACGTTTAAGGTAATTACTGATAAGTATGATCCCGTTGCCATTTACTTTATTGTTTGGGGTTCGAATTTATACACCATTTTTGTGTTTCCTGTCTAGAGAATATCCTTTAGTATTTGTTGGAGAGCTGGTTTGGTGGTGCAGAATTCTCTCAGCTTTTGCTTGTCTGAGAAGCTTTTGATTTCTCCTTCATACTTGAATGAGATCCTTGCTGGGTACAATAATCTGGGCTGTAGGTTATTTTCTTTCATCATTTTAAGTATGTCTTGCCATTCCTCCTGGCTTGAAGAGTTTCTATTGAAAGATCAGCTGTTATCCTTATGGGAATTCCCTTGTGTGTTATTTGTTGTTTTTCCCTTGCTGCTTTTAATATTTGTTCTTTGTGTTTGATCTTTGTTAATTTGATTAATATGTGTCTTGGGGTGTTTCTCCTTGGGGTTTATCCTGTTTGGGACTCTCTGGGTTTCTTGGACTTGGGTGATTATTTCCTTCCCCATTTTAGGAAGTTTTCAACTATTATCTCCTCAAGTATTTTCTCATGGTCTTTCTTTTGTCTTCTTCTTCTGGAACCCTATGATTCAAATGTTGTAGCGTTTAATATTGTCCTGGAGGTCTCTGAGATTGTCCTCATTTCTTTTAATTTGTTTTTCTTTTATCCTCTCTGATTCATTTATTTCTACCATTCTATCTTCTAATTCACTAATCCTATCTTCTGCCTCTGTTATTCTACTATTTGTTGCCTCCAGAGTGTTTTTAATTTCATTTATTGCATTATTCATTATATATTGACTCTTTTTTTATTTCTTCTAGGTCCTTGTTAAACCTTTCTTGCATCTTCTCAATCCTTGTCTCCAGGCTATTTATCTGTGATTCCATTTTAATTTCAAGATTTTGGATCAATTTCACTATCATTATTTGGAATTCTTTATCAGGTAGATTCCCTATCTCTTCCTCTTTTTTGTTTGGTTTGGTGGGCATTTATCCTGTTCCTTTATCTGCTGGGTATTCCTCTGTCTCTTCATCTTGTTTAAATTGCTGAGTTTGGGAGTCCTTTCTGTATTCTGGCAGTTTGTGGAGTTCTCTTTATTGTATGGCGTTTCCTTGCTGTGTGTAGGTATGTAGAGGTGGCTTGTCAAGGTTTCCTGGTTAGGGAAGCTTGTGTCGGTGTTCTGGTGGGTGGAGCTGTATTTCTTCTCTTTGTTCAGTCGCTGCTGTGGGGGAGGGGAGGAGGGATGCTGCAAACAAATGACACTGACGTGCGCTGCCGCAGTGCCTCAGCCACACTGGGTCTGCCCGCTCACGGGCGCGTGTAGCCTCCCTGCCCACACTGCTCAGGTTCTAGGTTGTTCCGCCGGGAACAATCCGAGGCTGGGCCTGGGTTGCATGCACCTCCCAGGTCCAAGCCGCTCAGGTTCAGGCACTCAGGTAGTCCTCAGAGGCGCAGACTCAGTTGGGGCTGCGTTTTGTGCTCTTCCCAGGTCCGAGCAGCTCAGGTGATGAGGTGTTTGGCGAGCACCAATGCTGCGACTTATCGCCTCCCCGCCACTTGGTTATCTGGGTGTAAAACCGGCGCACCTTCTCAGGCAGATGTTGACCGTCCAGACCCCCAATAAGTTTTAGTTAGCAAAGAAGCCAGTTTTATAGATAATGTCTCTCTGGGGCTGCGATTGCCCCCTTCTGGCTCTGGCTGCCTGTCACCGGAGGGGGAAGGTTTGCAGCCGGCTACCTCTGTTTAGTCCTTTGTTCCGTCAAGGGCTGGCGGTGTCTTAGGTTAGGGCTGGCTTTTCGCATGGTAGATATCCCACAGTCTGGTTTGCTAGCCCAAATTATTTCGCTCAGATAGTGCTCAGGGTATTCAGGCCAGATTCTTACTCTCAGCGATGCAGCCCGCGCCGCGCCTCCCTGCCCAGCCCCTACTTGCTAATGGCGGATGCAGGCGTCTGCGCTGCTTCTCCGCTGGAGGAGTTACCGTAGGGCTCGCAATCTGCGAGTTTTAATTGTTTATTTATTTTTTCTCCCTGTTATGTTGTCCTCTGTGCTTCCAAAGCTCGGCACGGATTCGGCAGTGAGAAGGTTTCCTGGTGTTTGGAAACCTCTCTCTTTTTAAGACTCCCTTCCCGGGACGGAGCTCCGTCCCTCCCTCTTTTGTCTCTTGTATTGTCTTTAATATTTTTTCCTACCTCCTTTCGAGGAGTTGGGTTGCTTTTCTGGGTGCCTGATGTCCTCTGCCGGCATTCAGAAGTTGTTTTGTGGAATTTACTCGACGTTTAAATGCTCTTTTGATGAATTTGTGGGGGAGAAAGTGTTTTCCCCGTCCTACTCCTCCGCCATCTTGGCGCCTTCCACAACTTCTTTATCCATTCATCTGTTGATGGATTGCTTCCATGTCATAACTGTTGTACATAGTGCTGCAGTGAATGCTGGGGTACATGTGTGTTTTTGAATTATGGTTTTCTAAGGGTCTGTGCCCAGTAGTGGGATTGCTGGGTTGTATGGTAGTTTTATTCCTGGTGTTTTAAGAAGTCTCCCTATGGTTCTCCATAGTGGCTGTATCAATTTACATTCCCACCAACTGTGCAAGAGGGTTCCCTTTTCTCCACATACTCTCCAGCATTTGTTGTTTATAGATTTCTTAATAATGGCCATTCAGAATGGTGTGAGGTGATAGCTCACTGAGATTTTGATTTGCATTTCTCTAATAATGAGCGATGTTGAGCATCTTTCATGTGTTTATTGGGAGAGTTTCTTATATCAGTTAGAAACGGAGGGAAAGTGAAAGTCGCTCAGTCGTGTCCAACTCTTTGCGATCCCGTGGACTATATAGTCCATGGAATTCTCCAGGCCACAATACTGGAGTGGGTAGCTTTTCCCTTCTCCAGGGGATCTTCCCAACCCAGGGATCAAACCCAGGTCTCCCACATTGCAGGCGATTCTTTATCAGCTGAGCCACAAGGGAAGCCCAAATGAAAGGGAAGGGGATTAGCATTACTGATTATGTGCTTTGCTCCAGGCTTGTTACAAACCAAGTGTTATTTCATTGTGTCTTTTTAGTTTCATGTTAAAACAACAACTAAGGCTCAAAGTGGCTAAGTTAGTGCACATCACACAGCTTGTAAATTTGGAAGCTGGGATTTGGAACCAAGTCTTTCAGCCTTCCAGGGCTTTCAGCTTTTACTCAGTACTCTTGTTACCTTCCTAACCTAACAGATTTTGTCCTAGACCTCGGCACAAATGTCCATTTATTTCATACCATCACCTTACGAAATCTGCAAAGCTAGACTGAATGCAGACGGAGAAGGAAGGCAAACCTTCCAGAATACAGTCCTGTATAGGATGTTGGATCCACCTGTGTGTGCTAACTCACCTCAGTTGTGTCCGACTCTTTGAGACCCTGCAGACTGTAGCCCTCCAGGCTTCTCTGTCCATGGGATTCTCCAGGCAAGAATACTGGAGTGGATTGCCATGCTCTCCTCCAGGGGATCTTCCCAACCTAGGAATCAAACCCACATCTCTTAGGTCTCCTGCATTGGCAGATGGGCTCTTTACCATTGGTACCATCTGGGGATCCACCTGTACCATATCGTTTTTGCTGCTATTAGTAAGAGAA
Organism: Bos mutus; assembly: GCF_027580195.1. Taxonomy (NCBI): domain Eukaryota; kingdom Metazoa; phylum Chordata; class Mammalia; order Artiodactyla; family Bovidae; genus Bos; species Bos mutus. Next base: position 22,940,236 of record NC_091621.1, on the reverse strand, counting down.
ATGATGTGAATGCTAGCCAGTGTGATTGGGCAGTGTATTGGAGAAAACACTTTTTAAGTATCAGTAGTTTGCCTGTGGAATCAGAAGTTAAGTAGGATGACCATCCACATGAAAGTGAAAGTCACTCAGTTGTGTCCGACTCTTTGCAACCCCATGGACTATACAGTTCATGGAATCCTCCAGGCCAGAATACCGGAGTGGGTAGCCTTTCCCTCCTCCAGGGGATCTTCCCAACCCAGGGGTCGAACACGCAGGTCACCACATTGCGGATGGAATCTTTACCAGCTGAGCCACAAGGGATGCCCAAGAATACTGGAGTGTGTGGCCTGTCCCTTCTCCAGTGGATCTTCCCGACCCAGGAATTGAACCAGGGTTTCTTGCATTGCAGACAGATTCTTTACCACCTGAGGTATCAGGGAAGCCTGACCATCAGTATAGGTTTGCTCAAAGTTGAGGGGTTTTTCAGGACATGACACTAAGGGTTTCCTGAGAAGCTGGATTTTCAGTACTAAAACCTGGACAGTCACAGATAAACCAGGGCAAAGTGGTTGCCATAGTAGTAAGGGATATAAGAATCCTTTCTTGAAATACAAACTGGGCAATAAATTGTGAAATGTTTCATTCATTAAGAGAACATTTTACAAAAGGCTTGATATGTAACTTTCCCTCCTAACTTATTTAGAATACTAACTCATTCATTAAAGCTTTCTGTGAATTATTAGCAGAGAATTTAAACTGTCCTTGTCTCTGAGATTTTTAATATTCCTAAGACTTCCTGTTTTAAACCTGACGTTTCTTTTTGTTCTCCTAGTGTCTTGCCTCTGAGCCTTTGTTAGGGTACAGAATTGCTTCAGACAACATCTATGAAACTGGCCCCAGAAATATAGTTTTTCATGTATTCATACAGAAGTAAAGAAATGATGTATATGCCATTTGAACCTTTTCAACTGTTGTAAAGAATGTATTTGGCCTTACTTTTTGCTGATTTCCTTTGGAACCCCTGAGTTACAGCAGCAGTTATTTATAATTGCTTCCTACTCTTAATAATTCACAATGTGGTGCTTATTGTGATGTAACCTATAGTGTCAACCTTGCTAAGAACACTAACATTTCCTTTTATTCTCCTGGGATCCCAGTAGGCTGTGTTTTCCATTTTCTAGTATAGCTTAAAAGAAAAATACAACTCCAAAGCCAAGATGAAGTTTTCTAATATACCAGGAATAACAACAGTGTCTCATAATTGGGTATTCTCTTTTGTTTTAAATTCCTAAATGTGGAAAGAGGGCTTTTTAGAACCAGGTTCATGTCACTTGCTAGGTTAACTATCCTCTGAATTAGATCTGAATCCTTCATTGAAGTGGGATTGGCATGTGGGTAAGGAAAACTCAGTGGTAGAGTCCACCTGCCAATACAGGAGACGTCGGTTTGATCCCTGGGTTGGGAAGATCCCCTGGGGAAGAAAATGGCAACTCACGCCAGTATTCTTGCCTGGAATACCACCAGGGAAGCCCATTCTTGCCTGGAGAATCCCATAGACAGAGGAGTCTGATGGGCTACAGTCCTTGGGGTTGCAAGAGTCAAACATGATTTAGCAGCTAAACAACAAGGCAACAGGAAAATCATACACAGGTCCATGGCTACACAAATGAGTGGTACCAGGCATCCACTTAACTTACTCTCCTGTGAAATTATGAGTCACAAAATATGTAGAAGTCAGAGAATACGGTAGATGAAAAGTCATTGAGCTCAGTGGCTTGGATTGTTTCCTTCTGGATGCTGGCAAGCATTTTGTGGGTCTGGTTTCTCTTCCTTACCTGCTTCTGTCATTTGCCTTCCAGGGGGCCAGTCTTTCTTCAGCAGGAAGGATTCCATTCGCACCATCTATACTTCCCTGCACAACGAGCTGAAGAAGGTGGTGACCGGCCGTGGTGCCTTTGGGGGCACTGCTCCTCACGTGGAAGAGCTCCTTTCCCACCTGTCAGAGCAGCTCTGCTTCTTTGTTCAGGCTCGCACAGAGATTGCAGACTTCTATGAGAAGATGTACACTCTCAGCACACAGAAGTTCATCAATGCTGAAGAGCTTGTTGGCCTTTTGGACACCATCCTCAAGAAATACAGCTCCAGGTCAGTGTAGGTGAGGAGGGAGGGATGGGATGTGGCAACCTTGCAATTCCATGCAGAGTCTCATGGAATAACTGTGAAGGAAAAATGGCTGTATTACATTTTATATATGTTAATTAGTCAACAGGTATACATTAAGCAGGGCTTCCTTGCTGGCTCAGTGGTAAAGAATCTGCCTGCCAGTGCAGGAGACACAAGCTACCTATAAAGAAGTGAGATTGGTTGTAATGTATTACTTACTGTCAGATCCAAAAAGCAGTTCCAAAAGAATTTGAATGGTGCTGTGGACATCATTGACTGTGAATGACTCAGTTTTATTTGGGGTCCTTGGAACCTGGCATAGACCCTTGCACATAGTAGGTGCTCGGTAATTTTATGATGAGCTAAATGGAAAGTGATGACTTTGAAGGATACCACTCCTTTGAACATAATGAGTTCAGATATGTTTGCTTAAAAAAGAAAGGCAGATATATTAATTTATATTCCCAAATGAAGGCTAATTAATGCTCATCTGATTAACAGATGAGTAGTGGGCAAAGTACAGAGATTAAAAGAGACTATATGGAGGAGGTAGAATCTGAGGAGACTTAAAATTTTTTTTTAATTTTATATTGGCGCATAGTTGATGAACAATGTTGTATTAGTCTCAGGTGTGCAGCAAAGTGTTTCAGTTACACATATATATGTTGTCTATGCTTTTTCAAATTCTTTTCTCATTTAGATTATTACAGAATATTGAGCACCGTTCCCTGTGTTGTACAGTAGGTCCTTGTTGGTTATCTATTTTATTTTATTTATTTATTATTTTTTAAATATTTTAATTTTATTGGTGTATAGTTATTTACAGTTTTGTGTTAGTTTCAGGTGTATAGCAAAGCGATTCGGTTATACACATACATATATTTATTCTTTTTTAGATTCTTTTTCCTTATAGGTTATCACAGAATATTGAGTAGAGTTCCTTGTGCTCTATACTAGGTCCTTGTTGATTATTTATCTTATATTTGTAGTTTTGTGTGTATGCTCATCTCAAGGTCCTGATTTACCCCTTCTCCCCATCTTTCCCCTTTGGTAACCATAAGTTTGTTTTTGATACCTCTAAGTCTGCTTTTATTTTGTAAATAAGTTCATTTGTATCTTTTTAAAAATTAGATTCCACATATGAGTGATATCACGTGACACTTGTCCTTCTCTGACTTACTTCACTTAACATGTAGCCTCTGGGTCTATCCATGTTGCTGCAAATGGCATTATTTTCTTTTTTATAGCCCAGTGATGTTCCATTGCATATGTGTACCACATCTTCTTTATTCCTTTGTTGATGGACATTTAGGTCGCTTCCATGTCTTGGCTATTGTAAATAGTGCTGTAATGAACGTTGGGATGCATGTATCCTTTCGGATTATGGTTTTCTCTGATACACACTGCTATATTTAAAATAGATATATAGATGTCAATCCCAAACTCCCAATCTGTCCCTCTCTGAGAAGATTTTTAAGGGCAGGTAGGATTTTGAAAGCAAAGGTTGGTAGAAAGGTTTCTTCACATCTGTGGTTTCTCCCTATTTGTGACTCCATATCCAAGGATGCAAAGTATTTACTGTTGAAAAAAATCTGCGCGTAAGTGGACCTGTGCAGTTCAAACTCATGTCATCCAAGGGTAAACTGTATTCTAAATTATCTTTTTATTTACTTTTAATAGGTAATATATTGTTGCTGTTCAGTCATTAAGTTGTGTCTGACTCTTTGCAGCCCCATGAACTGCAGCACACCAGGCTTCTCTGTCCATCACAGTCTCCCTGAGTTTGCTCAGACTCATGTCGATTAAGTCAGTGATACCATCCAGCCATCTCATTCTCTGTTGCCCACTCCTCCTCTTGCCCTCAATTTTCCTCAGCATCAGGGTCTTTTCCAATATATTAACATGGCTCAAAATTTATAAAAGTGCAAAAGAATACAGTAGTGAAAATTCACCTTCTGCCCCTGTTCTTCAGCTAAATTCCCTTCCTGAGAGTCAATGAACGTTAACAACTTTTTTCTGTCGTTCTCAAGAGATAGTCTATGCATATCAATACACACATTTTCTTTTTTAAAACAAATTTTACATGTTTTCAAATTTTTTATGTTTGGAAGTACTGTTTTATTTCTCCCTCAAATCTGATTAGTATATGTTGTCTATTAATAATTTTTATAAGCCAAAACCATAGTATAACTGGAGATATGATTCTTAGGATGAAGGATCTTATGTGGTGATTCCCAAATGCTAACATGAAAGTGGTTTTGTTGAACCATTTCAGGAGCTTAAGAAAAATACTTATATCGGGGCCCTTCTTTCCCAAGAGAGTAAGATCTAGCAATTCTGGATTGGGTATCCAGACACCTGTCTGTTTTAAAAGTTTCCTGTGATACTGATACATAAGTAGGCAAGAAAAATTGAATAAGTAAGCGAATGATGCCGATACTGGATATATGGGGTATGGAGCCTTATCAGTGTGTGTGCAAGTGCCTGTGCGTTTGTTGTATCATAGTAATGAAGGTAGTAGTGGTTTAGTCACTTCAGTTGTATCCAACTCTTGAGACCCTATAGACTGTAGCCTGCCAGTCTTCTCTGTCCCTGGGATCTCCCAGGCAAGAATACTGGAGTAGGTTGCCATTTGTTTCTCCATGGGATCTTCCCAACCCAGGGATAGAACCCACATCTCCTACATTGCAGGTGGATTCTTTACCACTGAGCTCCAGAAATTCCCCATAGTAATGAAAGGTTATTACTATTTAACTGTTTTTGTTAGAATTGTGATATATCAACCTTGAATCTTCTTTGAAACACCCCAACTTCTCAAAGCCCTGGGAGTTTCTTCCACTGCAGTAGCAAAAGCCCAGATTTCATTGTTGCAGATCTTAGGGCACTTGTCTGTACCCCTCATCCTGCTGAGTGGACACTGATGGAGTTGGGCTGTAAGATAACACATGATCAGTAAGTATTTTCAGCTATAGACATTCTCCACCAATACTACCTTTGTCTGCTTGATAGGGAATTACTGATCACAGACACAACCTAGTCCAAAAATGACCTACATTTAGATGCTTTGGGTTAATTTGAGCAATATAAATTCTTTAGAATTACTGAAAAGTTGAAATTTTGTATAATATATTGATTTCGGGGGAGAAAGTGGAATTATTTTAGATACAAAGTAACATGATTTACTCTTTGCTTTCAGAGTTGAAGAGGAAGCATGTTTTGTTTTTTTCCCCTGGAAGCCAGTTGTGCTCAGAGTAGAATGGTGCTAAAGGTTTCCTCTTTTGGCAAACTTACTTCATTGTTAAGCAAATACAAATTCTTGTTTAAGAATCACAGTCATTTGTGATGCTGCATTTCAAATTGAACAATTAACATTAATCATTTGATTAATCATTAACATTAATCATTCTGTGTGCCCTATAGAAAAAAATAATACAGATTTAATTCTTTCAGGGTCAGTACAGTTCAGTTACTCAGTCATATCTGACTCTTTGACTGCCCGTGGACTGCAGCATACCAGGCTTCCCTGTCCATCACCAGCTCCTGGACCTTACTCAAACTCATGTCCATCAAGTTGGTGATGCCATCTAATCATCTTATCCTCTGTTGTCCACCTTCTCCTCCTGCCTTCAGTCTTTCCCAGCATCAGGATCTTTTCCAGTGAGTCAGTTCTTTGCATCAGGTACTGGAGTTTCAGCATCAGTCCTTCCAATGAATATTCAGGACTGATATCCTTTAGGATAGACTTGGTTGGATCTCCTTACAGTCCAAGGGACTCTCAAGAGTCTTCTTCAACACCGCAATTTAAAAGCATCAATTCTTTGGCGCTCAGCTTTCTTTATGGTCCAACTCTCACATCCATGTATGACTACTGGAAAAACCATAGCTTTGACTAGACGGACCTTTGTCGGCTATCTAAATTGGTCATAGCTTTTCTTCCAAGGAGTAAGCGTCTTTTAATTTCATGGCTGCAGTCACTATCTGCAGTGATTTCGGAGCCCAAGAAAATAAAATCTGTCACTGTTTCCATTGTTTTCCCATCTATTTGTGGTGAAGTGATGGAACCGGATGCCATGATTTTTGTTTTTTGAATGTTGAGTTCAGGGTCAGGGTGTCTACTATTCCTTGAATACTTTTAAAGGGAAGTAGAACTTGGGTTTTTTCCCCCAAGGAAGCATCAGTGGAACATTTTTTGATTCTGTAGAATTTGTTTTGAATTTATTTACCTGTTATGTACAATGGGCATAAGAGAAAAATCTGGCTAATCCTTCTGTTTCATGGTTAAAGCAAAACTAGAATATTGATTATAAATGCAAATTAATATATACTCTCCTAAAGCAAGAGCTTTTAATTGAAGTGCAGTATTTTATGTTATAGGTATATAATGCAGTGATTCACAATTTTTAAATGATACGTCCCTTTTATAGTTATTATAAAGTATTGGCTGTATTCCTTGTGTGGTGCCATGTGTCTTTTTGATGCCACGCCATGCAGGATGCAAGATCTTAGTTCCCCAACCAGGGATCTGCAATTATTCATTCTAGACAGCTTTTTAAAGTCCATCTGGTATAGCAATAATATTCTATTAAATGATTTTTATTCTTTAATCATAATTTTATAGCTAGTATTTAAAGGACATTTTAAAAAATTGAGTTACATAAGTTTATTTGCCTTTGGGGGGGAGGGTTGAAGTAGAAAAGGATAGCTTTAAACCTTTGCCAGGCAAAGATAGACACACCAGGCTTCTTCTGCCTTGAAAAACTATGTGTTTCCTGTTTGCATTTTAGGAAGCACATTTTGTTTTTTAATCTGAATGCTTCAAATAACAGAATTCTCACCATAGGCAGAACTGTGATTTGATTTATTAGGCTTTATGTGAAGAAAGCTGAGCGCCGAAGAATTGATGCTTTTGAACTGTGGTGTTGGAGAAGACTCTTGAGAGTCCCTTGGACTGCAAGGAGATCCAACCAGTCCATTCTAAAGGAGATCAGTCCTGGGTGTTCATTGGAAGGACTGATGCTAAAGCTGAAACTCCAGTACTTTGGCCACCTCATGTGAAGAGTTGACTCATTGGAAAAGACTCTGATGCTGGGAGGGATTGGGGGCAGGAGGAGAAGGGGACAACAGAGGATGAGACGGCTGGATGGCATCACTGACTCGATGGACGTGAGTCTGAGTGAACTCTGGGAGTTGGTGATGGACAGGGAGGCCTGGCGTGCTGCGATTCATGGGGTCACAAAGAGTCGGACACGACTGAGCGACTGAACTGAACTGAACTGATGCCCTTTTTCCTTCAAAAAATTTGTAATGATAACACTGTTAATGAAACAGTTGGTTGCATGTGTGTAGTTCAGTAAGGTTAACTATTGCCCACTGAAAATTTCATAAGCAAAACCAACAACAGTGCGATTTATGTGGGACACATTCTATTCTCGTTAATTGACATGCCTAGATCTTAACAGTGAAGACTCGAGGCTTTCCTGTGATCTTGCCCCAACCCAACTTCTCAAATTATCTAAGACCCATCAAATGCTTTAAATTGCATTCAAACTCTGAGTGAAAGGAAAGCAGCTTCAAAGAGAAAACAAGATTTTAAGCAGAAGCCCCCCCTAAAAAAACCAACAGTCCACAATCTAATGCATTCCCCATAAGTATTTGCTATTTCCTACCTTAGTTCCTGTTACTTAGTTCGCTTAGAATGTGCTTGAATTTGTATCAGAGGAAATACTGCCTCTTCCCTTTACCCTTTTTCTAGCTGGGGACCCTTTAGCAAAAGACAGATTAACAATAGAAAAGCATACAAATGTATTTAATATAGTTTTAATGTGGCCTGGGGGCTTCCCTCATGGCTCAGATGTAAAGAATCCACCTGCCAATGCAGGAGACACTGGTTCAATCCCTGGGTCAGGAAGATCCCCTGGAGAAGGAAATGGCAACCCATTCCAGTATTCTTGCCTGGGGAAATGGACAGAGGAGCCTGGTGGGCTACAGTCCATGGGGTCGCAAAGAGTCAGACAGGACTTAGCAACCAAACAACAATGTGGCCTGGAGTCTTCTTAATGAAATGAAGACCCAAATAAGTTGTTAAACCTGTGTCTTTATGCTAGATTTGATGATGAGTGGGAGTTGTGGGAAAAAGTGGTATGAGCCAAGTTTCCTGAACTGGGTCAAACAGCAAGGCCTGTTAGCTCAGATTTCTCTCTGTGACCTTTTGTCTTTGGAGATAAGAATGTTCCTTTCCTCAGGGTACAAGGAGGGGCCCTCTTACTTGAGGGTTTTATTACCTGCTTCAGGAGAGGGCCAGAAACTCCTTCCTGCACATGTCATTGGTCAAATTCATTCAGCTTAAAATAGTCAATATACCAGGATGCCATAGAGTTCTATCTTGTATCAGCTGTTGCCACAGTCATTCTGTGTAACAGAGCATCCCCAAAGTCACACTTTCAGGCAGACAGGTCTACTGGGAGTTGTTTGATGTAGGCTGGACTCAGCTGGGTAGCGGTGCTGAACACACTGCTCTCAGTGGGCTTGGCTTTTTGTTGTGAGCTGTGGGCTTAGTCAGCTACATGTGTGTTCATTCTGAGCCCAAGGTTAGAGAGGAAGCAGCTACCTAGTGGTGAGGCCCCAAGTGCAAAAGAACAAGCCCAGTCAAGCTCATGTTAAGCTTTTGCCTGCATCAGATCTGTTAACATCCCTTTGGCTAAAGCAAATCACATAACCAGTCCATGGTCCAGGGTGGGAAAGTGTGCCACCTCTGGTGGGAGGGCTGCAAAATCACACAGCAAAGGGGTGGAGTTGGCGTAGTTAGGAATTTGGGACCTGAAATTTAAGCCCTTATCTTCACATGGCTAACTCCTACCAGTTCTTTGAGCTTTGTGGGTCAATTTAAACTTGTCTCCTCCATGGCCTGCACAACCTTTCAACCAAAACGAATTGTTCCTTTTTCTAAACAGTAACTTGATCTGTACCCATCCTAAGAGATATGTTACTTCCTACCTGTACCCATTATAAACGCCTCCTTCCACCAGGTTAAGTCTTGTAGGGCAAACCTTTGGCTAATTCATCTTCATTTCGTCAATGTGTTTATATCTAAAAACTAGTAAAATAGTTGTTTTAAGTGGGATTATAGATTTTTTTAATGTGGTGAAATTTACGTAACATAAAATTTATTACTTTAATCATTTTTAGGTGTACAGTTCTGTGACATATCCTATATTCACATTGTGCTACAGCTTTATTTTTCATCAGACTTCTGACTTCTCACATGCGTGGACCTCCATACTTCTTTTGGAAGGAGCTGCTTGATGGGGATCTGTGAAGGAAGCAGTGCATGCTTGAGTTCTCTCTCTCTTTTTCTGTCTTCTCTTTTGTTTTTTTTTTTTGGAGCAGATGTTCTCTGCAAATAGTTGTCAGTGTATTCTGTATTCAGACTCTTTCAAACTTGCTGCCGTAGCTGAGGTGTGTGTTTTTGGATTACGATTTAACAGACCACCACCACCACCCACCCCATGGCCTGAGATGTGAATAGGTATAAGGCACAGAGCAGGAATGGGAAGATGATACAACGTAATGCTAATCTCAAAGTCTTGGCAGAATAACATCAATATAAATTTTTAGCTCTTCTTGAAAAGATGAAAAGTAGCTTTGCCATTCACATTCATCCTAATCAACATTGAACATTTAAACACTTTTAATATGTTTATGGAAGAGCTTGTATGGAATTCTAAAGGTTGGTACAGAGAATTCATTTGCTTTCAAGGAGAATATTGGATATAAATGATTTCCAATTGGAAGCAGAAAAATCACTTTGAGTACTGTTACTTGTGATAGAATGATACCATTTTCCCATTATTAACAGTCTTACTGTGTTCATAGTTCCTTGGCAGATTTTTCTTGATACCCATGATTACAGAATATTGTGATGCTTAAGGCTTGTTAAGTGTCAAGTTGCCTAAAGGCTAAGGTGGTAGGAGCATTTCCTAGAATGCAAAGATTTTGAGACATGCTATAGTGTATGTGTGTGTGTCTGTGTGTGTTAGACTTTCCTAATGTTTATTTCAAAGCATGTAATGTTTCAAGAGTCCACATTAGTTAATTGAGTACTTGAGCCAGAGGATTTTTAAAAGACACTTTTATTTATTTTTCTGCACCAGGTCTTTCATTGCGGCACGTGAACTCTTAGTTGGCGTGTGTGGGGTCTAGTTTCCTGACTAGGGATTGGACCGCTTCTGCATTGGGAGCACGGAGTTGTAGCCACTGGACCACCAGGGAAGTCCCTGAGCTAGAGGATTTGAGATCCAGTTTATTTTCCAGTGGTCATGTATGGATGTGAGAGTTGGACTGTAAAGAAAGCTGAGCACCGAAGAAGTGATGCTTTTGAACTGTGGTGTTGGAGAAGACTCTTGAGAGTTCCTTGGACTGCGAGGAGATCCAACTAGTCCATCCTAGAGGAAATCAGTCCTGAATATTCATTGGAAGGACTGATGCTGAAGCTGAAACTCCAGTACTTTGGCCGCCTGATGCAAAGAACTGACTCATTGGAAAAGACCCTGATGCTGGGAAAGATTGAAGGTGGGAGGAGGAGGGGACAACAGAGGATCAGATGGCTGGATGGCATCACTGACTCAATGGACATGAGCTTGAGTAAACTTTGGGAGTTGGTAATGGACAGGGAGGCCTGGCGTGCTGCAGTCCATGGGGTCTCAAAGAGTTGCACATGACTGAGCGACCAAACTGAATTTATCCTTCTGATTCTTTCAGTGCCTTATTAGACTACACCCTCCATCCATGTTTTAGCTTCCCTTTCCTAGAGGATGTTGATTATAAAATGCCAGTAATACAAAAAACAATGTATTATTGTTATGTGAATAACTGCATCCTATTTATCACATGATAATCAGTTTCTATCTTATAATATTCAACCTAGTTTGGGATCTCGTAATCATCTCATTTTTTTAGGGTTTTAAAAACTCTAGATATGTTTGTGATGATTTTTTTCCGAATTGTTTAATTGATAACCAAAATTGTCCTCTTCAACCAGGGCCAAAACAGGTGTGTATGAATCTTCTGTCTCTTTGACAGTATGTTGTTGCTGTTGTTCAGTCACTAAGTCACGTCCGACTCTTTGCAACCCCATGGACTGCAGCACGCCAGGCTCCTCTGTCTTCCAGTATTTGAATTTACTCAAATTCATGTCCATTGAGTCAGTGATGCCATCCAGCCATCTCATCCTCTGTCGTCCCCTTCTCTTCCTGCCCTCAATCCTTCCCAGCATCAGGATCTTCTCCAGTGAGTTGGCTCTTCATATCAGGTGGCAAAGTATTCAAGCTTCAGCTTCATCATCAGTCCTTCCAATGAATACTAGGGATGATTTCCTTTAGGATTGACTGGTTTGATCTTGCAGTCCATGGGACTCTCAAGCGTCTTCTCCAGCACTGCAATTCTTTGGCACTCAGCCTTCTTTATGATCCGACTCTCACATCCGTACTTGACTACTGGAAGTGTAGCAATTAAATTACATAGGGTCAAGCCTGTAAATCATTTCCCATGGTGACTGGAGCATACTGGAGTCATCAAATTAATTTAGTGAGTTCAGTTCAGTTCAGTCGCTCAGTCGTGTCCGACTCTTTGCGACCCCATGAATCGCAGCACGCCGGGCCTCCCTGTCCATCACCAACTCCCGGAGTTCACCCAAACTCTTGTCTATCAAGTCAGTGATGCCATCCAGCCATCTCATTCTCTGTCATCCTCTTCTCCTCCTGCCCTCAATCCCTCCCAGCATCAGAGTTTTTTCCAATGAGTCAACTCTTTCCATGAGGTGGCCAAAGTACTGGAGTTTCAGCTTTAGCATCATTCCTTCCAAAGAAATCCCAGGGCTGATCTCCTTTAGAATGGACTGGTTGGATCTCCTTGCAGTCCAAGGGACTCTCAAGAGTCTTCTCCACCACCACAGCTCCGAAGCATCAATTCTTCCATGCTCAGCTTTCTTCACAGTCCAGCTCTCACATCCATACATGACCACTGGAAAAACCATAGCCTTGACTAGATGGACCTTTGTTGGTAAAGTAATGTCTCTGCTTTTGAATATGCTATCTAGATTGGTCATAACTTTCCTTCCAAGGAGTAAGTGTCTTTTAATTTCATGGCTGCAATCACCATCTGCAGTGATTTTGGAGCCCCCCAAAATAAAGTCTGACACTGTTTCCACTGTTTCCCCATCTATTTGCCATGAAATGATGGGACCAGATGCCATGATCTTCGTTTTCTGAATGTTGAGCTTTAAGCCAATTTAGTGAGTAGTAACCAATGGCACCCCACTCCAGTACTCTTGCCTGGAAAATCCCATGGACGGAGGAGCCTGGTAGGCTGCAGTCCATGGGGTCGCTAAGAGGCGGACACAACTGAGAGACTTCCCTTTCACTTTTCACTTTCATGCATTGGAGAAGGAAATGGCAACCCACTCCAGTGTTCTTGCCTGGAGAATCCCAGGGATGGGGGAACCTGGTGGGCTGCTGTCTATGGGGTCACACAGAGTCGGACATGACTGAAGTGACTTAGCAGCAGCAGCAACCTAATTACAAATATGTATGTATAATAAATATCAAGAGTACATTGTGCATAGTAAGTGTGAAATGAAGTGAAGTGAAGTAGCTCAGTCATGTCCAACTCTTTGCAACCCCATGGACTGTAGCCTACCAGGCTCCTCGGTCCATGGGATTTTCCAGGCAAGAGTACTGGAGTGGGTTGCCATTTCCTTCTCCAGGAGATCTTCCCTACCCAGGGATCGAACCTGGATCTCCCGCATTGTAGGCAGATGCTTTACCGTCTGAGCTACCAGGGAAGTCCCATAGTAAGTATAAATATGAAATTTATCTATAGGTATATGTATAAAGTATAGTATAGTCACAGTACTAAGTCACAGCATAAACTGTATTTCTTACTGTAGATCATGGCTAAAATTTTTAAAAAACATTTTGTCTAGGACAAAAAGGAATGAAATCACAGTATTAACTTTCTTTGTGATATCGCCTCATTTCTAGTTATGTAATTTCTGGGGAAACTGAGGAGAATGGGAATGTGGATCAAACTGAGGAGGGTCTTTAAGTTCAAGGAAGGTGAACTTGCACAGGTTATTAAAAGGCCTTGTAAGCCTTTGTTAAGGATTTTAGATTTTATCCTGAGATAAATGGAAAGTGATTGAAGTATAAAATTTTTTAAAATTCAGGCACCATTTTGTTTGTAACTGTGATTAAATTATGAAGGGAATTTGGGAACTAGGATTGAATAAGGGCTTTCTGGTAAGTGTCCTATTCCTTTAATACACATTTATTGATTACATACTATGTTTCAGATATTGGTTTATCGTCTCTACTCCCATCTGCAAAATAGGTTTTATAATCCTTTTGGAGTTACTGTGAACATTAAATAAGGTGATATGTGTTATGTGCACATTTAAGAGATATTTCAGTGACCTTTTCTTTGCCTCTTTAGGATCTAAGCCTGAAATAGAATGTCGTGTTTTGTCATACAATTCCTGGAATAAATAAACTTCAGAGAGACTTATAACAGAAATTACCTGGCAGTCCAGTGTTTAAGACTCAGTGCTTTCACTGCCCGAGTTCAACCCTGATCAGGGAATTAAAATCCCACAATCTGTGCAGCATGCCCCAAAACAAACAAACAAAATGAAACAAACAAAAGCTGAGAAAGACTTACAGCTAATTCAGTTTCTCTTTATTTGAAAAGAAAGTAGCGGCTATTCTCAATTTCTTTTTGTAACATCAGGCTCTTCCCATGGGAGATTATAACACTGATATAATCCTGAGATGGTGAAGTTGTCAGAACGATTGTTTAAATAAATCAACATGGAATCTTTCTGTCTTTCCCTTCCCTGCCCTCAAACATAATATTGTTTGTCTGACCACATTGGGGTTTGTTTTTTTTTTTTTGAGGATAGAAAGTGTCACCGTGGGGTCACATTTCCACTTAACGTGTTCATTTCCCTTCCCACTTTAGATTTCACCACCCCATCCTCAGTCCTCTGGAGAGCAGTTTCCAGCTGGAGGTCGACGTCCTGAGTCACCTCCTGAAGGCCCAGGCCCAGGTCTCCGAGTGGAAGTTCCTCCCGTCCCTGGTGAACTTGCACAGCGCTCACACCAAGCTGCAGACTTGGGGCCAGATCTTTGAAAAGCAACGGGAGACCAAGAAACATCTGTTTGGAGGGCAGTCTCAGAAGGCCGTTCAGCCCCCACACCTTTTCCTTTGGCTGATGAAACTCAAAAACATGCTTCTTGCCAAATTTAGCTTCTACTTTCACGAGGCGCTGAGCCGACAAACGACTGCTTCAGAAATGAAAGCGCTGACTGCAAAAGCCAGCCCTGACCTCTTTGGAAAGATTTCCAGCTTCATCAGGAAATACGACGCTGCCAACGTGTCCTTAATCTTCGACAACCGAGGTTCTGAGAGCTTTCAGGGTCACGGCTATCACCACCCCCATTCCTACAGAGAGGCCCCCAAGGGAGTGGATCAGTATCCGGCTGTGGTGTCTTTGCCCAGCGACCGGCCTGTCATGCACTGGCCCAATGTCATCATGATCATGACGGACCGCACGTCCGACCTGAACAGCTTGGAGAAAGTGGTCCACTTCTATGATGACAAAGTTCAGAGCACCTACTTCCTCACCCGCCCAGAACCTCACTTTACCATTGTTGTCATTTTTGAGTCAAAGAAATCGGAGAGAGACTCCCACTTTATTTCTTTCCTTAGTGAGATCTCACTTGCCCTTAAGAACCCCAAGGTTTTTGCAAGTCTAAAACCTGGATCCAAAGGTTAGCAGGTGGTTTGTGTGAAAGGTATTCAAGACTGGGTGTTGTGTTCTTAATTGCTCTAACGATCTACAGTGGTCTATGATTAGAGGTTCCACCCCACCCCAACTCCACACCCCTCCCCACCCCTCCCCCACCCCATGCTTCTTGCATTTCTAAATTCAGGACAAACCCTGCCTGATTGCATTGCGCCCTTTATAAGCAATTATGGCCATCTGAATTACATATCCAAAGAGTAGTCTAGGAGGTGGTCATGGATGCTGGTCTCTGCAGTACAGCAAGGTATTTTTTTTTTGGCGTTTTCTTCTATTTTCCTGTATTTCATGTAGACTAATATTTATTGGCCTTTGATTCTTCTTTCCAGATGTTTTATATTGTCCCAAACATTGTATTCCAATGTAATTTCAAACGCCCTGTCTTTTCCTCCCCTCCTTCCTGGATGAGTAACTGAGATTCTATGTAAAACAGCTTTTTTAAAATCAAGGAATATTTTCTAGCTCATGAATTAGCAAATTAACATGAAACTTTAAGTTTTGTGATCAGCAAATTAATATTTTTGATGCCACAATTAGGGTCTTGATGAGAAAGTTCTATCAATTTTTGAAATTGACAGTGATTCAGAATGGTAGCAATAGCATCTGTTTTTTTTTTTAACAATTCCGAAGATTCTCAGGGCAACTTTAATAGCCAAGGTTGCTTTGGGGATGACCTGCACATCTAGCTGCATTTGTTTTTACCCTTACAAAGTTTGAATTTTTCACTGTTTTAAAGTCAGTGTAAGCCATTAAGTGGTCGTTCCTTCCTTCTTCAGGAAAGGAGCGATTTGGCTCTCTGTTTATCACCTTTCTGTTGAAATGCATGCTCATGTTTGGCTCCTCCCTGGTTATCTTTAGGCTGAAAAAGCAGGCAGTCTTGATTTTTCAGCCACTTTTATGCAACTTAACCTACTTCTATAAAGTCAAAATGGAGGTCTTGATATCTTTTACTTGCTAAAAATCTATTGTGCATTCAAAAGACCTCTTCGTAGTTGAGTAATCCACCTACAGTTAAGCACATCTCAACCTGGGTTTCATTCCTCTCTCCTCCACATTGTTTTTAGAAGCAGTGATACATCTTAACACGTGCTTCCTTAACGCTTCCTTTCAGTAGATGTTCATGGGGAAGGAGACAGATGAGTGAAGCCATAATGGACTGTGGAGACCTTCCCTTTCTAGGTTATTGATTCAGAATAAAAATAAGCCACAAAGAGTAATTGAGTTGTTACTATTTGATAGTTCCTTCAAAGCTTGTGTGCATCATAATGATCAGAGCATTTCTCATGATTGCACGGAGTCACGGTTTTTTACGGGGTGGCCACAGCAGGCAAGCTGGCAGCATTGGCCGAGACCAGAGAGTCTCTTGAATCCATGTAGGAGGCCTGCCTATCTCAGACTGGACTCCCTGGTAGAAGAGCCCACTGGCCTGTTTTCTGTGGAGAACATGTGTTTTTCTTTTGTTTTAACTTTTTTAAAAAAATAAAAATATGATTTGTGAAAAGCCAGTTTGCTTTACATAGGAAGTAGAGATTTACTTCTGCATTTTATTCACTAAGGTTTAATAAAAATCTGGGCCGATTTCACAACATTTAACTTACATAAAAAATTGAAAACAATTGGAGCTAATTAGTCAAATAATTTTTCTTCCTTTCCGTGTTTTTCCAAGAAGCTGAAAAATATTCCTTGGTGTTCATGAATTTTTTTTTCCCCCTAGATGAAACCACCATTAGCCTTAATGATATGGTGTCCCGTTTACCTAAAAGAAATAGGCCTCAGTGGAGCATGGCAGAGAGTGTAAATACAACATATATACAATATTTAAATACTGAGTCCTCGCCTAGAAAATATTTGAATTGTATATTTATTTTTAAACCTATTTTGGTTCAAGCTAGGAAAAAAAGTCATTTTACTCCTGAGATTTGTCCTTTGAAATCAGTAATGAAATGATCTATAAAGTCTATTCTTTGCTAATGTGAAGTGAAGTGAAAGTTGCTTAGTCGTGTCTGACTTTTTGTGACCCCATTCTCCAGGCCAGAATACTGGAGTGGGTAGCCTTTCTCTTCTCCAGGGGATCTTCCCAACCTAGGGATCGAACCCAGGTCTCCCACATTGCAGGCGGACTCTTTACCAGCTGAACCACAAGGAAAGCCCAAAAAAACTGGAGATGGTAGCCTATCCCTTCTCCAGGGGATCTTCCTGACCTAGGAATTGAACTGGGGTCTCCTGCATTAAAGGCAGATTCTTTACCAAACAGAGCTATCAGGGAAGCCCCATGCTTTGCTAATGGGAAGAATAAATGCTCATTTTCTGTAGACCATTTGCTTTGAAATATGTTTCTAAACCACAACTTGATCAATGTTTATGGGTAATCAGAAGTGTAGTGAACACTTATCAAGTTTGCCAACAAGCCCATCAACGAGTGTTCATTTCAGAACGCTGTATGGACAGAGGGTGAACAT
This sequence comes from Bos mutus, assembly GCF_027580195.1. Lineage (NCBI taxonomy): Eukaryota > Metazoa > Chordata > Mammalia > Artiodactyla > Bovidae > Bos > Bos mutus. Next base: position 22,922,779 of record NC_091621.1, on the reverse strand, counting down.
TATGACTTTGTTCTTTGGGTCCAACCTGGTGTGTCTGATTGTGTCATCTTAGGGAGTGTGACAGTAAAGCTAAATTCTTAACCCAGGAGCCAATATCCTGTTTATAATTGCTCTGTACATTTGAAGATACTAGAGAAAATAGTTGTTATTTCAACCTCACTCCCAGTAGAGTCACTCAGGTGATTGTCCAAATAAGTTCACCCTTTGATCTAACAGCCAACTTGCAATTTTCTTTGGCAAGTTGGCCTCTGAGTTTGACTTCCTTATCTGTAAAATGGGAATAAGGAAACATGGTCTGCTTTTTCCAAAGGATGTGTAAGAATGAACTGAGATCACGCATGTAAAAATGCTTTGCAAACTTACTTGAATTTGAATGCTGTCAAAATAAAAGATGAACCACTGTTTCTTTAAACTTTGCTGTTCTCATCTTTCTCTTCAGATTGGTGACAAACCTGTACTTCGACATTAAGTTTGGTACTTAAAGAACTAGTTTAGAAGAGGTGGCAGATAAATGTCTAATCAACCCACCTGCTCTACTTATTTTAGAATCTTTGTGAAGTGAAAGTGAAAGTCGCTCAGTCGTGTCCGACTCTTTGTGACCCCGTGGACTATAGAGTCCATGGAATCCTCCAGGCCAGAATACTGGAGTGGGTAGCCTTTCCCTTCTCCAGGGGATCTTCCCAACCCAGGGATCGAACCCAGGTCTCCCACATTGCAGGTGGATTCTTTACCAATTGAGCCACCAGGGAAGCCCTTAGAATCTTTGTGGTTCTTCCCAAATTTTTATCATTGGTGAAAGCATCATTTCATTTCTGTTTTCTTACTGATATTTCTTAGTCTGGTTGCTCTATCAATTATTGAGAAGGGTGAATTAAAATCTCCAGTTGTGACTGTGGATTTCTTTATATTTGTCAGTTTTCTGCATTTTTAAATCATTTTATTGTGCCCATACACATTTATAGTTTTTCTTTCTCATATATCAACCATTTTATCATTATAAACCTTCCCACTTTATTTCCATTAGTACTCCTTGCTTTGAAGTCCATTTTGCCTCTTTTTTCTTTTTAAGAAAAATTAAAAATAGTCCCTTTGACTGTGCTAGATCTTCGTTGTCGCATGAGCTTTCTCTAGTTGTGACGAGCAGCACCTACTCTCTAGTTTCAGTGCAAGGGCTTCTCATTGCGTTGGCTTCTCTTGTTGTGAAACACAGGTTCTAGGACTCCCAGGCTTTAGCAGTTGTGGCTCCCAGGCTCTAGAGCATGGTCTTAATAGTTGTGGCATACAGGCTTAGTTGCTGTACAGCCCGTGGGATATTCCCAGATCAAGGATCAAACACATCTCCTGCATTGGTAGGCAGATTCTGTACCTCTGAGCCATCAGGAAAGCCTTTGCCTCACTTTTATGACCATTCCAGCTTGCTTGTGTTTCCTGTTTGGATGATGTGTCTTTTTCAATCCTCTTGCTGCTGCTGCTGCTGCTGCTAAGTCGCTTCAGTCGTGTCCGACTCTGTGCAACCCCATAGACGGCAGCCCACCAGGCTCCCCCATCCCTGGGATTCTCCAGGCAAGAATACTGGAGTGGATTGCCATTTCCTTCTCTAATGCATGAAAGTGAAAAGTGAAAGTGAAGTCGCTCAGTCGTGTCCGACTCTTAGCGACCCCATGGACTGCAGCCCACCAGGCTCCTCCACCCATGAGATTTTCCAGGCCAGAGTACTGGAGTGGGGTGCCATCGCCTTATTTGTATCATTGTTTTTAAAGTGTGTGTACTGAGAACTAGCGAATAATGATTTAGAAGAGCAGTATCTGACAGTCTCTGCCTTTTGATTGAAATGTTTAGTTTATTTCTTCTGTGAAGTTTTCACAGTCAGTGTTTTGCTGATGGTATCCTCAAACCATTATTTAACATGCTTTCTGTTCTCTTCTTTTCTCTTCATGTTGGAAGTTAGATCAAGATGTTTGATTCAATATGATTCTGAATCTGAATCAGATGATTCAGATTCAGTAATTGCTTTTTTTTTTGGTAGCAAGTGTTGTGCATTTTGGGCTTCCCACCTGGCACTAGTGGTAAAGAACCAATGCAGGAGATGTAAGAGATATGAGAGACAGGGTTTCCATCCCTGGTTGGGGAAGATCCTCTAGAGGAGGGCATGACAACCCATTCTAGTATTCTTGCCCAGAGAATCTTATGGACAGAGGAGCCTGGCAGGCTATGGTTCAAAGGGTCACCAAGAATCCGACATGACTGAAGTGACTGAGCACGTGCGCGCATGCGCGCGCACACTCACACACACACACACACACACACTCACACGTTGTGTGTTTTATTAGACAGCTAATACCTGGCATTGCCTAAATTGGTTGTATTAGTAAAGCTTACAAAACTGTTGGATTCTAAATATGTCATTCCAATTTCGTTTATTAGACAAATCTGCAAAGAGGAACTACACCTCCAAATATTTAGTTACCTTGAAGAACAGTTCATAAAGGGGTAGCTAGATAAATGCTTTATTCTTTTGTCAGTTTTAAAAATAGTGAGTTGTACAGCGTCTTCCAGAGACATTGAGGAGTTTGTAAAGAAATGTGTAAGAATTTATACGGATTTCTGCCTTTTGCCTCTTAGCTTTAACCCCAAATCTGAGTTAAAGCAGCCATTTTTTCCGCTTACCATAGACACTTTCATATAAAATATTACAACCTTCCCTTATTTCTTCTTCATGGTTGATTTTTCTCTCTTGATTACTGTTAACTCCTCTCTTTTACTTTTTTCCTCCCTCTCTAGTTTCTAATACCTTCCTCAGCAATTCTACTTTAGCCACTAAAATTCTTCCCACTACAGCCATAACCACCCTGAACGTGCCCAATCTCGTCTGAAATTCTTCCCATGCTTCAGGGAGCCAGTGCCCTAGTGGTCTCTGACCCAATTTTGGAAAACAGCATCTGAAAATATTTATTTTGATTGCTTTTACAACTAGTTTTTCTTTCAGGCAGTTGCAAAGGAGTACATAGAGGGGAAAAGTTCAGTATTGACACTAATGGGGTGACCACAAAAAGCCCAACCACTTCTTGAGCACACAAGACATTTAGCCAACTATAGCCAAGCAGTGCTGTGTATATCCAATGGATTACTCGGCAAGAAAAGCTACTCAGAACTAAAATCTTTCCAAGCATATTTTTACTGTAATTTTTTATTATTAGGTAGAAAATCATTCTCAGTCTATTTTCTGTAATTAGTCTATATAAAAACATCACATTAACTTCTGATTTTTGTTTTTCTTTTAAGTAAGTTTAAGAAAATAAATTTTTTTTTCCCATCCAAGTGAGAAAGAAAATACATGCCATGTGACTTCCCAAGAAAGCCCTGTAGATAGAGTTTAGCAATTCTCCAATGCAATTATTTCATGGCCTTTTGCCTGAATAATTCTAAGCTGCTTCTCCAGAGGAAATGAGTCAGAAGAAATATGCTTGTTGTGTCCTTCTTCCTTGGGAGACTTCTCTTGATATCTTGTAGATCCATGAGGCTTCATTAAATGCAAATCTTTTGACTTGTCTGCATATTTTTTCAATCTGATTTTGATAATCTGTTTCTAGGATACTTTAAATTTAAAACCATATGGTATGTGTAAGATATCATGTTAGGAAATGAAGAGATGCAAATGTGTTCTGCTTTCTGTAGCCCTGTACCTAATGTCAGACTCTGCCTGCTAATGCAGGAGACTCGGGTTCTGTCCTTGGATCAGGGAGATCCCCTGGAGAAGGAAATGGCAACCTACTCCAGTATTCCTGCCTGGAGAGTTCCATAAAGAAAGGAACCTGACGGGCTATAGTCCGTGGGGTCACAAGAGTCGGACACAACTTAACGACTAAACAACAAGAACCTAATGTCAGCACCTGGGGGCAGGAGTTTGCCTGATGGTAGATCTCAGGGAGGGGCACGAGGGGCAGCTGTATTGAGGTGCATTCTGAAAGAGAACTGCTTGGCTGTGCAGCAGCAACAGCAGGAACATGCAGGATGGCACTTGACACTGATCTCACAGAGGAAGATAGTCACGAGAACTTTGGCTAACTTTGTCCCTTGGGAGCTTTGGCAGGTCTTAGAAACTAGAGTAATTCCTCAATTCATTTAAATTTGAAAATTGATGTCTCATTTGATATGAGATTTATAATGACTCAGCTGATTAAACTTCTAGATGAGAGCTAAACTTATTTTTAGTGTGTCAAGGTCTGGCCATGTAGGACACCCCTTAACTCCAAAGCCATCCCGGTTTCAGTCACTCCAGGCTAGATCAGTAGAGCAGTCGGTCCCCAAAGCAAAAGCAGAGGATATGAATGACTCTTTGCTGGTATTTAACTTATATTCATTTAACAACTATTAAACATCAACTGCCTGGCTTCCCTGGTGGCTCAGATGGTAAAGAATCCACCTATAGTTCAGGAGACCCAGGTTCAATCCCTGGGTTAAGATGATTCGCCTGGAGAAGGGAATAGCTACCCACTCCAGTATTCTTGCCTGGAGAATTCCATGGACAGAGGAGCCTGGAGGGCTATAGTCCGTGGGGTCACAGAGAATCAGACATGACTGAGCAATTAACACAAATATTAACCATGCTAAGGATGGTCATATAGCAGTCAACCATGATAAATATGAGGCCTGCTTGGTGCTGGTATTGAGGCTGGTATTGAAGCTGGCTCCAACCACCCAGGCAGGCCCAGAGTTGAGGGGATTATCAACAGGAAGGCAATGAATAGTCTTCAAACTTGTTTTACCAATTTTGGTAAAACCATGATTCCTTGATGGATTTTTTTTTTTTAATCTGAAATCATCATCATTACATTTAAATGTCTCAGGTGATACACTTTATCATACATTGTAGATGTTGACACTGGAAATAAAAATATTCGTTCTTTTAAATGTATATGTGAAATCTTGTTATAATAGACTTAATAGCTACCATTTTTTATATTTAAAAACATCTTAATAAGCTTTGTAACAATTGGAAATAGTATATTGCTCCCTGAATTCCATTCTGTTTCTCCCATAGAATATTATTCTAGGATTTAAAAAACAATTTTTTTTTCAGCTGCACCTTTCAGCATATAGGATCTTAGTTCCCCAAACAGGGATCAAACCCATGCCTCTTGCAGTGGAAGCTCAGAGTCCTAACCCCCGGACCACCAAGGAAGTCCCAGAATTTTGTTCTAATGTTTTTTTCTTAAAAGTCTTATTGATCACCCTATTAAATACTTATCAGCATATTATATATATATGTATGTATGTATGTATGTATGTTCTTTCTATTACCATAAAGCTCCAAGAGTCTAATGACCAAATGACATACATACTAGAAATTTTATTTGAACATTTTACTTGAAATATCTCTTTCAATGAATTGAGTAGGTACTGCTTATGGTGACTTGGTTAATGTAGTCAGTTATCTAAGTGTTCCTCTGGTGAGCAGAGATCTTTACACCCTCTAGTAATACCTCGTATTAAGAACTGTGAGGGGTCTGATATTTTACAAGTTACCCTGCCATAATTTCATGGGTGCTGGCAGCACACAGGAGGTAATTACAGCAGTAGTAATAGCCAGAATATTCCCATTTTTGTACTGGTTCTCTGAGTCCCAATTCCCTCAGGGCCAATGTGGATGGGCCCAGATGGATGCCTGCTCACACAATTCATTGCATTTCAGGAGAGAATTCTGACCCTAGGAAACCCAAATCTTTTTTAATGGTCAATAAGGATGCCTTCCATTTGCTCAAGTGTTGTTTTGGGCAGTAACTATATTAGTTTCCAAGGGTTGCTGTTATAAAATACCACAAGTCTGGTTGTTTAAAACAACAGAAATTCACTGTCTTTCAGTTCTAAAGGCCACAAGTCTGAAATCAAGATGGTGGCAGGGCTATCTTCCCTCTGAAACCTATAGAAGAATCTTTTCTTGCCTTCCAACATCTGATGTTTTGTTAGCAATCTCTGGTATTTTTTGGCATATAGCTGCATGACTCCAGTCATCACTTGGCATTTTCTCTGTCTTCACATGGATGTCTTCTTATAGGGACACCAGTCATATTGGACAAAGGGCCTGCCATAGTCCGTATGTGTGTGTGTGTGCTTAGTCGCTCAGTCATGTCAGACTCTTTGTGACCCCGTGGATTGTAGCCCACCAGGCTCCTCTGATCATGGGGATTCTCCAGGCAAGAATACTGGAGTGGGTTGCCATGTCCTCCTCCAGAGGATCTTCCCAACCTAGGTCTCCCAAATTGCAGGTAGAGTCTTTATCATCTAAGCCATCAAGGAAGCTCAAAATACTGGAGTGGATAGCCTATCTCTTCTCCAGGGGAACTTCCTCACCCAGGAATTGAACTGGGGTCTCCTGCATTGCAGGTGGATTCTTGACCAGCTGAGCTACCAGGGAAGCCCACTCCAGTATGACCTCATCTTAACTAATTAGATCTCCAACAACCCTGTTGCCAAATAAATTCCCATCCCAAGGTACTGGGGATTATGACGTCAACATCTTTTTGTGGGGAGGGACATCATTCAGCCCTTAACAGTGAATATGTCTGCTCTTTAGGTGAAGGGGTATGCTGTCTTCCAAGGATGCTCACCAGGACACATGCATCTTTGAAAGATAGTCCAGAATTAAGGGCTTCTCTCATAGCTCAGTCGGTTAAGAAACTGCCTGCAATGCAGGAGACCTGGGTTCGATTCCTGGGTCGGGAAGATCCCCTGGAGAAGGGCATGGCAACCCACTCCAGTATTCTTGCTTGGAGAATCCCATGGACAGAGGAGCCTGGTGGGCTACAGTCCATGGGGTCGCAAGAGTCAGACACGACTTAGCAACTCAACCACCACCACTACCAGTGCTTCACTCAAAACCCATAAACAATCTTCTGATACACCACATAAACTTATGGGTGAGAAGAGAGTTTGCTTTTATATAAGAAGAGCCATTACTAAAGAAGATAGAAAGCATAACCTGTTAAAGTCACCTTCACAGAGATTCATTTGGGGGAAAGAGTTTATACAGAAGTTGAGGTTGAAATTGATTTCCTAGAAATGACCTTTATCCTCGTATTTCTTGGGGCATATTCACATACCCCAGGTGGTGGAGTCTCAGTCTGAAAGATCACTGTTTTAAAAGACATGGAGGTGTATCTGGGCTGTGAGTAGCTACATCCAGTACAGCTTTCAAGTGTTCCTGGTGTTGAAATGCCCCCTTTCATTTTCCTGAACTTTGAGAGGTGTCTTTCCTAAAGGTTGCAGTTGGGCTAAGTCGTGTCATCAGAGAATTAAGAGAGTCTCTGCATTTGCTTAGGGAAAAGATCAGGATTGGGCAGCAGTAGGGAGTCCCCAAATGTGTAGGAGTTGGTTTGCAACAGAGCAATGAATAACCTGTGCATATATAGCATGGGTTGATGAGGAGCAGACATGTGGCTAAGGCAGCAGACACCTGGTGGGGTCCTGATTCTCAGAAACAATGAGGAGGGGAAAGTGTCAAGACCCTGAAATCCCTACAGTTACGCAGTATGGAGAGTTGAAGTTTTCTTAAAATGGGTATTTAGAAATCCATGTGACCTTATTTTACACTCTCGTTGACGCAGTCTGGACATGCCAGTTAAACTTTTTTTTTTTTCTTTTGGCTGCATGGTGCGTCATTGCTACATACGGGCCTTTCTCTAGTTGTGGTGCACAGGCTTCTCATTGCAGTGGCTTCTCTTGCTGCAGGACACAGGCTTCAGTAGTTGTGGTATACAGGCTTAGTTGCCCTGCAGCACGTGGGATCTTCCCAGACTAGGGATAGAACCCATGTCCCCTGCATTGGCAGGCGAAGTCTTAACCACTGGACCACTAGAGAAGTCCCAGTTAAACTTTTTGACCCAATTGTGTATGACTGAACTGATGTGGAATCATACAGTTCCACAGTAAATTGTTAATGCAGACACAATGACTTATTTGCATAATTTTTGCAACTATGCCTTTCCATAATGAGGCCACTTTCTCAGACATGTGTTTGTCACCATCTGGCTTAGCAAGTACGTTTGTCCTTGGAAAGCTTGAGAAGGTGATTCTTTACATATATTTTTTTAAATGTTATTTTTAGTTTAAAAACCTGCAAAAATCTCCAGGAGCAATAATGTTTCATTCCATCAAAGTTGAGTCTCTGTGGTCTTGTTTCATTTTTAAAGGGATGGGTGATATTGAGGAAAAGTTTCTTGTCTGTGTCCTCAGGGAATTAACTTCCCATGAAATAAGACCTACAGGAGCTTAAAGAGATACCCAGCTTCAAAAAAAAAAAAAAATTGTACTTATTTGTCAAACTTCAGTTAACTACAAGTGCGAGTTGTTAACAGTATTGAAAAGCTGTCAACTACTTAGCTTCTAATAATAAAATTCTTCTTGGGGAAAGTATTAAATGCTTGGAAGAAACAGTTTGAGAAGATACTTAAAGTAGGATTGTTCTGGTTACCTGCAGGTAACCTTTTGCTTCCCTGGAAGAACTGGCATGGGCCAGGGAGGGGAGAAGAGGGATTGCCCTACCTTATATAATTAAATAGGGAGCTTTCCAGGTGGTACTAGTGGTAAAGAACCTACCTGCCAATGCAGGAGGTGCAAGAGATGCAGGTTTGATCCCTGGGTCGGAAAGATCCCCTGGAGGAGGGTATGGCAATCCACTCCAATATTCTTGCCTGGGAAGAAATCCAATGGACAGAGAAGCCTGGTGGGCTGTAGTCCATGAGGCTGCAAAGAGCTGGACACTTCTGAGCGACTAACACCTTCAGAGTTTATTAGAGCAGAAGACACTGTTACAACTGTGCGCCGGCTTGTGGGAGAGCTGAGGCCTTTCTTGGGCTAACACCAACTTTCGTAGCCTCAAGACAAAATTCCTGCTGGAAGGTGGCATTGAGTGATTGGTTAGGATGCTAGAGGGTGGTAATAGGTTGGGTGTTTTACCTAATATGCGGTCAGGGAGCCAGCCGGCTTAGATCAGGGTGGTCTCATGACAATGGTTGCTGTGGGGCTTGGTCAGTTCCAGAGATGACCTTGGTTAGGGCTCCACATCTGTGGCCTTGGTACAAGGCTTTACACCTGTGATCTTGGTACAGGGTTCCGCATTAATCATTGGACCACCGGTATGTGTGTGCTCATTGTGTCCAACTCTCTGCAACCTCATGGACTGTAGCCCACCAGGTTCCTCTGTCCATGGAATTTTCCAGGCAAGAATACTGGAGTGGGTTGCCATTTCCTCCTCCAGGGGAATCTTCCCAGCCCAGGGATCGGACCTGCATCTCCTACATTGGCAGGCAGATTCTTTAAAAGTCCCCAAAATGTGTAACATTAGACAATGCTGTAGGTACTTAATAACATTGTCGATATTTTGGTATTATGAGTTTTGTTTTGACACTAATAGATTTCTGTTAAATTTGGGGGGCCTCTCTTTGGTGTCTGAACTCTCTAGAAAGGCTCTGTCAAAATTGACATAATTGCAAAACCTTTTATTGGGTGGCAAGAAGGTTGGGAGTGAGAGTAACTTGGAACTAGCCAGCAGAGGGCAACAGCTACTGACATGAGGTTTTGTTTCTGTCCTGGTGACATCGGTGTAGTGTAGCTTCTTCTGGACAGTGGAAAATTGAGCAGTGCAGGAATTATCACCAAAATGACCATTTTTAGTGTGCTTTAATGACTGCTCTTGTAGAGACAGGTATTTGGGCAAGATTTAGTTCAAGAAATGAGTCAGAACCTCTACTGTCCTCTTCACTGAATTTTGACCAATAAATTCCAAACTCTTTTCTCACCTAGTGACTGTGCAGTGAGCTTTTCCTGACTCAGAACTGTTCACCAATGACTGGCATCTTGCCGTTGCTGGATTATAGAGACTTTTTTGGTTTGTTCTGAGGCTTGTGCCTCCTCCCCATATATCAGACCACAGCGCTTCCTGTGCCTGGAGTATTTAGAAGGATGACTAGGGAATTATTCCTTAGCATTTCAGGAGGAGGAAGGAGGGTCACATACCCTTTGAGTTTTTATTGATGTATGTTCTTCCTCCCAGAAAAACGTCCATGATGACAAAATTTTCTTTTTTAATTTCAAGGATTCATGGAAACTCCTATGGGTCCACTCACCTCAGGGTAAAAATCTCTGTTGGTGACAAACTCTTGAAAGATTTTGAAATAATGCTACTTTTGATAGAGCCTTTTTAGAAAGTTCAGACGTCAAAGAGATCCAAAAAAGATTAATCTGAAACCTACCAGCTCCAAATAAGTTATTCAGGAAGTGCAATATGTCTTGAAGGTTAGGACCTTAGTACCTCAAATAAATTGCTGTTTTTTAGTCACTAAGTCACGTCCGATTCTTTTGTGACACCATGGACTATAGCCCACCAGGCTCCTCTGTCCATGGGACTCACTAGGCAACAGAACTGGAGTGGGTTGCCATTTCCTCTGCCAGAGGATCAAACTCTTGTCTCCGGCATTGGCAGGTGGATTCTTTACCACTAACCCACCAGAGAAGCCTGATCTTAAATACTGAATGTTTTCACCTGGATATCCTATAGGCAACTTAGCACTTTTCTTTTCCAAACTTGTTCTACTTGGCTTCCCTGATTTTTCTTGGGAAGACTTCTGTTCCAGTGACCCTCACTTTAAACTTTGGGGTCATCTTTGATTCCTCTCTGTCATACTCAACATTAAACCTTCAGAGCACTTTCATGGTCATTTCCTTTTTCCATTTTGATCTTCATTTGGAGCTTTTTTAGTCAAGCCTGGATTAGAAATTTAGCCTCTCACCTTCTGTTTCTTTGTATTCCAGTCCATCCTTCTTACCTTCACTAGGCAATTATTTTAAAACTCTGGTTTGATGGGGTTTCTCGTCCTCTGATCCTTATCCCACTTTTTTTAAATTTTTCTCTTCACTATTTCTCACATTTCAGTCAAAATGGAATACGGGAGAAAAAAAAGTAGAGGACAGGTTCTGCCCTGTATTTTCTTACCTCTTAGGCTTTGCTTAGTTTTCTTTGTCTAGACTAGTTCTAGTCTAGGAATTCTTAATTTTTTTTGTACAATGGGATGGATCTCTTTGGCTGTGAAGTCTGTGAAGCTGATGGACACTTTCTCAGAATGTTTTTAATACCTCAAATTACGTACACGGAATTACAAAGGAAAACAGTTATATTAAAATACAGTTATAAAATATTTTAAAATATGTGATATCATATGTGTTAATAGATTCATTTATAAATAACAGGACCTTGCATTGGTCCTAATTATTATCATAGCAGTTAATTTCTGACATCTGCATTGGAAAAAGATATTAAGTACCAGCTAGAGGTTAGTGAAAATAAAGATGTATTGCTTTCCTCAATTAAGTTCACTGACTCCAGTTTTAAATCTAGATCATTGGAACTCAAACAAGAGTATGTACCAGAGTCACCTGGATTCTTAGTAACCACGGAATGCTATGACTCATTTCTGACTGAATAGGGCAAGCATGAACTCTAGAATTTGCATCTAACAAGTTCCCAGGTGTTGCTGATGTTGCAGGCCCAGGCTACACTTTAAAAATCTCCAATCAACAATAGATCTTTACTTCATGCTATCTTTACCTACCAAAATCCTATGCCTCCCTAAACCCAGGAAGACTCCATCTTCTGTATTAGGGTTTCCCTCAGCTCCCCTATCAGAAGAGAGCTCTTCCCTTTCAAGGACTCTTGCCCAGTTTATTTAGACCACTCTCATGGCATTTAGCTTCCTACTTTGTTTTATGGTCCCTGGGGTGCAACGTACTTGGAGCGCCAGTCTCCCGATTTATTCATGTGACTGGCAATGCTGTGATACTTCAAACCTTCCTGAGGGAGTAAATGTCTTTTTTCACTCATTAGACTATGCTTCTGTAGTTTGAAATGTGTTATATTTTGTGGGAGGGAGGAGCTTGAAAGTGAGGGAAGAAGGGAAGTTCCAATGGAGAACTGCTCATTAGGGAAATTTAGCAGCATAGAAATTAGTAAGGGAAGAGAATACCCATTTTATTCACTTAATACTCTTACTGAGTGTCATGTGTTGAAATATCCTTTATTCTGATTTTAACATTTATAGCAAAGTAGATTACCTATTGGGCCTTCCAATAAAAGTTCAGAAAGATGTCCATTGACCCATGATGATTATGTAGCATACGGCCTTATCCAGGTAACTGGTTAAGAATGCTGTATAAATCAGAGTCCTGGGTGTGGGTCTGGATTATCTACTACAAAGTTTCCAGTGTAGCACTTGAGTTATTGTTGAAGACAGAATGAACCCATTTGAGGCCTTGACTACAGTATGGCTTCTCTGCTGCTGCTGCTAAGTCGCTTCAGTCGTGTCCGACTCTGCACGACCCCATAGACGGCAGCCCACCAGGCTCCCCCGTCCCTGGGATTCTCCAGGCAAGAACACTGGAGTGGGTTGCCATTGCTCTCTCTGATGGCTTCTCTATACCTGGCCAAAACTCCCACCCAGTGACAATCTATGGTTTGAAGTCAGCCTGGGAGGAGACACAGAATTAGGTAAGTAATGAATTGCAAGATTCTGATTTTATCCCTGAACCTCTTCTTCCCTGTATTCCTCCCTTTCTCTCTTTTTAATCCAGTGACCAGGATAGTGATCCTGTAGATTAGAAGTTAATGTATAGAGTCTTATAAAATTTCTTCCAAACTGAAAATTCTGAGACTCTATAAAACCAATCCACAAAGGGTGTTCCCCCTTGCAATGAGAAAATTGAGTTTGTGGTATTTGCTTGTTCCTTTGCTTTGACTCATGTATTTAGCAGAAACTATGACAGAGGATGAGATGGCTGAATGGCATCACTGACTTGGTGGACGTGAGTTTGGGTGAACTCCGGGAGTTGGTGATGGACAGGGAGGCCTGGCGTGTTGCGATTCATGGGGTCGCAAAGAGTCGGACACGACTAAGCGACTGAACTGAACTGATGACTTTGTGAAGAAGCATGTTGGAGAACTCAGCTCGAATCTTCTGTCTCTACCTTGCTGTGTTTGTATGAATTGTGGAATCTTAGTTATTCTGTCATATTTAAGTAATGACTATATAGGCAAAGTAATAACTGTTAACGGTAAGGATGATAGACATTTCCCCATAGTGCTTTTCAGTTCTAAATGGCTGTGAGGAGACTGAGTGCAGTCTGCTAATATTAGTCATTCTGCTTGTGTTATTCCTTATCTTGGGTCAGAGGGTTTCTCTTGGATGGTTCTCTGTTCCAACTGTGTAAAAGGGCTCCTCTCAATAGTTACTGAATTTTGTCAATATTGGGCATAATCCCAAACTCTTAACTCATTCTTTATGGGTATGGTTGTTCTCTTAGGATGTTAAGAAAGACCCATGCTCTGTCGCTAGCTGTCCATCAATTTCTATTCTCACATATGCCTTTAAAATGAATTTATCCTCCTCTTGCAGTTACACAGGAAACCAATATTAATAAATTGTTTACCATAAAGGAAAAATGCAGAAATTTTTTGAAGGCTTTGAATAGAGCTGAGAATAAAATCCTGATCTTTGGTAATTCAGCCCTTTTTTTTGTTTGTTTTGCTGTGTCACTCAGCATGTGGAAATCTTAGTTCCTGGACGGGGGATTGAACCCAGACCTCAGCTCACTCAGTGCTGGACTGCCAGGGAATTTTCTCAGCAGACATTGTAAACCCCTTCTTCCCTAAGGCAGTGAACTAACGATGATGGCTAACCCTTCTTGAGTGCTTACTATGAATTTGGTGCTGTGCAAAGCTCTATGTGCTCTATCTTAATCTTCCTACCATCATATTTGATAGGAAACTAATCTCATTTTTCAGGTAGACAAACTGAGGCACAGAATAGTTAAATCACTTGCCCAAAGTTATACTGCTAGTAAGGAAACAAAGCTGGGCCTAGAATCTGCTCTTAGCTGACTCTACAACCTGAATTTCTAACTACTTCTTTATACTGTTAAGTACTCCAGGTTACAGGGGTGAGTAAGGCATGCCTTGCCTTGAAGAAGTTTACAATTTTGCGGCCCTCAGTTCAGTCACTCAGTTGTGTCCGATTCTTTGCGACCTTATGAATCACAGCCTGTCAGGCCTCCCTGTCCATCACCAACTCCCGGAGTTCACCCAAACCCATGTCCATTGAATCGGTGATGCCATCCAACCATCTCATCCTCTGTCGTCCCCTTCTCTTCCTGCCCCCAGTCCCTCCCAGCATCAAGAGTCTTTTCCAATGAGTCAACTCTTCACATGAGGTGGCCAAAGTACTGGAGTTTCAGCTTTAGCATCATTCCTTCCAAAGAAATCCCAGGGCTGATCTCCTTCAGAATGGACTGGTTGGATCTCCTTGCAGTCCAAGGGACTCTCAAGAGTCTTCTCCAACACCACAGTTCAAAAGCATCAATTCTTCTGCGCTCAGCTTTCTTCACAGTCCAACTCTCACATCCATACATGACCACTGGAAAAACTATAGCCTTGACTAGACGGACCTTTGCTGGCAAAGTAATGTCTCTGCTTTTTAATATACAGCCTTGACATACTCCTTTTCCTATTTGGAACCAGTCTGTTGTTCCACTGTTGCTTTCTCTCCTGCATACAGGTTTCTCAAGAGGCAGGTCAGGTGGTCTGGTATTCCCATCTCTTTCAGAATTTTCCACAGTTTATTGTGATCCACACAGTCAAAGGCTTTGGCATAGTCAATAAAGCAGAAATAGATGTTTTTCTGGAACTCTCTTGCTTTTTTGATGATCCAGTGGATGTTAGCAATTTGATCTATGGTTCCTCTGCCTTTTCTAAAACCAGCTTGAACATCTGGAAGTTCAGGGTTCACGTATTGCTAAAGCCTGGCTTGGAGAATTTTGAGCATTTCTTTACTAGCGTGTGAGATGAGTGCAATTGTGCGGTAGTTTGAGCATTCTTTGGCATTGCCTTTCTTTGGGATTGGAATGAAAACTGACCTTTTCCAGTCCTGTGGCCACTGCTGAGTTTTCCAAATTTGCTGGTATATTGAGTGCAGCACTTTCACAGCATCATCTTTCAGGATTTGAAATAGCTCCACTGGAATTCCATCACCTCGACTAGCTTTGTTTGTAGTGATGCTTTCTAAGGCCCACTTGACTTCACATTCCAGGATGTCTGGCTTTAGGTGAGTAATCACACCATTGTGACTATCTGGGTTGTGAAGCTCTTTTTTGTACAGTTCTTCTGTGTATTCTTGCCACCTCTTCTTAATATCTTCTGCTTCTGTTAGGTCCATACCATTTCTGTCCTTTATCGAGCCCCTCTTTGCATGAAATGTTCCCTTGGTATCTCTAATTATCTTGAAGAGATCTCTAGTCTTTCCCATTCTATTGTTTTCCTCTATTTCTTCGCCTTGATCACTGAGGAAGGCTTTCTTATCTCTCCTTGCTATTCTTTGGAACTCTGCATTCAGATGCTTATATCTTTCCTTTTCTCCTTTGCTTTTTGCTTCCCTTCTTTTCACAGCTATTTGTAAGACCTCCTCAGATAGCCATTTTGCTTTTTTGCATTTCTTTTCCATGGGGATGGTCTTGATTCCTGTCTCTTGTACAGTGTCACGAACCTCTGTCCATAGTTCATCAGGCACTCTATCAATCAGATCTAGGCCCTTAAATCTATTTCTCACTTCCACTGTATAATCATAAGGGATTTGATTTAGGTCATACCTGAATGGTCTAGTGGTTTTCCCTACTTTCTTCAATTTAAGTCTGAATTTCACAATAAGGAGTTCATGATCTTAGGCACAGTCAGCTCCTGGTCTTGTTTTTGCTGACTGTATAGAGCTTCTCCATCTTTGGCTGCAAAGAATATAATCAATCTGATTTCGGTGTTGACCATCTGGTGATGTCCATGTGTAGAGTCTTCTCTTGTGTTGTTGGAAGAGGGTGTTTGCTATGACCAGTGTGTTATCTTGGCAAAACTCTATTAGCCTTTGCGCTGCTTCATTCCGTACTCCAAGGCCAAATTTGCCTCTTACTCCAGGAGTTTCTTGACTTCCTACTTTTGCATTCCAGTTGCCAACATCCGCTGGATCATGGAAAAAGCAAGAGAGTTCCAGAAAAGCATCTATTTCTGCTTTATTGACTATGCCAAAGCCTTTGACTGTGTGGATCACAATAAACTGGAAAATTCTGAAAGAGATGGGAATACCAGACCACCTGACCTGCCTCTTGAGAAACCTATATGCAGGTCAGGAAGCAACAGTTAGAACTGGACATGGAACAACAAACTGGTTCCAAATAGGAAAAGGAGTACGTCAAGGCTGTATATTGTCACATTGCTTATTTAACTTCTATGCAGAGTACATCATGAGAAATTCTGGGCTGGAAGAAGCACAAACTGGAATCAAGATTGCCAGGAGAAATATCAATAACCTCAGATATGCAGATGACACCACCCTTATGGCAGAAAGTGAAGAGGAACTCAAAAGCCTCTTGATGAAAGTGAAAGTGGAGAGTGAAAAAGTTGGCTTAAAGCTCAACATTCAGAAAACGAAGATCATGGCATCCGGTCCCACCACTTCATGGGAAACAGATGGGGAAACAGTGGAAACAGTGTCAGACTTTATTTTTCTGGGCTCCAAAATCACTACAGATGGTGACTGCAGCCATGAAATTAAAAGACGCTTACTCCGTGGAAGGAAAGTTATGACCAACCTAGATAGCATATTCAAAAGCAGAAACATTACTTTGCCAACAAAGGTTCATCTAGTCAAGGCTATGGTTTTTCCTGTGGTCATGTATAGATGTGAGAGTTGGACTGTGGAGAAGGCTGAGCGCCAAGGAATTGATGCTTTTGAACTGTGGTGTTGGAGAAGACTCTTCAGAGTCCCTTGGACTGCAAGGAGATCCAACCAGTCCATTCTGAAGGAGATCAGCCCTGGGATTTCTTTGGGAGGAATGATGCTACAGCTGAAACTCCAGTACTTTGGCCACCTCATGCAAAGAGTTGACTCATTGGGAAAGACTCTGATGCTGGGAGGGATTGGGGGCAAGAGGAGAAGGGGATGACAGAGGATGAGATGGCTGAATGGCATCACTGACTCGATGGACGTGAGTCTGAGTGAACTCCGGGAGTTGGTGATGGACAGGGAGGCCTGGCATGCTGCGATTCATGGGGTCGCAAATAGTCGGACACGACTGAGCGACTAATCTGATCTGATCTGATAATGAAAAAGACATCTTTTTTGGGTGTTAGTTCTAAAAGGTCTTGTAGGTCTTCATAGAACAGTTCAACTTCAGCTTCGTCAGCGTTACTGGTTGGGGCATAGCCTTGGATTACTGTGATATTGAATGGTTTGCCTTGGAAACGAACAGAGATTATTCTGTCATTTTTGAGATTGCATCCAAGTACTGCATTTTGGACTCTTTTGTTGGCCATGATGGCTACTCCATTTCTTCTAAGGGATTCCTGCCCACAGTAGTAGATATAATGGTCATCTGAATTAAATTTACCCATTCCAGTCCATTTTAGTTCACTGATTCCTAGAATGTTGACGTTCACTCTTGCCATCTCCTGTTTGACCACTTCCAATTTGCCTTGATTCATGGCCCTTACTCTTTACAGCATTGGACCTTGTTGGTACAAAATAAATCGTGGTTTCATACCATGAATTTTAAATGATTGTAACTAGATTCAAGCACATCTTTGTTAATCAAAATAGGAACCATTACAATCAACACATTTTTGCCGATGAGAAATAAATTTGTTTATTCCTGTACCAGAAAAAAAAAAAAATCCATGCTTTGGGATTCAAAGAACTCTTGGAAAGCACTTTCTCCCTTCTGCTGTTTGTAGAAGTGTTTTGCCTGCAAAAAGTTGAGACGCTTGAAGAAGTGGTAGTTGGTTGGTGAGAGGAAGGGTGAATATGGTGGATGAGCAAACTCCACCATCATAGCCCAATTAGTTCAACTTTTGAAGCTGCTGGTTGTACAGTGTGTGATCAAGCGTTGTCATGGAGAAGAACCGGGCCCTCTCTGTTGACCAGCGCCAGCTGTGGATGTTGCAGTTTTCTCAGCAAATCTCACTGATTTGCTGAGCATACTTCACAGATGTAATGGTTTTGCGGGTAGCAGACCACCAGTGACCATGACCTTTTTGTGGTGCAAGTTTGACTTTGAGAAGCACTCTGGAGATTTTTCTCGGTCCAGCCACTGACCTAGTTGTTGCCAATCATTGTATAAAATCCACTTTATGTAGCACATCACAATCTGAGTGAGAAATGGTTCATTATTGTTGCGTAGAATAAGAGAAGATGACACTGCAAAACAATGATTTGTTTAATTTTTGGTCAGCTCTTGAGGCACCCACTTACTGAACTTCTCCACCTTACTGATTTGCTTCTAAAGTCAAATGACCATAGACTGGTCAATGCTGAGTTCTTCGACAATGTCTGGTGTAGTTGTAAGAGGATCAGCTATGATATTGCTCTCAGTTGGTCATTGTCAACTTCCTATGGCCAGCCACTATGCTCCTTATCTTCAAGGCTCTTGTCCCCTCTGCAAAACTTTTTGAACCACCACTGCACTGTACATTCATTAGCAGTTCCTGGACCAAATGTGTTGTTGATATTGTGAGTTGTCTCTGCTGCTTTATGACCCATTTTGAACCCGAATAAAAAAATCACTCGAATTTGCTTTATGTCTAACATCAGTTCTATAGTCTAAAATAAACATGAAATTAACACAAAGTAATAAGTCATTAGCAAAAACATAAAGCAAGAAATGCTCATTAACATGATGTATAACATAACCACATTTATTTAAGAATGCATCCCAATATCAAATGGCAAAGTTCAACAGTGCAAAACTGCAATTACTTTTGCACCAATCTAATATGTAAAACTTCAGGAGTGCTGAGCTTATCATCTGTTCACTTCTGTGTCTCAAGATCTGGAAGAGTTCTGCCAGGTGGCAGGTGCTTTGAACTATTTGTTGAATTAATCAAGACTTCTTGAGAAGACCATTTTCATTGGTCTGTAACATTCAGTTGTGCATGTTCTGCAAACCCATTTTGGAGGCGAGTCCTCCTCCTCCCTTCCCCAATTCCCCATATTCCAACTGCATTGCACTTTCAGGCTCCTCCCTTTGCAACTCTGGTGTTGTCCACTGGTAGTTTCTCAATATTTATGAGATGTTTTCAGAGCTGGAAAACATCAAGGAAGTTTCCCAACAGTAAACAAAAGCCCGGACTAGCTAGAGAGGAGGGTAGGCTGGGGTTGGAATAGATTTCTCAAGGTATCTCTGCTTCCAAGAGCGTGCCAGGAAGGCTCATGAATACATAAGCAGTCTGCTTTGAGCAAGCACCAAGCAAGAATATCAGCTGGAAAATGTTTATCTTTTAAAAACTCAACAGCTTTTCGAAAGGACATTTTTAAAAACCATTTTTGTGTTGTAAATCGTAGTTTATGTGCATATATAAATAAGAGTGCCACCACTTGCATGAGTCCTTCCCCCTCAGCCTGTTATTTTACAGGAGTGGCACTCCCCAGCCTCAAATTTCCTTGTAGTTCAGCTTGTCAGTGACCTCGTCAAACAAAGAAGGCAGCTTGTTGTCACCAGTGACCAACATCTGGTTTAGATGTGGGCAGCGTGCCTTGTTGCTTCAGCAGAGGGAATGTTGTCTTTAAACTGTGAGGCATGGTGAAGGGAGTATCTGTCAGCTATTACCACATTTTGGAAAATGAGAAAACACATGGTCTCAAATGTAGCAGTGACATAGGGGAGTATAACTGATATACACTTCTTGAAATGGTCTCATTCCAAAAAAAATATTTGGTTTAGAGAAACCCATGGGAGAACTGAAACACATTGGAAGGCCAGAAGTGGGTTGATGTGATGGCAGAACACCCTTTTCAGCATCCTTGTGCGGCACCTAATGGCTTCCACTGGTCACCCAATCAGAGAGCATGTCTTTAGACTAATGCTATTCAGCTGGTTACTATGGCAATGATGGAATACTAGTTGTCATGACGATGAAATGGAAATTGAGGGGACCAATCCCTTTAGAGGAGGTGGATTCATTAAGCTCCATCTTTTCTTCTTTCCTTAAAACTTGACCATATTGTACCGTACTTGTAAGAGGGGTCCATTTTCAAACTCTGTACATACATTTCAAGATTTATATTTTCGTATTCTTAGTTACATGGCTTAAGTCTTTTCAACTCTATGTTGAGAACAGACATGCTACCCCCACTCCCACAGTATTTTATAGCTCATGTTAAAGAATGACACCACAGAAGCTAGGTTTCTTTTTATCACCCTCAAAGCATTTCTGCCAAACTCCACTGAATTCCTCCAAAGTTAATCTGGTGTGAAATAGAACAGGGTCAAAATCAATAAAGTGGACTATAAATTTTAAAAGATATTTTCTTCCAGATTTATTGCGGTATAATTGATGTAAAAATGTACATGTTTAAGGTGTACAATGCCATGTTTTACATAATTATCCACTGTGAAATGATTACCACAATCAAGCTAATTAACCCGTCTGTCATATCACAGAGTTTGCTTTTTGTGTGTGTGGTGAGGACACTTAAGATCGATTCTTTTAGCAGTTTTAGGTACATAATACGTTGTGTGCTCAGTTGTTTCAGTCGTGTCTGACTCTTTGTGACCCACCAGGTTCTTCTGTCCATGGGATTCTCCAGGCAAGAATACTGGAATGAGTTGCTATCTCCTCCTCTGGGGAATCTTCCTGATCCAGGGATCAGACCCGCGTCTCCTCTGTCTCCTGCATCGCAAGCAGATTCTTTACCACTGCATTACCTGTGATTAACTATAGTCACTATGCTGTACATTAGATCCCCAGAACTTACATTCATCTTATTTTTTTTAATTTTATTTATTTACCGTTTAATTTGGTCACACTAGGTCTTCGTTGCTGCGTGCAGGCTTTCTCTAGTTGAGTGAGCAGGGGCTACTCTCTCTAGGTGTGGTGCATGGGCTCTCTATTGTGGTGTTTCCTCTTGTTGTGGAACACAGGCGCCAGGCACGCAGGTTTCAATTGTTGTGGTGAATGGGCTTAGTTGCCCCATGGCATGTGGGATCTTCCCACATCAGGGATCAAATCTGTGTCCCCTGCATGAGTGGATTCTTCACCACTGGACCACCCGGGAAGTCCTTATATCCATCTTGTAACTGAAAATGTATACCCTTTGGCCAGCATCTCCACATTTCCCTGACCCCCAGCCCATGGCAATGACCATTCTACTCTTGTTTGTTGTGCAGTGCCTCTGTTGTGTCCAATTCTTTGTGACCCCATGGACTGCAGCTTGCCAGGCTTCCCTGTCCTGCAGTATCTCCCAGAGTTTGCTCAAACTTATGTCCATTGAGTTGATGATGCCATCCAACTATCTCATCTCCTGTAGTCCCCTTCTCCTCCTGCCTTCAATCTTGCCCAGTGTAAGGGTCTTTTCTAATGAGTTGGCTCTTTGCATCAGGTAACCAGAATATTGGAGCTTCAGCATCAGTCCTTCAGTTTATACTAAGGGATGATTTCATTAAGGTTTGACTGGTTTTATCTCCTTATTTTCCAAAGGACTCTCAAGAGTCTTCTCCAACACCAAATTTCAAAAGCATCAGCTGCTCAGCACTCAGCTTTCTTTATGGTCCAACTCTCACATCCATACATAGCTACTGGAAAAACCATAGCTTTGACTAGATGGACCGTTGTTGGAGTGTTTCTGCTTTTTAATGTGCTATCTAGGTTTGTCATAGCTTTTCTTCCAAGGAGCAGACATCTTTTAATTTCATGGCTGCAGTCACCATCTGCAGTGATTTTGGAGCCCCAAAAATAAAGTCTCCCACTGTTTCCATCATTTCCCCATGTATTTGCCATGAAGTGGTAGGGCCAGATGCCATGATCTTCGTCTATTGAATGCTGAGTTTTAAGCCAGCTTTTTCATTCTCCTCCTTCACCTTCATTAAGATGATTCACCTCCTTCCTTCACCTCTTCGCTTTCTGCCATTAGAGTGGTGTCATCTGCATATCTGAAGTTATTGATATTTCTTCTGGCAATCTTGATTCCAGCTTGTGCTTCATCCAGCCCAGTATTTCCCATGATGTAGTACATGTATTTAGCTTCTATGCAGACATAGAAGTTAAACGAGCAGGATGACAATATACATCCTTAATATACTCTTTTCCCAATTTTGAACCAGTCCATTTTTCCATGTCCAGTTCTAACTGTTGCTTCTTGAGCTGCATACAGGTTTCTCAGGAGACAGGTAATGTGGTCCAGTATTCCCATCTCTTTAAGAATCTTCCACAGTTTGTTGTGTCCACATAGTCAAAGGCTTTAGTGTAGTCAATGAAGCAGGAGTATATGTTTTTCTGGAATTCTCTTGCTTTTTCTGTGATTCAGTGGATGTTGGCAATTTGATTTCTGGTTCCTCTGCCTTTTCTAAACCCAGCTTGCATATATCTGGAAATTCTAGATTCATGTATTGTTGAAGCCCAGCTTGAAGGATTTTGAGCTTTACTTTGCTAGCATGTGAAATGAGTGCAATTGTACAGTAGTTTGAATATTTTTGGTATTGCCCTTCTTTGGGATTGGAATGAAAACTAACCATTTCCAGTTCTGAGGCCACTGCTGAGTTTTCCAAATTTGCTGATTTATTGAGTGCAGTACTTTGACAGTATCCTCTTTTAGGATTTGGAATAGATCAGCTAGAATTCCATCACCTCCACTAGCTTTGTTTGTAGTGACGCTTCCTAAGGCCCACTTGACTTTGCATTCAAAGATGGCTGGCTCTAGGTGAGTGATCACACCATCATGGTTATTTGGGTCATTAAGACCTTTTTTGCACAGTTCTTCTGTATATACTTGACACCTCTTAATCTCTTCTGCTTCTGTTAGGTCCACACAGTTTCTGTACTTTATCGAGCCCATCTTTTCATGAACTGTTCCCTTGGTATCTCTAATTTTCTTGAAGAGATATCTAGTCTTTCCCATTCTATTGTTTTCCTCTATTACTTTGCATTGATCACGGAGGAAGGCTTTCTTATCTCTCCTTGCTATTCTTTGGGACTCTGCTTTCAGATGGGTATATCTTTTCTCTTCTTCTTTGCCTTTCACTTCTCTCCTTTTCTCAGCTATTTGTAAGGTCTCCTCACACAACCATTTTGTGGTTTTGAATTTCTTTTTCTTGGGGATGGTTTTGATCACTGCCTCCTGTGCAATGTTACAAACTTCCGTCAGTAGTTCTTCAGGCACTCTGTCTATCAGATCTAATCCCTTGAATCTATTTGTCACTTTTGCTACATTATATAACCATAAAGGATTTGATTTGGGTCATACCTGAATGGAGCAGTGGTTTTCCCTACTTTCTTCAATTTAAGACTTGCAATAAGGAGCTCATGCTTGGAGCCACAGTCAGCTCCCGGTCTTATTTTTGCTGACTGTATAGAGCTTCTCCATCTTCGGCTGCAAAGAATATAATCAATCTGATTGTGGTATTGACCATCTGGTGATGTCCATGTGTAGAGTCATGTCTTGTGCTGGTGGAAGAGGGTGTTTGTTATGCTCAGTGCATTCTCTTGGAAACTTTGTTAGCCTTCACCCTGCTTCATTTTGTACTCCAAAGCCAAACTTGCCTGCTACTCCAGGTATCTCTTGACTTCCTACTTTTGCATTCCAGCCCCCTGTGATGAAAAGGACATATTTTTGGGGTGTTAGTTCTAGATGGTCTTATAGGTCTTCAGAGAACCATTCAACTTCAGCATTAATGCTTGGGGCATAGACTTGGATTACTGTGATATTGAATGGTTTGCTTTGGAAACGAACTGAGATAATTCTGTCATTTTTGAGATTGCACCCAAGTACTGCATTTTGGACTCTTGTTGACTATGAGGTCTATTCCATTTCTTCTAAGGAATTCTTGCTAAGAGTAATGGATTTAATGGTCATCTGAATTAAATTCCATTCCCATTCATTTTAATTCACTGATTCCTAAAGTGTCAATGTTCACTCTTGCCATCTCCTATTTGACCACTTCCTTATTTACCTTGATTCATGGACCTGACATTCCAGGTTCCTATGCAATATTGTTCTTTACAGTATCAGACTTTAGTTTCATCACCTCTCTACTTCTGTGAGTTCAACTTTTTTGACTCCATATATAGGGAACCTTTGCATTCAATCCAATCATGTATTTGTCACTGATGTATTTATTAGAATCATACATGGAAGCGAATCCTTTTGAGAAGCAGCAGAAGCCTGGCTCTTTTCCCCTCCTTATGTTGATGGTGGTTTCATTCCTCTTGGCTTAGAGTCTGCCGTACAGGATCAGTGGGAAATGTGTGTTTGTCCACATGTTGCAGAGATGTGATTGACCTCTTTCTTGAATGCTGCTAAGTGACTCATTTAGACATTTATTTAGGGGTTCTGGAAAAATTGATAATATTAACATTTGGCTCAATTTTACTCTCATTAGAGAATTTAGGGAAAGAACATTGGAACAAATCTGAATTCATGGACTTTTCCATTTTTCTGAAGTTACGTTTGGTATATGAACATGAACTCTGTGGGAAAAGATTTTTGGTATATTTTTATATTAAGAATTTGCTTCTATACAATTTTTTTCATGTTATTTATGACAGTAATTCTCAAATGATCACAGGAAAATCCCCTTGAGAGTGTGTGAAATGCAGGTCCTTTTTAAAAAATTTTCCAGATTAAAACAATTTAAAT
Source organism: Bos mutus (assembly GCF_027580195.1). Taxonomy (NCBI): domain Eukaryota; kingdom Metazoa; phylum Chordata; class Mammalia; order Artiodactyla; family Bovidae; genus Bos; species Bos mutus. The sequence goes on along the minus strand of NC_091621.1, from coordinate 22,898,066 downwards.
ATAATTAACAATAACATTTTTTAGTTTCAGGTGGTCAAGATAACTATATATATATGCTGCTAAGTCGCTTCAGTCACGTCCGACTCTGTGCGACCCCATAGACGGCAGCCCACCAGGCTCCCCCGTCCTTGGGATTCTCCAGGCAAGAACACTGGAGTGGGCCGCCATTTCCTTCTCCAATGCATGAAAGTAAAAAGTGGAAGTGAAGTCGCTCAGTCGTGTCCGACCCTCAGCAACCCCATGGACTGCAGCCCACCAGGCTCCTCTATCCATGGGATTTTCCAGGCAAGGGTACTGGAGTGGGGTGCCATTGCCTTCTCCAATATGTATGTGTGTGTATGTATGTATGTATGTATATATATATATTGAAATGGCCACTACAATAAGCATTCCAGACCTATTGAATCAGATTTGGGGGGCTGAGGTCAGGAATTTTCATTTACATAAATATCCCAGATAATTCTGAGGAAGTATGTGGTCCACATGATCATTAACTAACTGAAGTGCGAGGGAAAATGTGTCTCAAGTGGAGGGTGTAGGATGCTGGATGTGGAGGGAATCCTCCTCCCTCTGTTGCTGCCTTCCTCAGCACATGCAGGAAGGTGAGAGGGTTGGTCAGTCTGGCCTGAGGACAGCACCTGAGCTTTCACCAACACCCACAAGGGTTCCTTCCTCTAAATAATGAACCCAAGTAGTATCTTTATGTTCTTTCTTCCCTTCAGCAGATGTTGCTGGTGATATTTTTCTGATAGATTTGTTTCTTACAGGTTCATTGGGAGCCCTAAATGTACCAAGTCAGCCTAACCAAGATGAATGGTTCTCATCTCGTTAGTACCCCTTCACTTCCTGCTGGGAACTTCTAGCATGGTGTCTTACAGCCAGCATTGGCTTCACCTCTTTGAGCTGAAGCCAGTCTGCTATACCTTCTTTGAAGGCAAAGAAAGCTATTTTGATAAATCCCAAGAAGATTAGTTGGGATACAAATTCATGTCCTATAATCAGAGGCCAAAATAGCAGTACCTTATTTCGGTAGAAATGGCTCCCCCTACCTTGTTGCTCTGTTATACTCAACAAATGGCTTCCATATTGTTTAAGATCCATATTCCTTCCTTTCCTGGTTCCCTCCCTCCCTCCATCCCTCCTTCCTTCTTTCCTAGTGCAGTGTTGGGAGGCTGTAGATATGAGCTCAGTGTCAGTGGAAGCAGCAGTGGTCTCTTGACCTAGTCATTTTTGTGGCATTACTCTGATGGAGTTCTTAGATAGTTAATCGTCAAACTGATTATCTGGACTTCCTAGAGGTTCTCCAAGCTAACTATTCACCTTTAAGTAAATTCCCCTTTTGCTTATGTCATCCAGAGTGTTTCTTTTGCTTGTGATGATGAACTCTTAACAGATATCCTTTGTGCTCGGCACAGACTTATTGATCACTGAAAAGAAGTACTTGGGCTGGGGGTAGGAAAATCCCATGGACGGAGGAGCCTGGTGGGCTGCATTCCATGGGGTCGCTAAGAGTCGGACACAACTGAGCGACTTCACTTTCACTTTTCACTTTCATGCATTGGAGAAGGAAATGGCAACCCACTCCGGTGTTCTTACCTGGAGAATCCCAGGGATGGTGGAGCCTAATGGGCTGCCGTCCATGGGGTCGCACAGAGTTGGGTACGACTGAAGTGACTTAGCAGCAGCAGCAGCAGTGGCAGTGTCACAAGCCTAGGAAACTTGATATCCAAATTTCCAGAAAGATCCAGACCATATCTTAAGGAACCCTAGAGGATTCAGTCCCAAGATTAATTCCATCACTCTTCTTGGTAATAGCATCACTTCCTTGACTGAGGAGCCAGGGTTTTTCCTTAAAGTGAACAACTCCCTCCAACAGCAAGTGAAGCCCATTTCCCTTTGTTCTTTATACTTGGAACATGCTCACCATGGAGTTTCTGGCCATGAATGTCCAAGGTCTTATCAATAGCCTTTTCTTCTTTTTTCTGTAAGTAAGTATAAGAATCTTTTCAGGAAAGAAAAGAATTTCTCATGTTTCACACTTTTCTCTTGCAAAGAAAAATATAGCACCAACATCAGATTTAACTGGAGTACATTTATGGTCCATGCAGAAATAGAAGTCATTCTGAAAAATTATAGACATGCAGAGACTTTTAGAAATCATCAGTGCTGTTCCTGTATTGCTGGATTTTAAAAGTAGACTGTGCAAGTAACATGAGTTGGGGTAGGGGGTGTGGCACACAGAAGAACCCTATTATTGAAGTAGGGAATTGGAGACTGCCAGTGAGGGTCTATCTGTTGATTCTACAACCCCAAAGACATTCTGACTCTCCCCTCCATTCATTAAGTAATCCTTTAATTTTTCTTTTATTGAAAAGCTAGTAAATTTGTCAGTACTGAAAAACAAAGCCATGTAAGCAGAAAAGGAAAAGAAACAATAACCCATAGTCTCACCACTGAAGAGAATTACTGTTAATGATTTGGTGTCTGTACTAATCTGAATTCTAACTAATGAGAGAAACTCAACTCAAACTACTGAGAACGACAGAAACCCAACTCGGTAATGACAGAAATCTAACTCAAACTAGTGAGAATGACAGAAACCCAACTCAAACTATTGAATTAAATTAAAAAAAAAAAAAAAATATATCAGTTTTCAAAGCTGATAAATCCAGGGTTATATATTTAGGCTCACCACATTCAAGGGCTCACAATATGTCATTAAAATTTGGTTCCTCTGTCACTTTTTCTTTCCCTCCTGTGTCTATTTTCCTTGGTATTGGTGTCATTGTCAGATAGGGCTCCCTGAGGTTGGTGGCCCTTACATTCTGTTGGCCTAGCAACTGCAGGGGAAAAGAGGGCAACTGTTTAACAGAAGTGAAACCCACATCCCCAAACTGATCCTAATTTGGCCCAGTTTGGGCAATGTGCTGCTGCTGCTGCTGCTAAGTTGCTTCAGTCGTGTCCGACTCTGTGCGACCCCATAGACGGCAGCCCACCAGGCTCCCCCGTCCTTGGGATTCTCCAGGCAAGAACACTGGAGTGGGCCGCCATTTCCTTCTCCAGTGCATGAAAGTGAAAAGTGAAAGTGAAGTCGCTCAGTCATGTCCGACTCTTAGCGACCCCATGGAATGCAGCCCACCAGGCTCCTCCATCCATGGGATTCTCCAGGCAAGAGTACTGGAGTACCCACCCTCAAATCATTTAATGTGTGAGAGGGATAGAAAATTGTGATTGGGTAGGATTAGGTCCTGTACCATTACACATTCAGCTTATGTTGGGTCACCTTTCCTGCCCTCTATAAATCTTCCATCCCCCTTAGAAGAGAAACCAAACTCCTCACTGCAGTCTGCAAGGGCCCCCATGTCTGGTTCTTGTCTCACTTTCCAGCTTCATGATCTCCACTTGTGCCTTCCTACTCTGTCCAGTCAAGTTGGGTTCTTGCCGTTTTGCCGACCTCTCAGGCATGCCCCCTGTTCAGGAAACTCTGTTGTTAGTTCTCTCTGATTTGGAAAACCTTAGAAATTGCTTAGATATCAGTGTGATTTGTCTTCTTACCTCACTAGGGTTGTTTCCTCAGACAGGCTTCTCCTGATCCCCTGCCTAAAACAGTGCCCCTTGCCACCTGCTTTATTCTCTGTCATGGTGATTATTCTGGTTATTACTAGGTAAGGAAAATCCTGTGATCCCTTTCAGTTACAAACAGTCTTGATTCAGTCATTTCTAGTGTTTAGTCCCTGATAAGTAATATCAACTCCAAATTTATTTTGAATTAAACATTCTCTTTTCCAGCTCCAGCTGGGGTCAGCTGCAGAAGGGGGAGCTAGATCAAGTGGAGCAGTCAGGCAGGAGGAGAAAGGCAGCAGGAAGGTTCTTACTTGATGGGTACCATTTGCTTAAACTGGCTTTGTGCTTAAGGCACAGATTGAAATAAAATCTTTCCTTAGATAAGTGCTTTGAGTTTTCAGAGACTCCAACCCCATCATTTCTGTAGGATCTCTCCCAGAAATCCCCTCAATACGTCTCTCTTTCTAGCTCTTTGCTTACTACTTCCTTAGCACTCAGGAATCCAGCTCCATTCAGCTCCATTCTATTCTTTCCAGGCAGTCTTTAGACCAAGACATAGGATACCACTGATGCAGTTTTCTTCTGTATCCAGTTTGGCCCACCTCATACACACCTGACACATTCTGAAAGTGCAGGCAGTCTGTGCTGCTGCCTCTCCTTCACCTCTTCCATCAGCACATGTCCTTCAGCTGCAGGAGATATATACCACACTTTTTGGGAATTCCTATCGATGCCTTTCTCTTGAGGGTCGAGGTGAAGACCAGGCAATCCCCCCACTCTTCTCCTATGAGGGGAGCTCACGGCACATTCATGCTTCTCTCTCAAAATCTTCATACATCATTCTCCAATGGCAGCCCACTCCAGTACTCTTGCTTGGAAAATCCCATGGATGGAAAAGCCTGGTAGGTTCAGTCCATGGGGCTGCTAAGAGTCAGACATGACTGAGCGACTTCACGTCACTTATTATCCATAGTCTCTATCACTAAACGAGAGTGAGGCATTCACGAGCTTTTAGTGAAATCCTTTAAAAACTTGCATGTTGATTTGGTCTCATGCAATAGAATCTCAGGTACTTGGTGGAACTTCCATTTTATATCCTGTTATATAGGAGTAGGGGCTTCCGGGTGGCTCAGTGGTGAAGCATCTACCTGCCAAGCAGGAGACACAGGTTTGACGCCTGGGTCAGGAATATCCCCTGGAGGAGGAAATGGCAACCCACTCCAGTATTCTTGCCTGGGAAATCCCAATGACAGAGGAGCCTCAGTTCAGTTCAGTTCAGTCGCTCAGTCGGACTCTTTGCGACCCGATGAATCGCAGCATGCCAGGCCTCCCTGTCCATCACCAACTCCCAGAGTTCACTGAGACTCACGTCCATCGAGTCAGTGATGCCATCCAGCCATCTCATCCTCTGTCGTCCCCTTCTCCTCCTGCCTCCAATCCCTCCTAGCATCAGAGTCTTTTCCAATGAGTCAACTCTTCACATGAGGTGGCCAAAGTACTGGAGTTTCAGCTTTAGCATCATTCCTTCCAAAGAAATCCCAGGGCTGATCTCCTTCAGAATGGACTGGTTGGATTTCCTTGCAGTCCAAGAGACTCTCAAGAGTCTTCTCCAACACCACAGTTCAAAAGCATCAATTCTTCAGTGCTCAGCTTTCTTCACAGTCCAACTCTCACATCCATACATGACCACAGGAAAAACCATAGCCTTGACTAGACGAACCTTTGTTGGCAAAGTAATGTCTCTGCTTTTGAATATGCTATCTAGGTTGGTCATAACTTTCCTTCCAAGGAGTAAGAGTCTTTCAATTTCATGGCTGCAGTCACAATCTGCAGTGATTTTGGAGCCCAGAAAAATAAAGTCTGACACTGTTTCCACTGTTTCCCCATCTATTTCCCATGAAGTGATGGGACCAGATGCCGTGATCTTCGTTTTCTGAATGTTGAGCTTTAAGCCAACTTTTTCACTCTCCACTTTCACTTTCATCAAGAGGCTTTTCAGTTCCTCTTCACTTTCTGCCATAAGGATGGTGTCATCTGCATATCTGAGGTTATTGATATTTCTCCTGGCAATCTTGATTCCAGCTTGTGCTTCCTCCAGCCCAGTGTATCTCATGATATACTCTGCATACAAGTTAAATAAGCGGGGTGACAATATACAGCCTTGACGAACTCCTTTTCCTATTTGGAACCATTCTGTTGTTTGATGTCCAGTTCTAACTGTTGCTTCCTGACCTGCATACAGATTTCTCAAGAGGCAGATCAGGTGGTCTGGTATGCCTATCTCTTTCAGAATTTTCCACAGTTTATTGTGATCCACACAGTCAAAGGCTTTGGCATAGTCAATAAAGCAGAAATAGATGTTTTTCTGGAACTCTCTTGCTTTTTTGATGATCCAGTGGATGTTAGCAATTTGATCTATGGTTCCTCTGCCTTTTCTAAAACCAGCTTGAACATCAGGAAGTTCACGGTTCACACATTGCTGAAGCCTGGCTTGGAGAATTTTGAGCATTACTTTACTAGCATGTGAGATGAGTGCAATTGTGCGGTAGTTTGAGCATTCTTTGGCATTGCCTTTCTTTGAGATTGGAATGAAAACTGACCTTTTCCAGTCCTGTGGCCACTGCTGAGTTTTCCAAATTTGCTGGCATATTGAGTGCAGCACTTTCACAGCATTAGAGGGCGTTGTCCATGGGCGTGTAAAAGAGTTGGACATGACTTAGTGACTAAACAACAGCAGCAGCATAGCAGTAAATGCTATGGAGAAAAGAAAGCAGGAATTCCAATATATGTTATGTGCAGACAAATACTGTTTAATTTCACCTATATGAGGTACCTAGAACAGTTAAATTCATTGTCAGAAAGTACATCAAGAGATGCCGGGGGTTGGGGATGGAGGAGGGGAGGGGGAGTTAGTGTTCAATGAGGTCAGAGTTTCAGTTTAAGAAGGTGAAAAATCCAAGAGATGGATAGTGGTAAGAGTTGTACAACAATGTGAATTTACTTAGTATCACTGAACTGTATAGTGAAATATGGTTAAAACTTTAAAAAACAAAACAAAGCAGGGTAATTTGTGACAACATGGATGGACCTTGAGGGTTTTCTGCTAAATGAAATAAGTCAGAAAAGAAAGAAGATAAATACCATACAGTTTCATTTATACACAGAATCTAAAAACAGAAACCCACACCAGAAAACTGAGCAGATGTTTATAGAGAACAGATTGGTGGTCACCTGAGGTGGGGGGGGGATTGTGGGCAAAATGGGGGGAGGGGCCAACAGGTACAAATTTCCAGTTATGAAATGAATAAGTCATGGAGACGTAATGTACAGCATGGCAACTATAGCTAATGATTACTATACTGCATATTTGAAAGTAGCTAGGAGAGTAGATCTTGAAAATTCTCATCATAAGAAAAACCTTTTGTAGCTATGTAAGGGGTTGGATCTTAACTGTGCTTATTGTGGTGATCATTTTGCAATATACTCATATCAAATCATCATATTCCATACCTGAAAGCAATATAATGTTATGTCAAATAAGTCCCAATTAAAAATTTTTTACTTTGTTTTTGGTTACACTGGGTCTTCATTCCTGTGCTTGGGCTTTCTCTAATTGCGGCAAAAAAGGGCTACTCTCTACGTGTGATGCATCAGCTTCTCATTGCAGAGGAACCGAGAAATAAAAAGGAAATAAAGAATCATGGAATACAGGGAACTGGGAACTAGTTTTGTTTTATCGCAAAGTAAAAACCATTTAAAATTAATTTGGAAAGGTCACATGAGTCAGAATACAGTCACATGAATCAGACATAAAAATGTTCAGAAAGTCTTCTTCACATCTCTGTCCACCATCCACCTATTTTTCCCCACTCATTCCACCTAGGTAACCTCTGTAAATATGCTTTGTGTGTTTTCTTACAGAGTTTCTTTATATAAACAAGCAAATGTTGGGCTGAACAAAAAGTTTGTTTGGGGTTTTTCCAGAACATATTACAGAAAAACCCACATGAACTTTTGGCCAACCCCATACAAGCATATAATGTTATTTTAACTGCTCTTGACACAAGTGGTAGCATATACCACATACACCATTTTGCATTTACTGCTGTACAAAAATCATATGTTTTGGAGAGCTTCTCATATCAGTACTTGCAGATCTTCCTCTTCTTTGCAACCAAAAAGTAAGTAGCCCATTGTGTGAATGTTCTCTATTTAACCTGTGCCTTATTGATGAACATTTAGGTTGTTTGCAATCTTCTGTTATTCCAGATGATGTTGCAGTGAATAACCTTATTCATATATCATTTCCCATGTATATGAATTTACCTGTAGGATAAATTTCTAAAGCTGGAATTACAGGGACAAAGGGGATATGTGTTTGTGATTTTGATTATTGTTGTCAAATTGCCCTGCAAAGGGACAGAACAAATGCACATCCATCAACCTGTATCTAGGCTGTTAATTTAGTAGGGTTGGCGTTGCTTCTCTCTAGAGTTGACATTTGTGCAGTACTCTGATTGTCAAAAAGGAAAACCTAAGGGAGGATCATCCTAGGTAAAGGGGGCTAGAGTAAAGGTCTGAGGCAGGGACTTCCCTGGTGGTCAGAGGTTAAGACTCTGTGCTTCCCCTGCAGGGGGCATGGGTTCAAAGATTGAGTGTGTTAGAGGAACAGCAAAACTGCCAGTTTGGTAAATGTGTCATGAATAGGAGGGGGCACTGAGCACAATACAAGGTGAGAGGCCATGGCAAAAGCAGGAGCTGGATCATGTGGACTCAGGTTGAGAGTTTGCATTTTATTCTAGGTGGCATGGAAAGTCATTGTAAGGGGTGTAAGTGGGAAATGAGGTGATATGTTTTCTATTTTAGAAGAGTATATTAACTGCTTTAAAAAAAAGTCTTTAACTGTTCATCTTGTTTGTCAGAGGAGACCAAGTTCTTAAGTGCAACATAAATGTTCATTCTAAAAGCCTCTTCTCAGCAAAGATCTAAGAAAACTGTAGATACACAGAGAATTAAAGACAAGCAGATCCGGATGAGGTGCTATTCTGGCCTGGAGAATTCCATGGACTGTATAGTCCATGGGGTCGCAAAGAGTCAGATACAACTGAGCGACTTTCTCTCACACACACGCTAAGAGCTATGTCACGCTGTAGATCCCAACTACATAACTTAAAAAAGGTGGGGGAGGGCTTCCCTAGTGGCTCAGTGGTAAAGAATTAGCCCACCAGTGCAGGAGACATGGTTTCGATCCCTGATCCACATGCTTTGGATCAAATAAGCCTGTGTGCCACAATGACCAAGCTTGTGCTCCAAGAGCCCAGGAACCCCAACTACTGAAGCTGAGTGCCCTAGAGTCCGTGCTCAGCAACCAGAGAAGCCACTGCAGTGAGAAGCCTGTGCACCACAACTAGAGAGCTGCCCCTGCTCACTGCAACTAGAGAAAGCCTGTGCAGCAGCAAAGACAAAGCACAGCCAAATATAAAGAAATAAAGAATTTTTCAAAAAAGGAAAAGGATGGCCCCATGAATAGTGAAGACCTAGAACCATTATGAACCCGGCCTGCTTCCAACTGCACATAGAAATGTGACCTAAATGTTTTTTTATCATTTATTCCCTGGGTACTTGATTCCTTAACTGAAGGCAGAGATTCAGTAGTTCAGGGGAGGGCTTGACTGGAGCATACCTGATTCTTCCTCTTATTTTCTGTATCTATAATAAAATGACAAAAGGACAAACAGAAAACTTCCTTATTAATAAGTTAACTTTCTATATCTTGCATCATTTAAAACAACATTAAATTTTAGTTTAGGACTTTCCCCTAGAATAGCTGCAATAAGTATCGTGCATCATTTAAAACAGCATTAAATTTTAGCTTAGGACTTATCCCTAGATTAGCTGAAAATAAAATGATTTCTTCTGTGGTGTTGGTTGGATAAATTAGCAAATAATCACCAGCAAGTAACTGCTGAGGGAATAAGGACTTTGTTCACCCAAAAGGTCCAGTTAAGGACCTTTTTGTCTAGGTCCTTAACTTGTCAGTAGCTTGAGGTGTCCAAGCTACTTTACTCAAAGAGTAAATAAGCCCTTCAGTAAAAAGAGATGCCAAAGGTAATATATGTCAATGCTATGCTATGCTAAGTCACTTCAGTCGTGTCCGACTCTGTGTGACCCCATAGATGTTGGCAATTTGATCTCTGGTTCCTTTGTCTTTTCTAAAACCAGCTTGAACATCTGGAAGTTCACAGTTCACATATTGCTGAAGCCTGGCTTGGAGAATTCTGAGCATTACTTTACTAGCGTGTGAGATGAGTGCAATTGTGCGGTAGTTTGAGCATTCTTTGGCATTGCCTTTCTTTGGGATTGGAATGAAAACTGACCTTTTCCAGTCCTGTGGCCACTGCTGAGTTTTCCAAATTTGCTGGCATATTGAGTGCAGAACTTTCACAGCATCATCTTTCAGGATTTGAAATAGCTCCACTGGAATTCCATCACCTCCACTAGCTTTGTTCGTAGTGATGCTTTCTAAGGCCCACTTGACTTCACATTCCAGGATGTCTGGCTCTAGGTGAGTGATCACACCATCGTGATTATCTTGGTCGTGAAGATCTTTTTTGTACAGTTCTTCTGTGTATTCTTGCCACCTCTTCTTAATATCTTCTGCTTCTGCTAGGTCCCTACCATTTCTGTCCTTTATCGAGCTCATCTTTGCATGAAATATTCCTTTGGTATCTCTGATTTTCTTGAAGAGATCCCTAGTCTTTCCCATTCTGTTGTTTTCCTCTATTTCTTTGCATTGATCGCTGAAGAAGCCTTTCTTATCTCTTCTTGCTATTCTTTGGAACTCTGCATTCAGATGTTTATATCTTTCCTTTTCTCCTTTGCTTTTCACTTCTCTTCTTTTCACAGCTATTTGTAAGGCCTCCCCAGACAGCCATTTTGCTTTTTTGCATTTCTTTTCCATGGGGATGGTCTTGATCCCTGTCTCCTGTACAATGTCACGAACCTCAGTCCATAGTTCATCAGGCACTCTATCAGATCTAGGCCCTTAAATCTATTTCTCACTTCCACTGTATAATCATAAGGGATTTGATTTAGGTCATACCTGAATGGTCTAGTGGTTTTCCCTACTTTCTTCAATTTAAGTCTGAATTTGGCAATAAGAAGTTCATGGTCTGAGCCACAGTCAGCTTCTGGTCTTGTTTTTGCTGACTGTATAGAGCTTCTCCATCTTTGGCTGCAAAGAATATAATCAATCTGATTTCAGTGTTGACCATCTGGTGATGTCCATGTATAGAGTCTTCTCTTGTGTTGTTGGAAGAGGGTGTTTGCTATGACCAGTGCATTTTCTTGGCAAAACTCTATTAGTCTTTGCCCTGCTTCATTCCGTATTGAAAATGTTAGTCACTCAGTCATGTCTGACTCTTTGAGATCCCATGGACTGTAGCCCACCAGGCTCCTCTGTCCATGGAATTCTTCAGGCAAGAATACCGGAGTGGATTGCCATTTCCTTCTCTAGGGGATCTTCCCGACCCAGGGATCGAACCTGGAACCTGAGTCTCCGTATTGCAGGCAGATTCTTATGATCTAAGCCACCAGGGAAGCCCCAAATGACAATGAAGGACATTTTAAAAATGACATAACCCCCCAACTACAGAGTCTAAGAGAGATAACAACAGTAACAAAGTTTTGGAAAACAGAAAGGAAACAGAGTAACATTTAGCATCTGGAAAAAGTTGAATCCTAACCTGGAAAACTTACTTGCACTAAAGAAACTTCTTGATTGTACTTGTTATTTCTGAGGTGAGGCTCTATCAGGGAGATCTGTGGATACAAGAAGCAGTTAGGTCCTACTGTTTTCCCAGCCCCACATGCTCCTTCCTGCGTCAGCAGAAGATTTATTACTGTCATGAGGGAGGAAGGCAGAGTGCATTAGTCAGAACAAAGTGAGGCTGCTGTGACAGAGCTGAGAATGATTCAGTGGCTTAAAGGAGCTATCTGTTTACTTCTTGTAAAACAGAGATTTCAACTGGCTTGTGGGGGGTTATGGCTTAATTGAGATATAATTCACATGTCATATAAGTCACCACTTTAATGAGTATTGTTCAGTGGTTTTTTAGTATACTCAGAGTTGTGCAACCATCACCAAAATTAAATTTAGAGCATTTAATCACCTCTCCCAAACATCCCACATCCCTTAGGAGTCACTCTCCTCCAACTCCTGTCCTCTAATCTCTAGGCAACTGTGAATCTATTTTCAGTCTCTCTAGATTTGGCTATCTTGAATTTCATATAACTAGAATTGTATTTTAAAAGTTCATCCATGTGGTAACAAGTATCAGTACTTCATTTCTTTTTATTGCTGAATACTATTCCATTGTATGGTTATACCACGTTATAATGTTTAAAAATCTTATTGAAGTATAGTTAATTACAATGTGTTAATTTCTATTGTACAGCAAAATGACTCAGTTTTATATATACACACACACACACATATATATTTCTTTTTCATATTCTTTTCCATTATGGTTTATCACAGGGTATTGAATATAGTTCCCTGTGCTATGTAGTAGGTCTTTATTGTTTAAATGATGCTGAAGCTGAAACTCCAGTACTTTGGCCACCTTATGTGAAGAGTTGACTCATTGGAAAAGACTCTGATGCTAGGAGGGATTGGGGGCAGGAGGAGAAGGGGACGACAGAGGATGAGATGGCTGGATGGCATCACTGACTCGATGGATGTGAGTCTCAGTGAACTCCGGGAGTTGGTGATGGACAGGGAGGCCTGGCCTGCTGCGATTCATGGGGTCGCAAAGAGTCGGACACGACTGAGTGACTGAACTGAACTGAACTGATCCTATGTATCATAGTTGGGCTTTCCTGGTGGCTCAGATGGTAAAGAATCCACCTGCAATGCAGGAGACCTGGGTCCAATCCCTGGGTTGGGAAGATTCCCTGGAGGAGATCATGACAACCCACTCCAGTATTCTTGCCTGGAGAATCCCCATGGACAGAGGAGCCTGGTGGGCTGCAGTCCATGGGGTCACAGAGTCAGACATGAGTGAACGACTAAGCACATAGCACACACATATATCATAGCTTGCATCTGCTAATCCCAAACTCCCAATACTTCCTTCCTTCACTCCCCTCTCCCTTGGCAGCCGTGAGTCTGTTCTCTATGTCTGTGAGTCCGTTTCCTAGATATGGTCATTTATGTTGTCCTTAAGTTTCCACATGGAAGTGATACATATGGTATTTGTCTTTCTCTTTTTGACTTACTTGGCTTAGTGATGACCTCTAGGTCCATCTATGTTGCTGCAGATGGCATATTTTCATTCTTTTTAATGGCTAGGAAATATTCCATTGTATACATGTACCACATCTTCTCTATTCATCTGTCAGTGGACATTTTGGTTGTTCCCATGTTGTGGCTACTGTAAATAGTGCTGCTATAAACATATGGGGTGCATGTATCTTTTCACATTGTAATTTTGTCTGGATATATGCCCAGGAGTAGAACTGCTGAATCATATGGCAACTCTCTTTTTAGTTTTTTTAAAAGTAATTTTATGTATTTGTTTTTTGGCTGTGCTAGGTCTTTGCTGCTGCATGCGGGCTTTCTCCAGTTGCAGAGGTGGGGGCTGCTCTCTAGGTGTGGTGTGCAGGCTTCTCACTGCCACGGCCTCTCTTGTTGCATAACACAGGCTCTAGAGCACTCAGGCTTCAGTGGTTGCGGCACGTGGCCTCAGTAGTCGTGACTCCTGGGCTCGAGAGTATAGGGTCAGTAGTTGTGGCCCATGGGCTTTGTTGCCTTGCAGCCTGTGGGATCCTCTTGGATCAGGGATTGAACCTATGTCTCCTGTGTTGGCAGGCGAAGTCTTGGCCACTGAGCCACCGGGGAAGTCCCGTTCCTAGTTTTTTGAGAAACCTCTATGTTGTTTTCCATGGTGGCTGCACCAATTCATGTTCCCACCAACACTGTACAAGGGTTCCCTTCTCTCCATCCTCTCTAGCATTTATTATTTGTAAATTTTTAAATGATGGCCATTCTGCCAGGTGTGAGGTGATATCTCGTCACTTAATTTGCATTTCTCTAATACTTAGCCATGATATGTATCTTTTCATGTGCATATTGGCCATTGGTATATTTTCTTTAGAGAAATGTCTATTAGATCTTCTGCCCATTTTTTGACTGGACTGTTTTTTGTTATTGAATTGTATGCACTGTTGGTATATTTTAGAAATTAAGCCCTTATGGGTTGCATCATTTGCAAATAATTTCTTCTGGCTATAGGTTGTCTTTTCATTTTGCTTATGGTTTCATTTGCTGTACAAAATATTATAAGCTTGATTAGGTCCCATTTGTCTATTTTTGCTTTTATTTCTATTGCCTTGGGAGACTGAACTAAGAAAATATTGGTATGATTTATGTCAGAGAATGTCTTGCCTATTTTCTCTTCTAGGAATTTCATGATATCTTGCCTTATATTTAAGTCTTTAAGCAATTTTGAGTTTATTTTTGTGTATGGTATAAGGGTGTATTCTAATTTCATTGATTTACATGTAACTGTCCAACTTTCCCAATACCACTTGCTGAAAAGACCGTCTTTTCCCTATTATATAGTATTGCCTCCTTTATTGAAGATTAATTGTCCATAGGTGTATGGGTTTACTTCTGGGATTTCTATTTCATTAATCCATATGTCTGTTTTGGTGCCAATACCATGCTATTTTGATTACTGTAGCTTTGTAGTATAGTCTGAAGTCTGGGAGGGCTATGCCTTCTACTTTGTTCTTTTTCCCCAGGATTGCTTTGGCAATTCTGGTCTTCTATGTTTTCATATAAATTTTGGGGTTATTTGTTGTAGTTCTGTAAAAAAAAAAAATGCCATGGGTAATTTTGATAGGGATTACAATAAATCCATAGTACTTTAAGTACTATGAGTACTATGGCCATTTTAATAATATCAATTCTTTCAGTCCAAGAGCATGGGATATCTTTCTATTTGCTTGAATCATCTTCAGTTTCCTTTATTCATGTTTTTATAGTTGTCAGCCTGTGTCTTTCACCTTCTTGGTGAGATTTATTCTGAAGTTTTTTAAATTTAATTTTTATATTAGAGTTGATTTACAGTGTTGTTAATTTCAGTGTGTACAGCAAGGTGATTCAGTTAAATGAATACATATATCCATTCTTTTTTCAGATTATTTTTCCCATATAAATTGTTGCAAATTATTGAGTAGAACTACCTGTGCTATACAGAAGGTCATTGTTGATTTCCTATTTTATATGAAGTGGTATGTATATGTTCGTTCCAAAGCCCTAATTTATCTTTACCCCCATCTTTTGTCTTTGGTAACCACAAGTTTGTTTTTGAAGTCTATGAGCCTCTTTCTCTTTTGTAAATAAGTTCATTTGTATCATCTTTTCAGATTCTATATGTAAGTGATATCTATGATATGTCTTCTCTGTTTCTGTCTGACTTACTTAGTATGATAATCTCTAGGTATATCCATGTTGCTACAAATGGTATTATTTCATTCTATTTTATGGCTGAGTAATAATCCCTTGTATACCACATCTTCTTTATTCATTCCTCTGGATGTCCATTCCGTGAATGGACATTTAGGTTATTTCCATGTCTTGGCTTAATAGTGCTACAATGCAAATTGGGGTGCATGTATCTTTTCAAATTATGGTTTTATTCAGATATACATCCAGGAGTGGGATTGCCAGATCATAGGTAGTTCCATGTTTAGTGCTTTAAGGAACCTCCATGCTGTTCTCCATAGTGATTGTACCAATTTACATTCCCACTAACAGTGTCGAAGGGTTCCTATTTCTCTCAACCCTCTCCAGCACTTATTATTTGTAGACTTTGTTGATGGCCATTCTGACTGGTGTGAGGTGATACCTCATTGCGGTTTTGATTTGAATGTCTCAAATAATGAGCAATGTCGAGCATCTTTTCATGTGCTTTTTGGCTGTCTATAGGTCTTCTTTGGAGAAATACCTGTTTAGATCTTCTGCCTATTTTTTTATTAGGTTTTTTGTTTTTTGATATTGAGCTGCATGAGCTGTTTGTATATTTTGGGGATTACTCCTTTATTGGTCACATTGTTTGCAAATATATTCTCCCATTCTGTAGGTTGTCTTTTCATTTTGTTTATGGTTTCCTTTGCTGTGCAAAAAGGTTTTAGGTTTGGGACATCCCTGGTTGTCCGTTGACTAAGACTCTGTGCTCCCAACACAGGGGCCTGGGTACAATCCCTAGTTAGGGAACTAGATCCCACATGCTGCAAATCTCACATGCAGCAATGAAGACTATACAAGCAGCAAGTATGACCCAGTGTAGCCAAATAAATATTTTTTAAAAATCTCTTAGGTTTATTGGATCCTGTGTGCTTATTTTTGTTTCTATTTTCATTACTCTAGGAGGTGGAACCAAAAAGATATTGCTGCGATTTGTGTCAAAAGGTGTTCTACCTATGTTTTCCTCTAAGAGTTTTGTAATAGTATCTGGTCTTACATTTAGGTTTTTAAATCATTTTGGGTTTATTTTTGTGTATGGCGTTAGAAAATGTTTTAGTTTCATTCTTTTACATATAGCTGGCCAATTTTCCCAGCACCACTTATTGAAGAGATTGCCTTTTGTCTACTGTATATTCTTGCCTCCTATGTCATAGATTAATCGACCATAAGAGCACAGGTTTATTTCTGGGCTCTCTATTCTGTTACAGTGATTGATGTGTATGTTTTTCTGCTAATGCTATACTATTTTGTACTGTAGCATTACAGTATAGTGGAGAGTCAAGGGGCATGACACCTCCAACCCTGTTCTTTCTCAATCAAGATCGCTTTGGCTATTCAAGGTTTTGTGTTTTCATACAAATTTCAAAATTAATCTAGTTTTGTTAAAAAAAAGCCGTTGGTATAATATTTTGACAGGGATTGCAGTGAATCTGTAGATGGCCTTGGATAATACGGTCATTTTTAACAGTATTAATTATTCCCATTTAAGAACATGGTCTGTCTTCCCAGTTGTTTGTGTTGTGTTCAGTTTCTGTTATCAGTGTCTCATACTTTCCCGAGTATAGGTCTTTTACCTCTTTAAGTAGGTTTATGACTAGCTATTTTATTCCTTTTGATGAGATGGTAAATGAGATTACTTTATTAATTCTTTCCTGATAGTTCATTGTTAGTATGTAGAAATACAACAGATTTATGTATATTAGTATGTATATTAGTTTTGTATCCTATACCTTTACAAAATTTGTTAATGAGCTCTAATAGCCTTCTGGTGCTGTCTTTAGGATTTTCTATGTATAGTATCATGTAATCTGCAAACAATGGCAGTTTTACTTGCTCCTTTCCAGTCTGGGTTACTTTTATTTCTTTTTTTTTATGATTGCTGTGGCTAGGACTTCAAAAACTGTTGAATGAAAGTGATGAGTAAAAGGTGGGCATTGTTCCTGATCTTGTTCCTGATCTTAGAGGAAATGCTTTCAACTTTTCACTTTTGAATATGATAGCTGTGGTTTTGACATATGTGGTCTTTATTAATATTTAGGTATATACCCTCTATGCCTACTTTCTGGAGTTTTTATCATAAATGGATGTTGAACCTTATGAAAAACTTTTATGCATCTATTGAGACGATCATATAGTTTTTTTCCTCAATTTGTTGATGTGGTATGTTACACTGATTTTGTAAGTATCAAAAAAACTTTTTGATAAATAAAATCAAAAATAAAAAAGTATCAACAATACTTTTACTGTATTGTTGGATTTGGTTTGCTGGTATGTGTTGAAGATTTTTGCATCTATGTTCATCAGTGATAGTGCCATATAATTCTCTTTTTGTGATATCTTTGTTTGGTTTTGGTATCAGGCTATGATGGCGTCATATAATGAGTTTGAAAGTGTTTCTTCCTCTGCAATTTTTTGGAATAATTTCAGAAGGATAGGTGTTTACTCTTAGTTTGGTATAATTCACCTATAAAACCATCTGGTCCTGGAGTTTTTTTTGTTGGGAATTTTAAAAATTACTGATTGAATTTCATTACTGGTAATTAGTTTTTTCATATTTTCTATTTTTTCCTGGTTCAGTCTTGGGAGATTGTACCTTTCTAAGAATCTGTCCATTTTTTCTTTGGTTGTCCTTTTTATTGGCATATAATTTTTCATAGTAGTGTCTTTTGATCCTTTATATTTCTGTAATGTTGATTGTAACTTCTTTTACATTTCTAATTTTACTGATCTGGATCATCTCCCTTTTTCTCATGCTGAGTCTGCCTAAAGGTTTATTAATTTTGTGTATCTTTTCAAAGAATCAGATTTTAGTTTCACTGATCTTTTCTCTTATTTTCAGCCTAATTTCACTTAATTCTGCTCTGATCTCCATTATTTCTTTCCTTCTACTAATTTTAGGTTTTGTTTGTTCTTTTTTACTTCCTTTAGGTATAAGGTTCAGTTCAGTCGCTCAGTCGTGTCTGACTCTTTGTGACCCCATGAATCGCAGCACGACAGGCCTCCCTGTCCATCACTAACTCCCGGAGTTCACTCAGACTCACGTCCATCAAGTCGGTGATGACATCCAGCCATCTCATCCTCTGTCGTCCCCTTCTCCTCCTGCCCCCAATCCTTCCCAGCAGGTATAAGTTTAGGTTGCTTATTTGAGGTTTTTCTTGATTCCTGGGGTAAGCTTCAGTTCAGTTCAGTCGCTAAGTTGTGTCTGACTCTTTGCGACCCCATGCACTGGAGCACACCAGGCTTCCCTGTCCATCACCAATTCCCGGAGCTTACTCAAGCTCATGTCTATAGAGTCGGTGATGCCATCCAATCATCTCATCCTCTGTGGTCCCCTTCTCCTCCTGCCTTCAATCTTTGCCAGCATCAGGGTCTTTTCCAATGAGTCAGTTCTTAGCATCAGGTGGACAAAGTATTGGAGTTTCAGCCTCAGGCTCAGCATCAGTTCTTCCAATGAATATTCAGGACTGATTTCCTTTAGGATTGACTAGTTTAACCTCCTTGCAGTCCAAAGGACTCTTAAGAGTCTTCTCAGCACCACAGTTCATAAGCATCAGTTCTTCAGCGCTCAGCTTTCTTTATAGTTCAACTCTCACATGCATACATGACTACTGGAAAAACCATAGCTTTGACTAGATGGACATTTGTTGGCAAAGTAATGTCTCTGCTTTTACTCTAAACTTGCCTCTTAGAACTGTTTTTGCTGCTGCCCCATAGGTTTTGTATTGTGTTTTTGTTTTCACTTACTTCAGGTATATTTTAATGTCTTCTTTGATTTCTTCAGTTATCCATTGAGTATTTAGTAGCATATTGTTTAGCCTCTACTGTGTTCTGGGGTTTTTTTTTGCAGTTTTTTTTTTTCTTTAGTTGATTTCTAGTCTCATATTGTGTGATAGGAAAAATGCTTATATCATTTCAACTTTTAAAAATTTACCAAGGATTATTTTGTTATCCAGCATATGATCCATCCTGGGAATGTTCCATGAATACTTGAGAAGAATGAGTATTCTGCTGCTTTTGGATGGAATGCTTTCTATATGTTAAGTCCATTTGGTCTAATGTGTCATTTAAGGCTCATGTTTCTTTATCAATTTTATATCTGGATGATCTATCCATTGGTGTAAGTGAGGTGCTTAGGTTCTCGACTATGATTATGTTCCTGTCAATTTCTCCTTTTGTGTCCATTAATATCTGCTTTATACACTTAGGTGCTTCTATATTGGTGCATATATATTTATAATTGTTATATCTTCTTCTTGGATTGACCCCTTGATTATTATGTAGTGTCCTTATTTGTCTCTTGTAATAGTGTTTATTTTAAAATCTATTTAGTCTGATGTAAGTAGTGTTACTTTTTCTTGTGATTTCCTTCTGTTTGGAATACATTTTTCCATCCCCTCACTTTCAGTCTATGTGGTTCTCTAGATCTGAAGTGAATCTGTTATTGTTGTTCAGTTGCTCAGTCATGTCCGACTCTTTGTGACCCCATGGACTGCAGCACGCCAGGCTTCCCTGTCCTTAACCATCTCCTTGAGTTTGCTCAAACTCATGTCCATTGAGTCAGTGATGCGATCCAACCAGCTCATCCTATGTCGTCCCCCTCTCTTGCCTTCAACCTTTCCCAACATCAGGGTCTTTTCCAATGAGTAGGCTCTTCGCATCAGGAGGCCAAAGTATTCAAGTTTCAGCTTTAGCATTAGTCCTTCCAATGAATTTTCAGGATTGATTTCCTTTAGGATTGACTGGTTTGATCTCTTTGCAGTCCAGGGGACTCTCAAGAATCTTCTCCAACACCACAGTTCAAAAGCACCAATTCTTTGGCACTCAGCCTTTTTTATTGTCCAACTCTCACATCCATACATGACTGCTGGAAAAACCATAGTCTTGACTAGATGGACCTTTGTTGGCAAAGTAATGTGCTTTTTATTATACTGTTTAGGTTTGTCATAGCTTTCCTTCCAAGGAGCAAATGTCTTTCAATTTCATGGCTGTAGTCATCATCCACATTGATTTTGGAGTCCAAGAAAATAAAATGAAAGTCACTCAGTCGTGTTTGACTCTTTGCGAGTCCTGGAGTGGGTAGCCTTTCCCTTCTCTAGGGGATCTTCCCAACCCAGGGATGAAACCCAGATCTCCCACATTGCAGGTGCATTCTTTACCAGCTGAGCCACAAGGGAAGCCCAAGAATACTGGAGTGGGTAGCCTAACCCTTCTCCAGGGTATCTTCCTGACCCAGGAATTGAACAGGGGTCTCCTGCATTGCAAGCAAATTCTTTACTAACTGAGGGAAACCCACAAGAAAATAAAGTATCTCACTGTTTCCATTCCCCCCCTCCAACTATTTGCCATGAAATGATGGGACCAGATGCCTTGATTTTAGTTTTTTGAATGTTGAGTTTTAAGCCAGTTTTTCACTCTCCTCTTTCACCTTCCTCAAGAGGCCCTTTAGTTCCTCTTCACTTTCTTCCATAAGGGTGGTGTTGTCTGCATCTCTGAGATTATTGATATTTCTCTGAGGAAACTTGATTGCAGCTTGTGCTTCATCCAGCCCAGCATTTCACGTGATGTATTCTGCATATAAGTTAAATAAGCAAGGGGATGATAAACAGCCTTGACGTACTCATTTCCCAATTTGGAACCAATCCATTGTTCTATGTTAGTTCTAACTGTTGCTTCGTGACCTGTGTTCAGGTTTCTCAGAAGGTAGATAAGGTGGTCTAGTATCCCCATCTCTTTCAGAATTTTTCACAGTTTGTTGTGATCCATCCACACAGTCAAAGGCTTTAGCATAGTCAGTGAAGCAGAAAGAGATGTTTTTCTGGAATTCTCTAGCTCTTTCTATGATACAACTGATGTTGGCAATTTGATCTCTGGTTCCTCTGCCTTTTCTAAACCCAGCTTGTACATCTGGAAGTTCTCGATTCACAGACTGTTGAAGCCTAGCTTGAAGGATTTTGAGCTTTACCTTGGTAGAATGTGAAATGAGTACAATAGTGTGGTAGTTTGAACATTCTTTGGCATTGTTCTTCTTTGCAATTGGAATGAAAACTGATCTTTTCCAGTTCTTGTGGCCACTGCTGAGTTTTCCAAATTTCCTGGCATATTGCCTGCAGCATTTTAACAGTATCATCTTTTAGGATTTGAAATAACTCAGCTGGAATTCCATCACCTCCACTAGCTTTGTTTGTAGTGATGCTTCCTAAGTCCCAGATGACTTCATACTCCAGGATGTCTGGCTCTAGATGAATAATCTCACCATCATGGTTATCTGGATCATTATGATCTTTTTTGTCTCGTTCTTCTGTGTATTCTTGCCACCTCTTCTTAATACTTTTTGCTTCTGTCCTTTAGGACAGAAATTGTGCCCATCTTTTCATGAAACATTCTCTTGGTATCTGTAATTTTCTTCAAGACATCTCTAGTCTTTCCCATTCTATTGTTTTCCTCTGTTTCTTTGCGTTGGTCATTTAGGAAGGCTTTCTTATCTTTCCTTGCTATTCTTTGGAACTCTGCATTCAGATGGGTATATCTTTCCTTTTCTCCTTTGCCTTTCACTTCTTTTCTCAGCTATTTGTAAGGCCTCCTCAGACAACCATTTTGCCTTGTTGAATTTCTTTTTCTTGGGGATGGTTTTGATCACTGTCTCCTGTACAAGTAACAACCTCCATCCATACTTATTCAGGAACTCTGTCTACCAGATCTAATCCCTTGAAATTGTTTATCACTTCCACTGTATCATCATAAAGGATTTGATTTAGGTCATACCCAAATGGCCTAGTGGTTTTTCCTACTTTCTTCAATTTAAGTCTGAATTTTGTAAAAGGAGTTGATGATCTGAGCCACAGTCAGCTCCCGGTCTGTATAGAGCTTCTCCATCTTCAGCTACAAAGAATATAATCAATTTGATTTCAGTATTGGCCATCTGGTGATGTCCTTCTGTAGAGTTGTCTCTTATGTTGTTGGAAGAGGGTGTTTGTTATGATCAGTGCATTCTTTTGGCAAAACTCTGTTAGCCTTTGCCCTGCTTCATGTGTACTATAAGGCCAAACTTGCCTGTTACTCCAGGTATCTCTTGACTTCCTACTTTTGCATTCCAGTCCCCTATGATGAAAAGGACATCTTTTTTTGATGTTATTTCTAGGTCTTGTAGGTCTTCATAGAACTGTTCAACTTCATCTTCTTCAGCATTAAGTGCTTGGAGCATAGACTTGGGTTACTATCATATTGAATGGTTTGCCTTGAAAACGAATCAAGATCATTCTGTTGTTTTTGAGATTGCACCCAAGTACTGCATTTCGGACTCTTTTTGACTATGAGGGCTACACCACTTCTTCTAAGGGATTCTTGCCCATAGTAGTAGATATAATGGTCATCTGAATTAAATTTGCCCATACCTGTCCATTTTAGTTCACTGATTCCTAAAATGTTGATGCTCGCTCTTGGTATCTTCTGTTTGACCACTTAGAATTTTCCTTGATTCTTGGACGTAACATTCCAGGTTCCCATGTAATATTATTCTTTACAGCATCAGACTTTACTTTCACCACCAGATACATTCACAACGGGGTGGTGTTTTTGCTTTGGCTCAGCCTCTTCATTCTTTCTGGAATTATTTCTCTGCTATTCTCCAGTAGGACGTTGGGCACTTACCAACTTGGGGAGTTCATCTTTCAGTGTCATGAGTTCATCTTTTTGCCTTTTCATACTGTTCATGGGGTTCTCAAGGCAAGAATGTTGAAGCGATTTGCCATTCCCTTCTCCAATGGACCACATTTTGTCAGAACTCTCCACTATAACTTGTCCATCTTGGGTGCCCCTACATGGCATCTCTCATAATTTCATTGAGTTAGACAAGGCTGTTATCCATGTAATCAGTTTGTTTTCTGTGATTGTGGTTTTCCTTTTGTATATATAGATCTTGTTTTTGTATGCATTCAGCCGCTCTGTATCTTTTGGTTGGAACATTTAGTCCATTTACATTTAAGGTAATTATTGTTATGTATGGTCTTGGAGAAGGCAATGGCACCCCACTCCAGTACTCTTGCCTGGAAAATCCCATGGATGAAGGAGCCTGGTGGGCTGCAGTCCATGGGGTCTTGAAGAGTTGGACATGACTGAGCAACTTCACTTTCACTTTTCACTTTCATGCATTGGAGAAGGAAATGGCAACCCACTCCAGTGTTCTTGCCTGGAGAATCCCAGGGTCGGGGGAGCCTGGTGGGCTGCCGTCTATGGGGTCAACACAGAGTCGGACACGACTGAAGTGACTTAGCATGGTTTTATTGCCATTTTGTTAATTGCTTTGGGTTTGTTTTTGGAGGTATTTTTTTTCTTTTCCTTTCTTGTTCTCTTATGATTTGACTATATATTTTTTGAAATTTTGTTGGTTGACAATGTTAATTTTTGCTGTACAACAAAATGACTCGGTTATATCTGTATTTTTTTCCATTATGCTTTATCATAGGATATTGAATATAGTTTTCTATGCTATAGAGTAGGACCTTGTTATTTACCCATTCTATATATAATAATTTGTATCTGCTAATCCCAAACCCCCAATCCTTCCCTCTCCCATCCCCTTACCCCTTTGGAGCCACACATCTGTTTTCTATGTTTATGAATCTGTTGCTGTCTTGTAGGTATGTTGATTTGTGTCATCTTTTAGTTTATACATTTAAGTCATATGTATGGTATTTTTCTTTGTCTTTCTGATTGACTTTACTTAGTGGGATAATCTCTAGGTCCATCCATGTTACTGCAAATGGCATTATTTCATGCTTTTTTTTTTTTTATAGCTGAGTACTATTCCACTGTATATAGGTACCATATCGTCTTTATCTATTCATCAATCCATGGAAATTTAGGTTGTTTGTATGTCTTAGCTATTGTAAATAGTGCTGTAATGAACATAGGTGCATGCATCTTTTCAAATTATAGTTTTATCTGAGTATATGCCTAGGAATGGGATTGCTGGATCATGTGGTAATTCTATTTTTAGTGTTTTGAGAAACTTCCATATTGCTTTCCATAATGGCCACACCAGCTTACATTCCCTACCAACAATATAAGAAGGTTCCCCTTTTCTCTTTACTGTCTCCAGCATCTATGATTTGTAGACATTTTAATAATGGTCATTCTGACTGGTGTGAGGTGGTACATCATTGTAGTTTTATTTGTATTTCTCTAACAATTAGCGATGTTAAATATCTTTACATATGCTCTTTGGCAATCTGTATGTCTTCTTTGGGGAAATACCTATTTAGATCTTCTGCACACTTTTGACTGAAGCTGGTTTTTGGTTATTGAAACGTATATTTTGTATATTTGTATGTTTTGAAAATTAAGTCCTTGTTGGTTGCATCATTTGCAAATATTTTCTCCCAATCCATAGGTAGTCTTTTTGTTTTCTTAATGGTTACTTTCCTTTGCTCTGCAAAAATTATAAGCTTAATTAGTTCCATTTGTTTATTTTTGCTTTTTTCCCCTCTATTGTTTTGGGAGACTGACCTAAGAAAACATTGGTACTATTTATGTCAGAGAATGTTTTACCTATGTTTTCTTCTAGGAGTTTTATTTTGTCTTGTCTTATATTTAAATATTTAAGCCATTTTGAGTTTACTTTTGTTAGTGGCACAAAGATGTGTTCTAACTTCATTAATTTGAAGGCGACTAGCCAGTTTCCCAACAGCATTTGCTGAAGAGACTGTCTTTTCCCCATTCTTACCACCTTTGTCAAAGATTAATTGACCATAAGTATGTGGGTTTATTTCTGGGCTCTCTATTGTGTTCCACTGATCCATGTCGGCTTTTATGCCAATACCATGCTGTTTTAATTACTATTTGTTGTAGTTCATTTGCCCAGTCATGTCTGACTCTTTGTGACCCCCTGCACTGCAGCATGCCAGACTTCCCCATCCTCACTATCTCCCAGGGTTTGCTCAAACGCATGTCCATCAAGTCAATGATGCCATCCAACTATCTCATTCTCTGTTGTCCCCTTCTCCTGCCTTCAATATTTCCCAGCATCAGGGTCTTTTCCAAAGATTTTGCTGCTTTCATCAGGTAGCCAAAGTATGGGAGCTTCAGCATTAGTCCTTCCAATGAATATTCAGGGTTGATTTCCTTTAGGATTGACTGGTTTGATCTCCTTGTTGTCCAAGGGACTCTTGAGAGTCTTCTCCATTACCACAGTTGAAAAGCATCAATTCTTTGGCACTCAGCTTTCCTTATGACTACTGGAAAAACTATGGTTTTGACTAGACGGACCTTTGTTGGCAAGGTGATGTCTCTGCTTTTTAATATGCTGTCTAGGTTTGCCATAGCTTTCCTTCCATGAGGCAAGTGTCTTTCAATTTCATGGCTGCAGTCACCATGTACAGTGATTTTGAAGCCCAAGGAAACAAAATCTGTCACTGTTTCCATGATTCTCCATCTATTTTCCATGAAGTAATGAGACCAGATGCCATGATCTTAGTTTTCTGAATGTTGAGTTTTAAGCCAGTTTTTCACTTTCCTCTTTTACCTTCATCAAGAGGCTCTTTAGTTCCTTTTCACATTCTGCCATAAGGGTGGTATCATCTTGATATCTAAGGTTATTGATATTTCTCTCAGCAATCTTGATTCCAGCTTGAGCTTCATCTAGCCCAGCATTTCACATGATGTACTCTGCATATAAGTTAAATAAGCAGTGTTACAGTATACAGCCTTAACATACTCCTTTCCCAATTTGGAACCAGTCCATTGTTCCATGTCTGGTTCTAACTATTGCTTCTTGACCTGCATACAGGTTTCTCGGGAGGCAGGAAAGGGGTTCTAAGATCCCCATCTCTTTAAGAATTTTCCACAGTTTGTTATGATCCATAGAGTCAAAGGCTTTAGCATAGTCAATGAAGCAGAAGTAGATGTTTTTCTGGAATTCTCTTGCTTTTTCTAAGATCCAATGGATGTTGGCAATTTGACCTCTGGTTCCTCTGTTTTCTAAACCCAGTTTGTACATCTGGAAGTTCTAAATTCATGTACTGTTGAAGACTAGCTTGAAGGATTTTGAGCATTACCTTGGTAGCATGTGAAATGAGTGGAATTGTGTGGTAGTTTGCACATACTTTGGCATAGCCCTTCTTTGGGATTGGAATGAAAACTGAACTTTCTAGTCCTGTGGCCACTGCTGAGTTTTCCAAATTTGCTGGCATATTGACTTTAGCATTTTAACAGCATTCTCTTTTAGGATTTGAAATAACCCAGCTGGAATTCCATAACCTCCACTAGCTTTGTTTGTAGTGATGCTTCCTAAGTCCTAATTGACTTCACACTCCAGGATGTCTGGCTCTTGGTGAGTGACCACACCATTGTGGTTATCTGGGTCATTATGACCTTTTTTGTATAGTTCTTCTGTGTGTTCTTGCCCACTTCGTGTTGATCTCTTCTGCTTCTGTTACATCCTTACCATTTCTGTCCTTTATTGTGCTCATCTGTGCATGAAATATTCCCTTGGTATCTCTAATTTTCTTGAAGAAGTCTCTAGTCTTTCCCATTCTATTGTTTTCCTCTGTTTTTTGCATTGTTTACTTATGAAGGCTTTCTCATCTCTCCTTGCTGTTCTTTGGAACTTTGCGTTCAGTTGGGTATATCTTACCCTTTCTCCTTTGCCTTTCATTTCTCTTCTTTTCTCAGCTGTTTGTAAGGCCTCCTCAGACAAGCATTCTGCCTTGTTGCATTTCTTTTTCATGGGGATGGTTTTGGTCACCACCTCCTGTACAGTGTTATGAACCTTCATCCATAGTTCTTCAGGCACTCTATCAGATCTAATCCTCCAAGATGGCGGAGCAGAAGGATGTACGCTCATCTTCTCCTGTGAGAACACCAAAATCACAAGTAGCTGCTGAACAACCATTGACAGGAGAATGTTGGACAACCCCTCCAAAGGGTAACCTATGTCCAAGGACAAAGGATAAGCCACAACAAGATTGTAGGAGGGGCACAGTCATGTTAAAATCAAACCCTGTACCCACCAGAGATTCTTGGAGGGCACAAACAAAGCCTTGTGCATGCCAGGACCCATGGGAAAGGAGCAGTGACCCCACAAACACTGATCCAGACTTGCCTGTGAGTGTTTGGGAGTCCCAGGTGGAGGTATGGGTCAACAGTGGCCTGCTGCAGGCTCAGGGGCACTGGCAGCAGCAGTCCTGGGAGGTGGGGTGTGTTGGGATAAGTCCTCTTGGAGGAGGGCGCCGCTAGCCCTACCACAGGGACTACAGACTCCAGGACTAGGCCGTCTCAGGCCAAACTACAGGGAGGGAGTGCAGCCCCACTCATCAGCAGAAAATTGATTGAGGGCATGAGGAGAAGGGGATGGATGGATCCATCCAACAGAGGATGGATGGCATCATCAACTCCAAGGACATGAGTTTGAGCAAACTCTGGGAGATAGTGAAGGACAGGGAAGCCTGGAGTGCTGCAGTCCATGGGGTCACAAAGAGTCAGACATGACTGAGCAACTGAATAACAACAAAATAGCTTTGTATTATTGTCTGAAGTCTGGGAGGGTTATGCCTTCTGCTTTATTCTTTTCTCTCAGGATTGCTTTGGCAATTCTGAGGATGACTGTCTTCAATGTTATGTCTGGATTTATTTTTCTTTTTGTGTGTATAGTATAGATTTTTGGTTTGCAGTTACCATGAGGTTTTTATCTAGCACTCTCTATGTATGTGTGTGCACACGTGTGTATGTGATTAACTTGCTGATCTATTAATTTCAAGTGTGGTTTTAAAAACCCTACATTTGTACTCTCTTCCCCGCAAGATTACTGGTTTGAAATCATATTTTCCAGGTAGGTGTTTTGTGTATCCCTTAACTGCTTGATGAAAGTGAAGGAGAAGAGTGAAAAAGTTGGCTTAAAGCTCAACATTCAGAAAACTAAGATTGTGGCATCTGGTCCCATTACTTCATGGCAAATAGATGGGGAAAGAGTGGAAACAGTGTCAGACTTTATTTTTCTGGGCTCCAAAATCACTGCAGATGGTGATTGTAGCCATGAAATTAAAAGACGCTTACTCCTGGAAAGTTATGACCAATCTAAACAGCATATTAAAAAGCAGAGACATTACTTTGCCAACAAAGGTCCGTCTAGTCAAGGCTATGGTTTTTCCAGTGGTCATGTATGAATGTGAGAGTTGGACTGTGAAGAAAGCTGAGTGCTGAAGAATTGATGCTTTTGAACTGTGGTGTTGGTGAAGACTCTTGAGAGTCCCTTGGACTGCAAGGAGATCCAACCAGTCCATTCTGAAGGAGATCAGTCCTGGGTGTTCTTTGGAAGGAATGATGCTAATGCTGAAACTCCAGTACTTTGGCCACCTCATGTGAAGAGTTGACTCATTGCAAAAGACTCTGATGCTGGGAGGGATTGAGGGCAGGAAGAGAGGGGGATGACAGAGGATGAGATGGCTGGATGGCATCACGGACTCGATGGACATGAGTTTGAGTGAACTCTGGGAGATGGTGATGGACAGGGAGGCCTGGCGTGCTGCGATTCATGGGGTCGCAAAGAGTTGGACACAACTGAGTGACTGAACTGAACTGAACTAACTGCTTACTGTGGATATAGGTAATTTTACTAACTTTGTCTTTTAACCTGCCTACTAGCTTTGTGTTTGGATGATTTCCTGCCTTTTTTTGTATGTTTCCCTTTAGTGGTGAGCTTTTTTCATAATTCTCTTATTTCTAATTGTGGTCTTTTCTTTTCCACCTAGAGAAGTACATATATATGTGTGTGTGTGTGTGTGTGTGTGTGTGCAGTTATCAGCACCTGGAATTGTTTTACCAAAATAGTTTGTTGGCATGTTCAGTGCTTGTTACCTAACTGAACACTACACTTCACGAGACCAGGAAGCCTAGCTGTCGTGTTACGGCCATATGTCCAGAAGTGAGCCTGATTAAATGAGTGAAGGAATGCGGTAGAAATGGAGAATGGAGCGGTAAACACAAGCCAAGAGATATAAGGTGTAATATTTTAGTCGTGTTTTCAAGGATAAATGGTTTCATCAGGTAGATGTAAATGAGATAGGGGACATGCTGGGCTTCCCTGGTAGCTCAGCTGGTAAGAATCTGCCTGCAATGTAGGAGACCTGGGTTTGATCCCTGAGTTGGGAAGATCCTCTGGAGAAGAGAATGGAACCCACTCCAGTATTCTGGCTTGGAGAATTCCATGGACAGAGGAGCCTGGCAGGCTATAGTACATAGGGTCACAAAGAGTCGGACACGACTGAGTCACTTTAACAGAAGACATGCTGGGCTTAGGAATGGCCTAAACTATGGAGAGGAAGTTGTAGCCCAGCCTACTCAGGGAAAGTAGCCGGTTACAGCAGAACATAAAGGTTCTTGAGAGGAAGTGGTAGGCAGTAAGGCTGAAATGGCAGACTGCAAAGGTGGCAAATACTGCATTCATTTCAGTTTCATTACTTGGTTAATGACTTGTTAGGTTTGAAGATGCAAAGGTGAATGAGACATAGTTTTGGGTCTGTAATGGGGAGCAACATATGGTTTTGGAGCAGAGGAATGACTTGAGCATTGTACAGGGGTCAGAATGCAGCAGTGATCATAAGCAGAATCTCTGGGACCAGGTGGCTCAGAATCAAATTCTGGCTCTACCATTGGCTAGCTCTATGACCCAGGCAAGTTCTTAACCCCTTGTGGCTTAATTTTCTCATCTGTAAGGATGATAATAATTGTAGCTCCTGCTTGGCTGTCTTGTAAGGATCAAATGAATGAATGTATAATGAATGTATAAGTTGACACTTAGTACAAATTAGCTATTTTTATATGTGCACTCAGTTGCTTAGTCATGTCTGACTCTTTGCAACCCTTTGGATTGCAGCCTGCCAGGCTCCTCTGTCCATGGAATTTTTCAGGCAAGAATACTGGAGTGGGATGCTATTTCTTCTTCCAAGGGATCTTCCCCACCTAGGGATTGAACCCATGTCTCCTACATTGCTCTTTACCGCTGAGCCATCATTGAAGTTTATTTCTATCAAACAATGTCTAGTAGATAGTGAGTCTTCTGTGCTTGCTTGCGTGTTAGTTTTTTTACTCACTAGTTCGTTAGATTGTTAGTTTGTATTTTTTAAGAAAGATGATTAGCAGGAGTGTATAATCCTTGCAAAAGGGAGACAATGCACCCAGGAAAACTATGTGGAAAGATACTATAATAGTTATAGCAAAAAGGAATGAAGCCCAGAACTAGGTTAAAGCTGAGATAAAAATTAGTAGAACACTGAATACTGGGGAGAGGGGTGGAATATGTTTTGGAATACAAGAAAGTAGATTTAGTTTTTGGGTCTCCTGAGTTTAACATGTCTAAGGGAAAAATCTCTGTCTGCTGATGTTCAGCTGAAATGATAGGGAGGGAGAAATCTGAGACTGAGGACAAAGAGGTGAGTAACACAGGGGTTTCCACTCTGGAAATGAGGATGTGCACTTTAATAAATACTGAAGAATTTAGATCAAAATTTTAATTTACCTATTACATTGGTGGTGGCGCAGTTGGTAAAGAATCCTCCTGCCAATGCAGGAGACAGTGGTTCAATCCCTGGTCAGGAAGATCCCCTGGAAGAAGAAATGGCAACCCACTCTTGTATTCTTGCCTGGAAAATTCCATGGACAGGGGAGCCCTGCAGGTTACAGTCCACGGAGTCACAAAGAGTCAGATATGACTGAGCAAGTGCCTTTGGCAAAGGAACAAATGACATGATTGTAAGCTTGTGTTCTGTACTCTTATACTTTGCTGGCAGTAGTATAAATTTGTGCAGTCTTTCTAGAAAATAGGTTGGCAACATTTATCATGAGCCTTAGTGATGCTTATACCCTTGACCTAGTTATTTCCCATTTTGGAATCAGTGCCAAATTAATGATTCAAAATGCAGACAGTGATTATGTACAGAGCTGCTTACTTTGCAGAACATTCAATTAAAAAAACCTGCAAACAAGTGATAGGAAATGATTAAATTATGGTACATTTGTATGCTAAAATACTATGCAGCCCTTAAAAAATCATGTTTACGGAGACTTGTAATATGAACTGATTTGAGGGAGATAAACCTGATGCTGTGGCTGCTGCTGCTAAGTCGCTTCAGTCGTGTCCGACTCTGTGCGACCCCACAGACAGCAGCCCATCAGGCTCCCCAGTCCCTGGGATTCTCCAGGCAAGAACCCTGGAGTGGGTTGCCATTTCCTTCTCCAATGCTTGAAAGTGAAAAGTGAAAGTGAAGTTGCTCAGTCGTTCCTGACTCTTAGCGACCCCATGGACTGCAGCCTACCAGGCTCCTCTGTCCATGGGATTTTCCAGTCAAGAGTGCTGGAGTGGGGTGCCATTGCCTTCTCCGAAACCTGATGAGGATACACAATTATATGTAGAATACAAAGTCAACTCTGCTAAAAATAAGCATAGTGTAAGGATTAGAGAACATTGTACTAAAATGCTGCTGGGGAGTATTTCTGACTGGGAAATTGAGGCATGGGTTGATGATTTGTAGAATTCCAGTAACAGTGTGAATTGGGATCAGATAATAGATTTTTATCTTATTAAAAAATTTCCCTCTTCTTTTACTGTATATGCTAATATTCAGTTACTAATGTAATCATCTTTGGCTCACAAACCATACCTTCTATTATAAAACCTGACCATGTTGCCTTAAAAAAAAAAGGATGCAGTCCATCCACCAAAGAGTTAGAACCTCAAATCTCATTTTCAAATTAGTTAATATATCATTTATGATTTAGAATACTTCACCAACTATTGATGATGCTTCCCTCTCCCCTTGCAGACATGATTGTTCACTTTCATTTAGAGGGTCATGGACTTTTATACCAGAGATTCCCTGGATATATGAAAGACAAAAAGATTAGTACAATGCATCATCATTGGGAGGATAATTCATCAGTAGTTCTTCCTTCAGCTGCACACCCAAACCGCTAAAAGAGAGCCTATCACCCCAGGAGTACATTGGACAGAGAGCTGATGGTAAGAAGGGGGCACCCACTAGTTGCCAGAACTAGATGGCAAATATCTTGACCTTCTTCAAGATGTTAACACCGTGTACAGAATGTTGTCTCAGGGCTCCAGGACGACTGGTCTCTCTCTCTTAAAGACGCAGACAGTCATTTAGATATTCAACCTGGTCCCAGCTCTCTAGCCACTCCTGCTAAGGAGTTAGGTTCAGTTGTCGCTCAGTCACGTCCGACTCTTTGCAACCTCATGAATCGCAGCATGCCAGGCCTCCGTATCCATCACCAACTCCTGGAATTCACCCAAACCATGTCCATTGAGTCGGTGATGCCATCTAACCATCTCATTCTCTGTCGTCCCCTTCTCCTCCTGCCCTCAATCTTTCACAGCATCAGGGTCTTTTCAAATGAGTCAGCTTTTCACATCAGGTGGCCAAAGTATTGGAGTTTCAGCTTCAACATCAGTCCTTCCAATGAATACCCAGGACTGATCTCCTTTAGGATGGACTGGTTGGATCTCCTTGCAGTCCAAGGGACTTTCAAGAATCTTCAACACCACAGTTCAAAAGTATAAATTCTTTGGCGCTCAGCTTTCTTTATAGTCCAACTCTCACGTCCATACATGACTACTGGAAAAACCATAGCCTTGACTAGACAGACCTTTGTTGGCAAAGTAATGTCTCTGCTTTTTAATATACTGTTTAGGTTGGTTATAAGTTTCCTTCCAAGGAGTAAGTGTCTTTTAATTTCATGGCTGCAATCACCATCTGCAGTGATTTTGGAGCCCAGAAAAAGAAAGTCAGCCACTGTTTCCCCATCTATTTGCCACGAAGTGATGGGACTGGATGCCATGATCTTAGTTTTCTGAATGTTAAGCTTTAAGCCAACTTTTTCACTCTTCTCTTTCATTTTCATCAAGAGGCTCTTTAGTTCTTCTTCACTTTCTGCCATAAGAGTGGTGTCATCTGCGTATCTGAGGTTATTGATATTTCTCCTGGCAATCTTGATTCCAGCTTGTGCTTCCTCCAGCCCAGCGTTTCTCATGATGTACTCTGCATAGAAGTAAAATAAGCAGGGTGACAATACACAGACTTGATGTACTCCTTTTCCTATTTGGAACCAGTCTGTTGTTCCATGTCCAGTTCTAACTGTTGCTTCCTGACCTGCATACAGGTGTCTCAAGAGGCAGATCAGGTGGTCTGGTATTCCCATCTCTTTCAGAATTTTCCACAGTTTATTGTGATCCACACAGTCAAATGCTTTGGCATAGTCAGTAAAGCAGAAATAGATGTTTTTCTGAAACTCTCTTGCTTTTTCGATGATCCAGAGGATGTTGGCAATTTGGTCTCTGGTTCCTCTGCCTTTTCTAAAACCAGCTTGAACATATGGAAGTTCACAGTTCATGTATTGCTGAAGCTTGGCTTGGAGAATTTTAAGCATTACTTTAGTAGCGTGTGAGATGAGTGCAATTGTGCGGTAGTTTGAGCATTCTTTGGCGTTGCCTTTCTTTGGGATTGGAATGAAAACTGACCTTTTCCAGTCCTGTGGCCACTGCTGAGTTTTCCAAATTTGCTGGCATATTGAGTGCAGCACTTTCACAGCATCATCTTTCAGGATTTGAAAGAGCTCAACTGGAGTTCCATCACCTCCACTAGCTTTGTTCGTAGTGATGCTTCCTAACGCCCACTTGACTTCACATTCCAGGATGTCTGGCTCTAGGTGAGTGATCACACTGTTGTGATTATCTTGGTCGTGAAGATCTTTTTTGTACAGTTCTTCTGTGTATTCTTGCCACCTCTTCTTAATATCTTCTGCTTCTGTTAGGTCCCTACCATTTCTGTCCTTTATTGAGCCTGTCTTTGCATGAAATGTTCCCTTGGTATCTCTAATTTTCTTGAAGAGATCTCTAGTCTTTCCCATTCTATTGTTTTCCTCTATTTCTTTACATTGATCACTGAGGAAGGCTTTCTTATCTCTCCTTGCTATTCTTTGGAACTCTTATTCAGATGCTTAATATCTTGCCTTTTCTCCTTTGCTTTTCGCTTTTCTTCTTTTCACAGCTATTGGTAAGACCTCCTCAGATAGCCATTTTGCTTTTTTGCATTTCTTTTTCTTGGGGATGGT
The DNA here is from genome assembly GCF_027580195.1 of Bos mutus. Lineage (NCBI taxonomy): Eukaryota > Metazoa > Chordata > Mammalia > Artiodactyla > Bovidae > Bos > Bos mutus. Next base: position 22,863,853 of record NC_091621.1, on the reverse strand, counting down.
CTTGATTCCTCTCTCCTGTACAATGTCATGAACCTCCATTCATAGTTCATCAGGCACTCTGTCTAGCAGATCTAGTCCATTAAACCTATTTCTCACTTCCACTGTATAGTCATAACGAATTTGATTTAGGTCATACCTGAATGGTCTAGTGGTTTTCCCTACTTTCTTCAATTTAAGTCTGAATTTGGCAATAAGGAGTTCACGATCTGAGCCACAGTCAGCTTCTGGTCTTGTTTTTGCTGACTGTATAGAGCTTCTCCATCTTCGGCTGCAAAGAATGTAATCAATCTGATTTCGGTGTCGACCATCTGGTGATGTCCATCTGTAGAGTCTTCTCTTGTGTTGTTGGAAGAGGGTGTTTGCTATGACCAGTGTGTTCTCTTGGCAGAACTCTTAGCCTTTGCCCTGCTTCATTCTGTACTCCAAGGCCAAATTTGCCTGTTACTCCAGGTGTTTCTTGACTTCCTACTTTTGCATTCCAGTCCCCTATAATGAAAAGGACATCTTTTTGGGGTGTTAGTTCTAGAAGGTCTTGTAGGTCTTCATGGAACTGTTCAACTTCAGCTTCGTCAGCATTACTGGTTGGGGCATAGACTTGGATTACTGTGATATTGAATGGTTTACCTTGGAAACGAACAGAGATCATTCTGTCATTTTTGAGATTGCATCCAAGTACTGCATTTCGGACTCTTTTGTTAAGCATGATGGTTACTCCATTTCTTCTAAGGGATTCTTGCCTACAGTAGTAGATATAATGGTCATCTGAATTAAATTCACCCATTCCAGTCCATCTTAGTTCACTGATTCCTAGAATGTGAATGTTCACTCTTGTCATCTCCTGTTTGAGCACTTTCAATTTGCCCTGATTCATGGACCTAACATTCCAGGAGTAACTAAGGAGTAATCTTAATAAAAATCACCATTTTTCACTGTAGAAGGCAAGTTTTCTATCCACTGTAGAGATAAAGTCTACTGAAGAATGATGAACCTCACCGTGATTAATTTCCCAAAGGGATCATAACCCTATTTTCTAAAATCCAAAAGGGGATTTATGACCCGTGGAATGGACTTTGCCATAATTTTTGGCTTCCAGGAACTTTTGGGCATTTCAGATCAAGCTTGGGAACTTTCTGCTTGAGTCCCAACTACTCAAGGTAGGATCCAGAAAATTTCCTTTCCCTTCCTTCCTAATATTCTTACGAGATGCTGGCATATGAACAGTGGGAGGTGACAACCAGACATCCCCACGTGGAACTCTAATTCAGGAGGGAGGGGTGCAGGCACAGATTGGGAGGGTTGTGGCTGGTCGAGGCTCATGGATTGGAGGATAGTAGTGAAGGGTAAGCAGGACAGTGGGGCTTTTCTGGAACAATCCTATAGTCTGATTTGGGCATTTGTTCCTGTGGCGTGCATGTGTGCTCAGTCATTTCAGCTGTGTCCGACTCTTTGCTATCCTATGGACTGTAGCTTGTCAGGCTCCTCTGTCCATGGGATTCTCCAGGCATGAATACTGGAGTAGGTTGCCATGCCCTCCTCCAGGGGATCTTCCTGACCTAGGGATCAAACTCAGGTCTCCTGCATTGGCAGGTGGGTTCTTTACTACTGGTGCTACCTGGAAAGTCCTTGTTCTGTGGATCAGCCTCTAAATCCAACTCTCAGGTCCTAAAGTGGTACATACCTGCTTTCAGATAGGTGTTCCATTTAATGGCTAAGTTCAAAGTCATTCTATTATGTTTGGGGAAACATTTTCTTTAAATAGGTGGTCTTCCTTTCTTTTTTCATAAATTTGTCCATGTTTAGAGATTTCTGCATATCATTCCAAAAGTTTAATCAGGAAGTACTGAAGTATAACAGTAAGCATATTCATATAGAATTCTATACAGCCCAGAAATGGAGAAAACTACAGTTATATTTATAATGTTATGTTTATATTTATTGTTGTTGTTCAGTCCCAAAGTGAGTCTGATTCTTTGAGAACCCATGAACTGCAGCAGGCCAGGCTTCCTTGTCCTTCCCTATCTCCTGGAGCTTGCTCAAACTCACGTCCATTGAGTTGATGAAGCCATCCAACCATCTCATCCTCTGTTGTCCCCTTCTCCTCCTGCCCTCATCTTTCCCAACTTCAGGGTCTTTTCCAGTGATTTGAATCTTCACATCAGGTGGCCAAAGTATTGGAGCTTCAGTTTCTGCATCGGTCCTTCCAATGAATATTCAGGGTTGATTTCTTTTAGGATTGACTGTTTTGATCTCCTTGTTGTCCAAAGGACTCTCAAGAGTCTTCTCTAGCACCACAGTTCAAAAGCATCAATTTGTTGGTGCTCAGCCTTTTTTATGGTTCAATGCTTACACCCATAAATGACTAAGGGAAAAGCCATAGTTCTGACTATACAGACCTTTGTTGGCAAAGTGATGTCTCTCTTAATACACTGTTTAGGTTTGCCATAGTTTTTCTTCCAAGGAGCAAGCATCTTTTAATTTCATGGCTGCAGTCACTGTCCGCAGTGAGTCAAATGCTTTGGCATAGTCAATAAAGCAGAAATAGATGTTTTTCTGAAACTCTCTTGCTTTTTCGATGATCCAGAGGATGTTGGCACTTTGATCTCTGGTTCCTCTGCCTTTTCTAAAACCAGCTTGAACATCTGGAAGTTCACAGTTCATGTATTGCTGAAGCCTGGCTTGGAGAATTTTAAGCATTACTTTAGTAGCGTGTGAGATGAGTGCAATTGTGCAGTAGTTTAAGCATTCTTTGGCATTGCCTTTCTTTGGGATTAGAATGAAAACTGACCTTTTCCAGTCCTGTGGCCACTGCTGAGTTTTCCAAATTTGCTGGCATATTGAGTGCAGCACTTTCACAGCATCATCTTTCAGGATTTGAAAGAGCTCAACTGGAGTTCCATCACCTCCACTAGCTTTGTTTGTAGTGATGCTTCCTAACGCCCACTTGACTTCACATTCCAGGATGTCTGGCTCTAGGTGAGTGATCACACTGTTGTGATTATCTTGGTCGTGAAGATCTTTTTGTACAGTTCTTCTGTGTATTCTTGCCACCTCTTCTTAATATCTTCTGCTTCTGTTAGGTCCCTACCATTTCTGTCCTTTATTGAGCCTGTCTTTGCATGAAATGTTCCCTTGGTATCTCTAATTTTCTTGAAGAGATCTCTAGTCTTTCCCATTCTATTGTTTTCCTCTATTTCTTTACATTGATCACTGAGGAAGGCTTTCTTATCTCTCCTTGCTATTCTTTGGAACTCTTATTCAGATGCTTAATATCTTGCCTTTTCTCCTTTGCTTTTCGCTTTTCTTCTTTTCACAGCTATTGGTAAGACCTCCTCAGATAGCCATTTTGCTTTTTTGCATTTCTTTTTCTTGGGGATGGTCTTGATTCCTCTCTCCTGTACAATGTCATGAACCTCCATTCATAGTTCATCAGGCACTCTGTCTAGCAGATCTAGTCCATTAAACCTATTTCTCACTTCCACTGTATAGTCATAACGAATTTGATTTAGGTCATACCTGAATGGTCTAGTGGTTTTCCTACTTTCTTCAATTTAAGTCTGAATTTGGCAATAAGGAGTTCACGATCTGAGCCACAGTCAGCTTCTGGTCTTGTTTTTGCTGACTGTATAGAGCTTCTCCATCTTCGGCTGCAAAGAATGTAATCAATCTGATTTCGGTGTCGACCATCTGGTGATGTCCATCTGTAGAGTCTTCTCTTGTGTTGTTGGAAGAGGGTGTTTGCTATGACCAGTGTGTTCTCTTGGCAGAACTCTTAGCCTTTGCCCTGCTTCATTCTGTACTCCAAGGCCAAATTTGCCTGTTACTCCAGGTGTTTCTTGACTTCCTACTTTTGCATTCCAGTCCCCTATAATGAAAAGGACATCTTTTTGGGGTGTTAGTTCTAGAAGGTCTTGTAGGTCTTCATGGAACTGTTCAACTTCAGCTTCGTCAGCATTACTGGTTGGGGCATAGACTTGGATTACTGTGATATTGAATGGTTTACCTTGGAAACGAACAGAGATCATTCTGTCATTTTGAGATTGCATCCAAGTACTGCATTTCGGACTCTTTTGTTAAGCATGATGGTTACTCCATTTCTTCTAAGGGATTCTTGCCTACAGTAGTAGATATAATGGTCATCTGAATTAAATTCACCCATTCCAGTCCATCTTAGTTCACTGATTCCTAGAATGTGAATGTTCACTCTTGTCATCTCCTGTTTGAGCACTTTCAATTTGCCCTGATTCATGGACCTAACATTCCAGGAGTAACTAAGGAGTAATCTTAATAAAAATCACCATTTTTCACTGTAGAAGGCAAGTTTTCTATCCACTGTAGAGATAAAGTCTACTGAAGAATGATGAACCTCACCGTGATTAATTTCCCAAAGGGATCATAACCCTATTTTCTAAAATCCAAAAGGGATTTATGACCCGTGGAATGGACTTTGCCATAATTTTTGGCTTCCAGGAACTTTTGGGCATTTCAGATCAAGCTTGGGAACTTTCTGCTTGAGTCCCAACTACTCAAGGTAGGATCCAGAAAATTTCCTTTCCTTCCTTCCTAATATTCTTACGAGATGCTGGCATATGAACAGTGGGAGGTGACAACCAGACATCCCCACGTGGAACTCTAATTCAGGAGGGAGGGGTGCAGGCACAGATTGGGAGGGGTTGTGGCTGGTCGAGGCTCATGGATTGGAGGATAGTAGTGAAGGGTAAGCAGGACAGTGGGGCTTTTCTGGAACAATCCTATAGTCTGATTTGGGCATTTGTTCCTGTGGCGTGCATGTGTGCTCAGTCATTTCAGCTGTGTCCAACTCTTTGCTATCCTATGGACTGTAGCTTGTCAGGCTCCTCTGTCCATGGGATTCTCCAGGCATGAATACTGGAGTAGGTTGCCATGCCCTCCTCCAGGGATCTTCCTGACCTAGGGATCAAACTCAGGTCTCCTGCATTGGCAGGTGGGTTCTTTACTACTGGTGCTACCTGGAAAGTCCTTGTTCTGTGGATCAGCCTCTAAATCCAACTCTCAGGTCCTAAAGTGGTACATACCTGCTTTCAGATAGGTGTTCCATTTAATGGCTAAGTTCAAAGTCATTCTATTATGTTTGGGGAAACATTTTCTTTAAATAGGTGGTCTTCCTTTCTTTTTTCATAAATTTGTCCATGTTTAGAGATTTCTGCATATCATTCCAAAAGTTTAATCAGGAAGTACTGAAGTATAACAGTAAGCATATTCATATAGAATTCTATACAGCCCAGAAATGGAGAAAACTACAGTTATATTTATAATGTTATGTTTATATTTATTGTTGTTGTTCAGTCCCAAAGTGAGTCTGATTCTTTGAGAACCCATGAACTGCAGCAGGCCAGGCTTCCCTTGTCCTTCCCTATCTCCTGGAGCTTGCTCAAACTCACGTCCATTGAGTTGATGAAGCCATCCAACCATCTCATCCTCTGTTGTCCCCTTCTCCTCCTGCCCTCATCTTTCCCAACTTCAGGGTCTTTTCCAGTGATTTGAATCTTCACATCAGGTGGCCAAAGTATTGGAGCTTCAGTTTCTGCATCGGTCCTTCCAATGAATATTCAGGGTTGATTTCTTTTAGGATTGACTGTTTTGATCTCCTTGTTGTCCAAAGGACTCTCAAGAGTCTTCTCTAGCACCACAGTTCAAAAGCATCAATTTGTTGGTGCTCAGCCTTTTTTATGGTTCAATGCTTACACCCATAAATGACTAAGGAAAAGCCATAGTTCTGACTATACAGACCTTTGTTGGCAAAGTGATGTCTCTCTTAATACACTGTTTAGGTTTGCCATAGTTTTTCTTCCAAGGAGCAAGCATCTTTTAATTTCATGGCTGCAGTCACTGTCCGCAGTGATTTTGGAGCCCAGGAAAATAAAATCTGTCACTGATTCCACTTTTCCCCCATATATTCCCCATGGAATGATGGACCTGGATGCCATGATCTTAGCGTTTTGAATGTTGAATTTTAAGCCAGCTTTTTCACTCTACTCTTTCTCTCCTCAAGAGGCTCTTTAGAATTGTATCATCTGCATATCTGAGGTTATTGCTATTTCTCCAAGGCAATCTTGATTCCAGTTTGTGAGTGGTCCAGTCCTGGCATTTCACATGATGTACTCTGCATATACATTAAATAAACAGGGTGACAATACATAGTCTTGATGTACTCCTTTTCCAATTTGGAACCAGTCTGTTGTTTCATGTCGGTTCTGTTGCTTCTTGACCTGCATATAGATTTCTCAGGAGGCAGGTAAGGTGGTCTGGTATTCCCATGTCTTGAAGAATTTCCCAGTTTGTTGTGATCCACAGAGTCAAAGGCTTTAGCATAGTCAATGAAGCAGATGTTTTTTGGAATTCCCTTGCTTTCTCCATGATCCAACAAATGTTGGCAATTTGATCTCTGGTTCCTCTGCCTTTTCTAAACCCAGCTTGTACATCTGAAGTCTTCAGTTCACGTACTATTGAAGCCTGCCTTGAAGGATTTTGAGTATTACCTTGCTAGCCTGTGAAATGAGTGCAATTGTACGGTAGTTTGAACACTGAAATGAAAATTGAACTTTACCAGTCCTGCGGCCACTGTTGAGTTTTCCAAATTTGCTGGCATATTGAGTGCAGTCCTTTAACAGCATCATCTTTTAGGATTTTAAAAAGCTCAGCTGGAATTCTGTCACCTCCACTAGCTTTGTTCACAGCAATGCTTCTTAAAGCCCACTTGACTTCACACGCCAGGATGTCTGGCTCCAGGTGAGTGACTACGCCATTGTGGTTATCTGGATCATTAAGACCTTTTTTGTATAGTTCTTCTGTGTATTCTTGCCACTTTGTCTTAGTCTCTTCTGCTTGTTAGGTCCTTGCTGTTTCTGTCCTTTATTGTGCCCATCTTTGCATGAAATGTTCCCTCGGTATCTCCAGTTTTCTTGATGAGCTCTCTAGTCTTTCCCATTCTCTTGTTTTCCACGTTTTCTTTGCCTTGTTCACTTAAGAAGCCTTTCTTATCTCTTCTTACTGTTCTTTGGAATTCTGCATTCAGTTTGGTATATCTTTCTCCTTTGCCTTTTGTATTTCTTCTCTTCTCAGCTATTTATGAGGTCTCCTAAGACAACCACTTTGTCTTATTGCATTTATTTCCCTTGGGTTTGTTTTGGTCACCACCTCTTGTACAATGTTACAAACCTCTGTCCATAGGTTTTCAGGCACTCTGTCTACCAGATCTAACCCCTTGAATCTATTTGTCACCTCTACTGTATAACCATAAGGGATTTGATTTAGGTCATACCTGAATGGCCTAGTGGTTTTCCCTACTTTCTTCAGTTTAACCCTGAACTTTGCAATAAGGAACTCATGATATGAGCCACAGTCAGCTCCAGGTCTTGTTTTTGTTGACTGTATAGAGCTTCTCCATCTTCGGCTGCAAAGAACCTAATCAATCTGATTTCCGTATTGGCCATTTGGTGCCATTATAGGGCTTCCCAAGTGGCACTAGTGGTAAAGAATCCACCTGCCCATGCAGGAGATGCAAGACATGGCAGTTCAATCTCTGGGTTGGGAAGATCCCTTGGAGTAGTTAATGGTACCTAACTCCAGTATTCTTGCCTAAAAAATCTCATGGTCAGAGGAGCCTGGCAGGCTACGGTCCATGGAGTCACACCAGATTTGGACATGACTGAGCACACACAGTTATATTTAGCAACATGGACTCTCCTGAACATAAAATGTCAAGAAAAGAAGCCAGAGAAAATCTAAATATTGCAAGTCCATTTGTAGAAAAACAACAGACAAAACCAAACTCTGGTGTTACTCGTCAGGATGTTGATTAACTTTGGAGAGGCACAAGCCTAGCTTCTCGGAGGCTGTTACAATGCTGCTTCTTGATCTGGGGGTGGATGCAATAGGGCATCACTTTGTGAAAACTCTTATGCTAATGATTTCTATACTTTTCTCTCTATTTTATGCTTCAATAAAAGTTTATTCCCCTCCATTTATGTCATTTTTTTTTTACATCTCATGACTGTTCCAATCTGACATTTTGCTGATACAATCTGCACATTGCTGATACAGTTTTACAAAGCTATATTATGTATTGGTAGTCCTCAAGAATTCGGGGCAAAAAAAGGTAAGACTGAAGGTAAAATATCTATACGTGGGGGAACTCTAAACATAGTCTAAACCTGAGGATTGCATTTCTGCATATTCAAATGAATCCCAAAGTCAGCTTGACAAGGTTGACCATGTCAAAACTTCCTTCTAAAGGAGAAAATTCAATCTAGAATGTTTAGGACTGCTTTCTCAGCTGCTTAAGATCCTCCTGACCTGTTCTCTCACTACACAGGGGTCTCCAAACTATTCTAAAAAACCCTGGCTTCACAGACAAAGCCCTGTGAATGAGGCGCCATTTTCAAATTCACAAACAAAAATGAAAGTGAGGTGAAAAACATTAAAAAGAAAGGTAGTTTCACGTGATTTAACAATTCAAGGCAACTCAGCTCTCTAAAGGGTTAATAGTGACAAGAAAAAAAGAAATGGAAAAGTGCAGAGAATCAGACCCGACTGGAAGCAGACAAAGGCAGCCAGCACTATCTTATTTATTATAAAGGTACACCGTGGAGAACAGACCTGACTGGATACCAAAGCCTGGAATGGTACATGCGAAAATGTACAGTACTATACAGAAAAGTGCATTGTCACAACAGATTAACAAAACATTTGTTTTCCCTTCCAGAACTAGAAAAGCATCCCCCTTTACTTTCACCTCAGAGACAAGGAAATGTCATGGTAAGAGGCAGTACAGAGCCGAGGAGGACAGGATGGCCATCAGCAGCTCGTGAGCGGGAGAGGTGTCGGGGACCCAGAGAGTGACTGTAGGGAGGGAAAGGCACAGTCACGGCTAAGGGGAAAACGATGTCTGATGACCATGACCTGACCATGACGGACGAGGATGCAAGACTGGACAATACTGAGCACCGAGGCATAGAAAGGTGGGCATGGCGAAGAAGCTGGGAGAGAGTGGAGTTAAGTTTCAAAACACTCAAGTGGGCGAGGAATTGGGTGTCAGGGAGAAGTGTGTGGGGCAACAGTAAAGAGCAAGGCTAAGACTCCTCTAAAATAGAAAGGCACTTTCACATGTACATACTACAGATGTACATTGACACGATTAGGTAACAGTCACAAGCAGGAAGCCACCAGTACTGCAACTGATCAAACCAACAGGAAAGGACAATACTGATTTAATTACGTGGGCAGGAGTTAACTCTTAAGTCAGTAGGTAAATAGCAGTCTCTCCTGTCACACAGCCACTTACTATACTTTAAACGTCTATAATAACCATCACACTATACATTGAACTTGGAAGAATGTTCTAAAGGGGGGCATTCACAAATGCACGGTTTATATATTTTCTTTTACTAAACAGTTTCTAAGATAAGCATTATGGAACCCAGTACAATTATTTAAACATACAAAATTCCCTACGTAATTTTAAGATACAGGTACCATTTTGATTATAATACAGACTATTTTTTTTTTAAAAGAAAGTATACTAGGGTGGGTAAGTGAAAGCTCAATTTCCAGTTTGTTTTATTGATTTGAACAAAGCTGTGCCAGAGTCACCCTGCTCCATGCCTGACACCCCAGCCCAGCTGGAGGTTGGCTTTTAGTTCAGGTGCTAGCCTCCATTAGGGAGCTCTGTGGGAAGAGTCTCCACTTCTAAGCTGCCCCACAGTTCCAAGTCTCCATGGGAAGTAACTCAGAGCCGAGACTCAGCCCCCAGCGCACTTCCTGCATTCATGGCCTCTCATTACTGTGGTCAGGAATGACATCCCAAATCTGAAGTCTTCCAAACCCAACAGAACCATAGGCTCTTAAACTTTGGATTTCAGAGACTATAATTACCAAACTAAAGTTTCTTTAGTTTATAGACCCTAGAGGCTATGTCTCATTCCCAAATACTAAGGAGGCCTCCATGTCCCTGGTTTTTTTTTTTTTTTCCTTTTTCTTAAATTATGAACCCATTTTTGGGAATGGCAAAAGAACAAAGACAGAAAACTCATACAATTTGACCCTTGGTGCTCTATATCCATTGATCACTGCTTATATTCATTTCAGTAGATTAAGTGGGATCCTGCTATACATTATTCTATGGATTGCTCAAGGGGCATCAAAAGATTACATTGTGTGAAAACGTGCAAAATCGTTAAACAATGGCATTTATGCCCAACTTGAACATGGAGCTCTACAAAGGGCCATTCAACAAACTGAAATAATTTTCAGAACACTCATCAGAAAATATGTTTTAAGAACAGTTCACTCTATGCTAATGATTCACTGCAAGCATCCTCACCCAAACCCAAAGGCCAATTTGGTAAATCTACTTAAGTGAGTTCTATGGATGGGATGTGAACATTCAGTTATATCAGCTGTGAATACATATTCTTGTGTAAGTGGAGTCAGGTAATCTTTGTAGAACTATCATTTACCCATCACCAAAATGACTCACTTCCCAAACTGCACATGAGGATCTATGATAAGATTCTTAAAACTGGGGTATAATCTTTTAGGAACTTATTTTCTTTCTTCTCTTCCCATTCCTTGAGGGCTACACTTTGGCTGTCAAGAGGACCACTTGCAGGTAAACCCTCGAAGGAACTCATTGGGTGTTTTTTTTTGATCCTTTGTGAAGGGGCCACCTTGTCTTATCCTTGGAATCTTAGACTTTTACTAAACAAAGTAAGGATAAGTGAGTCCTTATTGAGTCCTTACTCACTCTGAGGTCACATCCTTTCCTGGGAATTGAAGGGGAAAAAAAGCCTCAGGTGACAACAGAGTAATAGCGAAGACGGAGACAGGTAAAGAAAGGGAGTGATGGGAGAGGGTTAGGAGCTGTTTCCTGGAAGAAGGCACAGCCTCTGAGGCTCTGAGGTCTGGAGCAGCGTGTCCTCTGCCTTCCAAGGCAGCAGAGTCCTGATGTGGAGGGTGGAAAGGCAGTCCTCATCCCATCACAGGTGTCAACACCAAAGGGACGAGACGCTGGGGAAGGTTACCAGGGAGAACTCTGAAGAAATGGCGTTGCACGAGTAAGATCTGGAACACTTAAAGCTTGTACAAGCACCCTCCCCAAATGAGTAAGTTCAAAACACCTCTTCTCTTTTGATGCCTCTTCCATCAAATAAGGAAGTGGCTTTATAAGAACCTTCTTTAATTTCTAAAAGATTTAAAGTTTCCTCCACCATTACTTCCACCCCTTTCTCTGTTTCTGTTTCCCTATTGGACAACAGAGAATTAAGAGAGCAAAGTGGAATCGAGAAAGAACTGGGAGATTATTCTTAAAAGTTTCGATGTTCCAGACATTTGGGAAGATTGTCCAGAAGGCTTGGTGCTACTCGGAGCTCAGTCCTGGCTGGGTTTCCACGGTTTCCAAAGGTGCTGAAAGGCTAATAAAGCTCAAGGAAAAGGTTGGGAGGGTTGCGCAAGATGCTGGGCTGGGCCTCTTTATCAAAATGGGTAAAAAGGATGGTTGCAAAAATTCAGAGGTTTACAATACCTGGAAATACCTGAAGTAATTTGTTTCACTATTTAGTCCATTTGTGAAATCAGGCTGCAGTCAAGCAACCAGCAGTGTGATTTTCAAAGGTAACAATACCTCATAAATGAAACCTCTCTTTGCATTAGAATGATCAGACTGGCAAACTGAGGTAGAGATCAAAGTAACGATCTTGATTTTAGTACAGATCCCCATTTTTTTCCACACTGATGCATTCCCCACTGAGCTGAGAAATCAAAGTCCATACTGTAACTCTTAGGTGGGCATGCGATTGGCTGCCAGTTTGAAATCAAAGTGTTCCAGAGGGATTAGTTCTGGCTATCCATTTTTAGGGGGGGGAACCCCAAAAGCAAACCAACCAACCCTCTTCATCAGTAAGTTCAGTGACAGAGTAGATACAATGCTTACAGATGGCATAAGTGGCTGCTGATAGAACAGCGGTGATCTGTACCTTAGGAAAAAAACAGAGTTCAAGGTATTCTTTTTAAGATAGAGGGGAAACCGAGCATAAATATGGGCTAAAGAAAGACTATGGGTGAGGATGTCAGAGAAAGGGGATCCCGATGGACTGGAGCTGACTATGTGAGTGATGTAGAGACCAGTTGGGAAAAAACAAAGCAAGCCCTGGTTCCAGGCTGAACAACTGGGAGATCATGCTGGAACCATGGGGTCGTCTTCCCGCGTTGGTCTGGCTCTTACCAGACCACAGCTCGAAGAGACAGCTGGCAAGGGAAGCTGGGGATTCAATTTAGGATCAAGAGGCCTCTGCAGCATGTTTAGGGGAACCCAGATCCTCTAGTCAGGGGAAGAGAAGGCCAGGTGAACCAAGCACTTTCTCCATTGCTGAAGAGGAAAAACACAGGGCTTCACGGGAGCTGGAAGTTATTTTCTAGGCAACAACAGATCTCTGAAGGAGTGGACAGAATAGGGTAACCAGAAAGTCTTGAAAATTAGACTGTTCTGGTCTGTGCTGAATGCAGCGGATGGACTTGGAAACCCTCCCGGGGCCTGATCAGGCTCAGGGGAAGAGTCCAGCAGGAGCTCTGGAGGACTGTCCCCCTCTCCTTTCCCAGATTTAGCTGGTGCAGTAACTGCAGAGGTTCTAGCGCCCCTTGCTAAGATTTGACCTGGGCCCAGGGAAACGACTGTTAGGAAAAAGACAATCCTACTCATTTGGGCAGTGTGCTGCAAATCCCACTGGGAACAGCCCACTGTGACAACAGCAAGTACGCAGCCTGGGCTGGTCTCAGCCCTGCTTCATGAGATCAGAGGTACTCACTGTCAGCTACTAAACAATACCATTGTCACCTTTCAGCATCACCCCAAGTGCCACCGACCAACACTGGTTACACTCCAGGGCCTGGCACTGAGATTCTCCTGCCTTGAGATGCCGGCGTTTCTGACTCACCGGCTACACTAAGCCTGAAGCGCTGTGCAATGTGCAGGGCAGAGCGGTGCTGTGTTCATTACAAACGGTGCAGCATTGGATTTTCAAGTAAGTCTAAGTGTTTCTATTGTCTTTAAAATGGCATATGTCCAGTTATTTAAAAAAAATTACAAAATACAAATGCCCGTGTTATTTAGCTAATCTCAGACATTACATTCGAGAACATAGAAAAGCCAAAAGATCTCCAGTTATAAGCACACGACTAACGCAAGTTATGGATCTATGACTTTTGTCACTAATCCGTCTTCTCTTTTTAATCATCACCCCAGATGACCATGCTCAGGTGGGTGTTACATTGTGCAGGACTTGTCTGCTGGACCTTGGGAAGGCGGGGCGGGCCCCACGGTCGGGTTTGTTTTTGGAAGAACAGCAGGTTTCGGCCGAAGGGCTGGGGGCTTCAGCTGCACGCCCATTCTGGGTGCCACTGCAGGCTTGAAAGTACTCAACGTGTCACTGGAGGAGCTAGTGCTCCGACGAATCTGAGGCTCTGAGCTCCTGAGAGCAACGCTGTGCAAAGGGCTGAGCGATTCCGTGGAGGTGGCGGGGGTGGGAGAGTTTTTCACTTGTTCTAAGGTATCCAGCACCACGTCGGGGGCATGCTTTGCTGTACTCTGTCTCTCCAGTTCTCGGAGTTCATTCAAAGCAGTGTTCATCGTCTCTTCAATATCCTGTTGAAAAACAAATGACAGATGGTAACCCAGACTTATCATGGCAATCATTTTGAAATGTACAGAAATGTGGAATCACTAGATCGTGTTATCCCTGGAGAAGGAAATGGCAGCCCATCCAGTATTCTTGCCTGGAAAATTCCATGGACAGAGGAACCTGGCAGGCTACAGTCCATGGGGTCGCAAAAAGTCAGCCATGACTGAGAACATCAGCACAGATTGTGTTATAGGAATTAGCGTTGCAGGTCAAGTATACTTCAAAAACAAACTCATAGAGAAAGGAATCAGATTTGTGGTTTCCAGAGGCAGGGGGGATGGGGCAACTGGATGAAGGCAGTTGAAAGAAATGAACTTCCAGTTATAAGATGAATAAGTACTATGGATGAATGTACAACATGATAAACATAATTGATACTGTTGTAGGTTATATATGACAGTGGTTAAGAGGGTAAATCCTAATGGTTCTCATCATAAGGAAACATGTTTTTTTCTTCTGTTTTTTAATTTTACATCTCTATGAGATGATGGATGTTCACTAAACCCTCTGTGTTAATCATTTTATAATGTGTATAAGTCAAATCAGTATGCTATACACTTTAAACTTATGTACAGTATTGTGTGTCAATAACTCAATTAACTGGAAAAAAGTAATCAGAGAGACAGATGAAGTTGATAATTAATGGTAATGTACAGAACCCATATTGTTGTTGTTGTTCAGTTGCTAAGTTGTGTCTGGCTCTATGGAACCTCATGGACTAGCATGACAGGCTCCTCTGTCCTCCACTATCCATACATGATCGCTGGAAAAACCATAGCTTTGATTATACGGACCTTTGCTGGCAAAGTAATGTCTCTGCTTTTTAATACGCTATCTAGGCTTGTCATAGCTTTCCTTTCAAGGAGCAAGCATCTTTTAATTTCATGGCTGCAATCACTGTCTGTAGTCATTTTGGAACCCAAGAAAATAAAGTCTGTCATTGTTTCCATTGTTTCCCCATCTATTTGCATGAAGTGATGGAACCAGATGCCATGATCTTAGTTTTCTGAATGCTGAGTTTTAAGCCAGCATTTTCACTCTCCTCTTTCACCCTTATCAAGGGGCTCTTTAGTTCCTCTTCACTCTCTGCCATAGAGTGATATCATATGCATATCTGAGGTTGTTGATATTTCTCCTGGCAACCTTGATTCCAACCTGTGAATCATCCAGCCCAGCATTTCACATGATGTACTCTGCATATAAGTTAAATAAGCAGGGTGACAAAATACAGCTTTGTCGTACTCCTTTCCCAATTTTAAACTAGTCTGTTGTTCCATATCCAGTTTTAACTGTTGGTTCTTGACCTGCATACACGTTTCTCAGGAGGCAGGTCAGGTGGTCTAGTATTTCCATCTCTTTAAGAATTTTCCACAGTTTGTTGTGATCCACATAAAAGTATAGTCAATGAAGCAGAAATAAATGTTTTTTTCTGGAATGTCCTTGCTTTCTACATGATCCAAGAAATATTGGCAATTTGATCTTTGGTTCCTCTGGCTTTTCCAAATCTAGCTTGTACATGTGGAATTTTTCAGTTTACATACTGCTGAAATCCACCTTGAAGGATTTTGAGCATTACCTTGCTAGAATGTGAAATGAGCCTAAGTGTATAGTAGTGTGGATATTCTTTGGCCTTGCCCTTCTTTGGAATTGGAATGAAAACTGACCTTTTCCAGTCTTGCGGCCACTGCTGAGTTTTCCAAATTTGCTGGCATATTGAGTGCAACACTTTAACAGCATCATCTTTTAGTATTTGAAATAGCTTAGCTGGCATTCCATAACCTCCACTATCTTTATTTGTAGTAATGCTTTCTAAGTCCCACTTGACTTCAGGATGTCGGGCTTTAGGTGAGTGACCACACCATCATGATTATCCGGGTTGTAAAGATCTTTTTTTGTACCGTTCTTCTATATATTCTTGCCACCTTTTCTTAATCTTTTCTGTTTCTGTTAGGTCCTTACCATTTCTGTCCTTTATTGTGCCCATCTTTGCACGAATGTTTCCTTTATCTCCAATTTTCTTGATCTCTAGTCTTTCTTTCCCATTCTATTGTTTTCCTCTATTTCTTTGCATTGTTCATTTAAGAAGGCTTTCTTATCTCTCCTTGCTAGTCTCTGGAACTCTGCATTCAGTTGGGTATATCTTTCCCTCTCTCCTTTGCCTTACACTTCTCTTTTCCTCAGCTGTTTGTAAAGTCTCCTCAGGCAACCACTTTGCCTTCTCGCATTTCTTTTTCTTGGCGATGGTTTTGGTCACTGCCTTCTGTAC
The DNA here is from genome assembly GCF_027580195.1 of Bos mutus. Lineage (NCBI taxonomy): Eukaryota > Metazoa > Chordata > Mammalia > Artiodactyla > Bovidae > Bos > Bos mutus. The sequence continues at coordinate 22,847,878 of NC_091621.1, read as the reverse complement.
AACCTTACGAGCCTCCATCCATACTTCTTCAGGCACTCTGTCTACTAGGTCTAATCCCTTTAATCTGTCACATCCACTGTACAATCATAAGGGATTTGATTTAGGTCATATCTGAATGGTCTAGTGGTTTTCCCTACTTTCTTCATTTTAAGCCTCACAGAAACTCACATACTTCAAAGCAAGCAGACTAGCAAAAAGCATGACTGTTTTAACAGCAATGTGTAATGTGTATAAACTCAATGCTATTTCACATAACTACTGTGACTCTGAAGGTGCAGGAGACAGATGAAATGGCTCCAATAGCTCATGGAGCCACAGAGCAAGCACTGGCCATTCTGAGGCACTTGGCAGTCTTCTGGTGGTTTTGACCTTACATGCTGACATCTTATATAGAATTCTATCTCAGTCTATGGTAAAAGGTGGCTTAAATTTAGACCAGCAATTTCTTAAGAAAAGTGAATAGGCATGAAAAATCAGATTTTTTTGCATTCATTCAACAAATAATTTTTGAGCACTTCTTATATACTTGGCTAACTTCTATCAGTTCTTCAAAATTCACTTCAAGCCTTCCCTGATGCTTCTGTTCAGTAGGTGTCAATAGTAGTGGTACTGCTCCATAGAGAGCATTTCTGTAATATGGTCTGTTGTGTATTTTTAAATGTCCAAATAACTGGATAGCATTTTGTGAGCAGAGATATTGGATGTCTTAGATAATTTACATGCAATGAATTGCCCCAGATCTTGTTCAACTTTTTAATATCCTCCAGACATTTATGTAGGTGAAATTTTTTTTATAATAATCTGAGTCTAGAACTTAACTCTTTCTTATCTATCTTACATATCTTAACTCTTTTCTTATATATATATATTTATATATATATATATACATACACACATATATATTTATATAGTGTTGAGTTTTCTAAGAATGAAACCATCATGTAAATTTTACTCTGCTTTGGTTAGAACTGTATGACCACTAGTGGTAAAGAACCTGCCTGCCAATACAGTAGACGAAAGAGTCACACGTTCAATCCCTGGGTAGGGAAGATCCCCTGGAGGAGAGCAGGGTAACCCACTTCAGTATTCTTGCTGGAGAAACCCATGGACAGAGGCGATTGGCAGGCTACGTTCCATAGGGTCGCAAAGAGCTGGGATACAACTGAAGCAACTTAGCATGTCTGACAGAGGGTGGTCCACCACTTTAAAAAATCATATCACTCATGGGAACACCATTATGGAAACTGAGTTGAGACTAGTTACTACTCATTTCAATGTACATTAAAAAATTTTTTAATTCATTTACATATGGCTGTTCTGGGTCTTCATTGCTCCTTGAGCTTTTCTCTATTTCTGGTGTGCCAGCTTCTCATTGCAGTGGCTTCTCGTGTTGTGGGGCACAGGCTCTAGAGCATGCAGGCTTCAACAGTTGTAGCACATGGCTCACTAACTGCAGCGTGTGGGCTCTGGAGCAGTGGTTCAATAGTAGTGGTGCACAGGCTTAGTTGTTCCACAGCATGTGGGATCTTCTTGGATCAGGGATCAAACCCACGTCTTCTGCACTGGCAGGCAGATTCTTTACTACTGAGCCACCAAGGAAGCCCCTCAATATTCATTTTTAATTGTATTTATGGTAAGTCTACATGTAAGTGAAAGCATCTCACTATTTCATTTGTCTTCTAGTGTGCATGTGTGCTAAAGTCGCTTCAGTTGTGTCTGACCCTATGGATTGTAGCCCTCCAGGCTCCTCTGTCCATGGGATTCTCCAGGCAAGAATACTGGACTGGGTTGCCGTGCCTTCCTCCAGGGGATCTTCATGACCCAGGGACTGAATCTGTATCTCTCATATCTTTTGCATTTGCAGGTGGGTTCTCTACCACCAGTACCACCTGGGAAGCCCATCTTCTAGTTTAGTTAATCATTAACTGAAATACATTTGTTTTACTATTTCTATTTTTCCTTTTTATTGTATTTAGGGCTTTATATGTTTTTTTATATTCCATATAAATGGAATAAGCCAGTCACAAAAAGACAAACACTGCATGATTCCACTTATATGAGGTAGTTAAATTCATAGAAGGAAAAAGTAGAATAGTCATGGCTAGGACCTGGGCGGGTGGGAGGGGAAGATAGGCATTGTTCTCAAATGGGTACAGAGTTTCAGTTTTGCAGGATGAAAAAGTTCTGGAGATCTCTTACGCAGCAATGTGAATAGTTTACTGACCTGTACACTTAGAAAGGCTGGATGGCATCACCGACTCGATGGACGTGAGTCTGAGTGAACTCCGGGAATTGGTGATGGACAGGGAGGCCTGGCGTGCTGCAATTCATGGGGTCGCAAAGAGTCGGACATGACTGAGTGACTGAACTGAACACTTAGAAAAGGTGAAGGTGAGAACCTACTGTGTAGCACAGGGAGCTCTACTCAATGCTCACTGGTGACAAAGAGGGGATTTCTGTATATGTGCAGCTAATTCACTTTGCTATATGGCAGAAACTAACACAACACTGTAAAGCAACTAAATTCCAAAAAAAAAAAAAGTTAAGAGGATCTGTTGTACATTGTTTATTCACACACACACACGAGTATTGTGTGAGGTAGGTAGAGGGCCATTGCACTAGTGTGATTGAAATGCCTCTTCTCTACATTTTTAGGACTTCCACTCACCTCGAGCATTAGCTTGCGGCTCTGGAGAGCAGGAATTGATTTCCACACCCACCTCCCTCACTGATTTACAAGTACCTTCATGCAGCGACTGACCACTGATTTAACTCTGTCTATAACGTTTATCATGGGAGCTGCCATACAGTAAGTGCTCAATAAAGACTTGCTAAATGAATAAACAAAGATCCAGTGATCACATAAGGATAAGTCGCATTTTTAAAAAAGCTCTATCAGGGGTTCCACTTATTTACTGAAAGAATTTGCATGTTTTTGGTATGAATACCATGATGGCAGGCTCACTTATCCTCATGGGAAAATCTGAAGATGAGAGATGGAAAGATAAATAAAGGATACAGCTGGAAGCCATTTTGTGAGGATGACATCACTTTACAAGTGATTATTTTCATATGTGATTTCCATTTGGTGCTAAATATATGGATTTGTTTTTTACAAGTATTAGCCCCAGAGAAAACATGCAGAGCCTGGTTTATCTGTTGAGTTTTTGTTTTTATGATTTACAGTTAAAAGATTTCCTGGTTCTAGAAGCAAAAGGGTTAAAGTAGACCTTATTATGCCTTTCCATTACTAAGCTCCTAATTCCATGTCTCTCTTAGCAATGATGTTATGGATTTTTCAAATCATTAAATTCAATTATAGTCAAATATCACTGGTTCTAAATACACCTCAAATGACTCTGCATTGCCTTCTAAAATAGACAAAAACCCAAAAAGGTCAAAAGCCTTTTTGATTTTTGCTGAAAAATTATTGTGCACTTAAAATTGGATTAATTTTGTAAAAACACATTAAACTCTCCATGTAATCTAATTGCTTTCCAAAATTCTTTTTTAGTTAGGACAATTGAAAATAGCTTGGAAATTTGTCATATCAAAATGCAGCTTTCCTGGAGTGTTCTTTGTTAAAAATGACCCATCTTTAATACTTCCCCATGTTTGTTTCATTAATTTCTCACTCACTTTTTTAAGCTTCAGTGGTAGCTAGAAGGCACTTTAAGATTACTAAAATGGCGAACCCTGAATCTATTTCACCTCCTTTTTCACTGGCCATACATACATTTTCTTTTCTTTCTTTTCATTGAAGAATACTTGATTTACAATATTGTGTTAGTTTCAGATGTACAGGATAGTGATTCAGTTTTTTGTTTGTTTTTCTGTCATACGTATATTTTCTGATGGCTTGTGCTTTAAAAAGAGCCAGAGGAAAAAAATGGTAGAATGATGGAAAAATTTGTTAATATTATTTTACTTATACTTTGTCAATTGTAATCATTAGAAAAAAAACTACAAAGCCCTTCTCTGCAGTCATTTTTGGGAAGTGAAGATACATGTGCATTCAGGAGTGACATAGTAGCTGGACTTGGTGTTCTTCAAACAGCCAACCATTATTTTTCACTTCCTTTACTGACTAATCCTTCATTTCCTAAATTGAAAGTGTCACCTTTATCATACACTAAAAATGCTCTGTTTCAGGGTTCTTGATTCTGTTCCCTTGATTTGTCTGTTTTACTAGCTCAAGCATACGTTCAAGATCTGGGAGGGCTAGTCTTTCCTCATTCTTTTTTTCTGAATCTTTCTGGCCATTTAGGAGTGATGGGTTTGACTGTCCTCGGTCTTACATTTCTGCCATGTCTCTGTTTAAATCACTATGATACCTTGAGCTGGCCAAAAACCTCATTCTGATATTATGGAAAAACTACAATGAACTTTTTGGCCAACCCAATATCTGGGCCCTTCTTGTAACAAATGGCCTCAGTTCAGTTCAGTTGCTCAGTTGTGTCCGACTCTTTGCAACCCCATGAACCGAAGCATGCCAGGCCTCCCTGTCCATCACCAACTCCCAGAGTTCACCCAAACCCATGTCCATTGAGTCGGTGATACCATCCAACCATCTCATCCTCTGTCGTCCCCTTCTCCTCCTGCCCTCAATCTTTCCCAGCATTAGGGTCTTTTAAAATAAGTCAGCTCTTCGCACGAGGTGGCCAAAGTATTGGAGTTTCAGCTTCAGCATCAGTCCTTCTAATGAATATTTAGGACTTATTTCCTTTAGGATGAACAAATGGCCTCAAAGAATGAGCTAATTCCTGTTTTCTTTAGTTGGTTCTATACAAAAGATATGGCTCTAGAAAGTAACTCCTATAATGCCACCTTCATCATACCCTGGTACTTAGCATGCAATATTCTCTTCAAAGCAGCCTACCTGAGCGATTGTTTCTGGGTCCAGCGGCTTGTGGTCGTTGAAGCCTGAGTATTGCCCTGATGATGTGGACCTTCTAATAGGAGGGCTGTCGATCTTCTTGAGGGAGTCATGGCGGCTGATGTTGGTCAGGCTGCCGTGGCCTGGCCGACGCCTCCTCTCAGGACTGTCGTTGTTGAGGCCACGGTTCTGCAGCAGGCCCCGGGGATGACTGCCCAGGCTTGGGGACCCCAGGTCAATTGAGGAGTTGGAAAGACCATGTGGGGGATGGAGGGGGCAATGGCCATCACTGGTCCTGCCAGGACGCCTTGCTGGAGGGGGTGGCTCTCCCCTTTTTCTTTGTCTAGACAGAGAGAATAGCAGAGGTTGTCACACTAGGTAATTCTGCAAGGCTGTGGATGCCACAGCTCCTCAGAACCCCTGGAGAAGTGGAGGCTTGGGAGTCCACCTACCTGGCTAAATAGCCATCAGGATGTCGGTCTGTTGGGGAGTTCATGTCCTTGGATGAAGACTTGTCTTCAGTTACCGGCCCACTGCTGGCCTCGCTGTCAGCTTTCTGGCTCAGAGTGTCTGAAAATGTATCATCCCTGAGACAGTAAGAATCAAGAGTGAGGGTCTTTTGCTTGATGAATGGGGACAAAAGAATAAGTGATGGCATTTCTGTATGTAAATCTTTCTCTTACTAACATAACTTGTTTCTTTTCACTAGAAATATAGCATCATTTCATGGCAGGTAAATTGGAAAATTCAGATGACAAATCATCCATAATATAACATCCAGAGACAACCACTGTTTGAATTCTAGAAAATGTCTTTCTCAGCTTTTCTCCTCTGCCTGGCATACCTATCTATAAGAATGTCCACATGTATGTATAGTATTTACTGTATATATTTATATATTTCTGTACTTTAGGACTGTATGTTTGCATAACACACACACACATAATATTTCTTGGATTCTGAGAGACATTTTAACAGTTTAAAATTAGGCTGAATCAATCACTGTATCCATTTTATGTGGTATTTTTCTCTTTACCTCGAAAAGCTGTTCATAAATTGGTGCTGCATTGTGAAATACCATAGTCACAAAATTAAGATTATACTGTACATGTTATTTTGTATCTTGTTTCTTTCACTTAATATTAAGACCAGATGGGAAGATACCACTTTGAGTATTTTTGAAAGTAGAGCTTTCTCATAAGCAAAATTAAAAAAGAAGCCTGGAGATGATTCTCTTTAGACCTGAAGTCAGTAGCCTCTCTTTGGGGAATTTGGAATTAAAACAGACACCAAGGGAAGAGGCAGCACTGTTTTAGGAATTAGCCGTGCCACTTCAGCTCCTAAAACTAGCCTTTGCACAGGGTACTTTTCTAAGAACCTGAAAGCTTCAAAAGGTATCTCTCACTAGTCCTTGCTCCAGATCTGCTGGGAGAGCATGGGTCCTCGCTAACAGTACTTTCCGGCCAACAGGTTTTCATTTTCCATCAGCATGGTGAAGAACTGAGCCCAGCTCAGAAGTTTTTGCTCTGTAATCCCTTCTCTTTTCTCACAAGACCAAGGTGAGAACAATGTAAGAACAACAGCTGGAGTCTTCTCTTGGGAGCGCTCAGGTGACGGAAGCTGGCACTACTCACATATCCTGCACCACGATGTACTGGTGGGGCACAAGCCCGTCAACCCCGTTGTGCCTTCCTTCCCACCAGTCCTCCGACGCGCGGTGGTACAGCAGGAGAGAAGCACCCTTCTTGAAGGACAATTCTCTGGCAGACCGCCCAACGTAGTCAAACTTGGCTATCGCTTCTATTGGCTCACATTCTACAAAGAACACACCAGAAAACAGTGTCAGCAGGGTTGTCAGGAGGCGTGATACACTAACTGAAGGGTCTATATGAGGCTTTAGAAAGAAACAAGGTCGTTTTAATAACCAGACAGAACAAGGTAACAAATCAAGACAGTGAGAAAATGATGCTGTTAAAAGGGATAAAGAAAGGCATTCTCTTTCTGTCATCAGTTTCTCAGGCAAAGAAAAATTGAAAATTCGATCTTAATTTCTACAGCCTTGTACTAGAGAGATCATGACAGTCTAAGAAAAATATTTAAAACTTTGTAATATATAAAATCTCTCCTTGGGTTGTAATGTTCTCTGCAATAGCTCCAATATTACTTTGACATTGATGAAGTTTCCAGGCAACATGTTAATACTATTTATAACATGTAAGAGTCACTATTTCAGAACACCAAAAGTTTATGCTTTATTTGCCAATTTTAAAAACAAGTTTACAGATATCACCACATTAAATGTTGTTTGAATACATTTAATTTCCTTAGGTATTTTTTGGGCACTATCAAATCTTATCACCAAGTGTAAAGACAACTTCATTTTTTCTAGTATCAAAACCAAATTCTAGATATCGCTTGTGAAACAAGCATACCTACTTAAGATTCAAAAATGTCTTCTAGGATCAAAAGGTACTGAAAGGAATAATGGTGAGTGAGAAAAAGTTACATGTTGCACAAGGCCATTCATATGACATACTTGAAATGACCTAATAACTGAGATGGAGGATAGATTAGTGATCGCCAGAGGCTAGGGTGGGCGGGAAGCCATGGAAGGAAATGGCTTTGGCTAGGAAAGGGTAGCACAAAGGGGTCCCTATGATGCAACTGTTCTTGATTTTGACTGCGGTCACACAAATCTACTTGTGTGATAAAACTGTGTAGAACTAAGTAAACAACACAGGTGAGTCATGTAAAACTGGTGAAATGTGGATACAGTGGATGGAGTGTGTCAGTGTCCTCGTGATAGGAGCAACAGGGACGTAAGATGTTCGTTACTACTGGGGGGAAATGGGGAGCGGGGAGGTGTATGGCATCTCTCTGTAGCGTTTCTTACAGCTGCATATGAATCTACAGTGATCTCAAAATCAAAAGTTGAAAAGAGATATCAAACTCTGGGCCTAGAATTGGAATTTCAGCTCTATTTTAATTCTGACCACAACTATTGAAGGCAAATACGAGGACAAACCACTCAAAACAACTACAAGAGTTGCTTTTTGTGATTCAGGTTACTGCAAAAAGCCCAGCACTGGTGGCTCTGTGGTCTTTCCTCTCCTCTCTCACCATCACCCCATCCTTATCCCTGCTACCAACAACAGGTGAGTCAACTTCTAATCAATAAGAAACAGAACTAAAAAGGGTCAGTACAAGTGGTATTATCTTAGAGAACTCTCTGCAGTGAGCAGCCTCGTTTGTTAAAAACTGAACATGTATGCTGTTACTTTAGAAATGCTTTAGAACATAGGTACACATAATAGATTAAAAACTGTCAAATATTTTGTCAGGAACTTATTATTTTCTATTTCCCTTGGTGACAAACCTTTTCATTTAAAAGAGTTAATCTCTTCCCAAAGTTTAATGCAATAGCTTCAATATCTGTTATATGAAATAACTACAAATGAACTCTCTGGATAGTCAGCTAAGCTTCTTTCTCACTTGAAAAATGCAAACATTCTCTGGGACAGCATGAACATAAAAATCAACAAACATATTGAAAAAGCTTAGGATTTATCTTCTATGAAGGACCGGGGTGAATTTCTGCTATATATTTAAAATAAAGAGAAAAAAAGTCCCATCCTTTGCTAGTAGATAAGTAGATGCTTAAGTAAATAATAATTCATATGGAAGAATCAAACACTATAATCTGTACATGGTATACTTCTCAACAAGGTAGGTGTAAAAATAATTTTAAAACAATACTTTAAGTGTTTTAACAACTGACAATAACTTTTAGATCATATGTTAACACTCCATTATTCCATCCTAAAATATTTTAACATAAATAGCAGTTTTATTAAATATCCACAAGTCTGGTCATAGAGGAGGAAACAGAACTCTTTATTCAAGGGGACTGACTTTATACTTTGTTCTAAACTTGCACATAAAAAGTAAATCCTGCTTGAACCGAGATGACAGATACCAAATTTTTTACCCAGGTCTCCCTGAGGGACAGAAATAAACATGTCTGTGGTGTAAGGGACACAAATAAACATTCATGGAGGAATGAAGGCATGCCAATTGATTAAAAAGAGCGTCATGATATGCAGTCTGCACATTCTTATGTGCTACACCCATACGTTTAAACTGTTTTACTGAAAAAATGGAAATATAATAGCATAACAAAGTATACAACTCATGTACCTGTCAAAGTGAAGAGAGAGCTATTCATGTTCTTTAATGCCATTGGTCATCACTGGCCAAGGGCCATTTAAGACTGTTTAATAGATATGTACATATTTTATCATAATTTCATCATCATGCCATCTATGCTCACTACCTCTTTTTTGAAACAACTAGCAGCCAGATGATCAGACTTTGTTTATTTAGTTCAAAGGTACAGACATTATGAACGAATGACTGGATGAATCAGAAGTATATATATCAGAAGTATACTTCACTGGTGATCTTACTACATCAACTAGTAATTCTGAGCAATTTCATTATTTTGACTTCTTTCTACTCCCATGAGAGAAATTTCACAGTCAAGTGTCAATCAATAAGCTATTTATACACATCTCAGTCTAGTCATTGCAGAGCAAATCGATCTCAGGGCATGGCGATGCACCACACCCCTTTCATGTAGGGTCACACAGCCCTCTAAAGCCCTGCAGAGGCTTAGTAGAATGCTACTGCTACCAATAACAACAATGAGGGTGAACGTGATAACTTCATTTTCCTACGTGGCTATTATAATTTTGTGCAAGAGAAGGAACATTCAACAGAGCTGATTTTCTGACTGCCTGGTGCTATCAAGTCTTATATTTCCATTTTTTGTAATTTTATACAAAGTGCTAGTATATCACGCTATCCCTTTGGTACCTTGCTGTCCCTGACACTTTCTCTCCTACATCTGTTACCCCTGCCCTTGCAGATGATGATTTTGTTCTGTGACAGCCTCTCTTTTGGAAACAAAGGTTACTCTCTTTAGTGATACCATGACAGAGGGAAGAAAATGCAATACCTGGGTGATCAAAGAGACAGATCAATACTCGGGTTAATTTAGTTATAGGAAGAGTCTGGCTGCAGGCAAGAACATCTGTTCTTTGTAAGCAATGCTTTTCTCTCCAGCACTATCAGGTGAGCAAGATCAAAATGTTATCTCAAATACAGAGCTCTCAGCAAAGCTTCTCTTTTGTAGCCAAGAGGTAAGAACAGGTAAGAACTGACAGATGGTACAGTGGTGAGACTGAGGTTTGGGAAGAGAGATGGCTGGGGCTCTGTCGTGGGCTTTTCCTGCCACTGGAACAAGCAAGGAAACACTTAGAAAAGTCACCAGTGAAAAAAGAATGAATTATAGAGAAATGAAACTCAAGACAAAAGAAAGGAGAGAAGAATGTCAGAGGGTGGGCTCAGAGACTTTCAAAAGCAATCCCACAGAAATAGAAGTTGTCACTTTAAAGAGTTTCTTCCAACTTAAGTTTCTGAAAATGTCAATTTTTTTTTTTAAAGCAGAGGGTGGACTCTAGACACCTTGATAACCTTCCTGCTGAAATCAACTAAAAATGCTGGATTAAAAAAAACAAAAACAAAAAACTTCATAAGCGCATTAATCATGACAGTGAGGAATACTATACTTGATGAATGAAGGAACCTATGGACTTAAACAGGTCACCAGAATTATGAACACTAGAATATGTAAGTCAGAGTTTGCCTTGACAGCATTTTCCCCTGCCTGGTTAAGTTTATTTTAAACAAAAGACTAGGTCCAGGGGCTGCCCAGTATGGAGACTCTAAGCTCTACCAAAGTATCAAACTCTCAGTGTCACAGTGGGTTTCTAGTTCTGAAATTCTCCTCCCTTCTCACTCTCCACACTTCTCCATAGATGTAACCACTCTGACCTTGAATTTAAGGAAACAAATCTATCTGAAGGCTTGGGAAAAAAAAAATCACCTCAGAATCCCAACCACATTCTAGCCCTCAGGCAGGTTTGCATTTTAAGTTGATACTACCTGGGTGGCCTGAAAAAACCTCAAACTAAAAATCTATTGTGGTTCCAAGCTGGTTACGCCCCAGGCAGAAGTAAATGAAAACCTTCTCTGGAGGGACATACCTTTACCTCAACGTAAATGAATTCCATAAAGTTCTAAGAAATATGTAAAAAAATATATAAAACACATTGGAAATAAGACTCAGATGAGCAAAAGCCAACAAAAACAAATCTAGGAAGACTTCAGCTTTTTAGAATAATTAGACACATAATCTAAAACAATAGAAAGGATTAGTATTGTGAGTAAAGAGCAAATGACCAAGCAGATATGAAAGTGAACTGAATTTGGGAGAAAAATCAAAAATAAAACTGAATAAGTTTAAAGCAGGTTAGTCATAGTTAAAGAGGGAATAAGAGGATTATGCATATAGCTAAAGAGGTATTAAGAAAAAACTGACAGCTTTATATGTTCATATTAATAATGTCAAAAAGTAATGTTAAACATTAAACTTAAGAAGTTAGAGAAAAAAATGATTCCTACAGAGAAACGTATAAAAGTTTGTTGGGTGACATTAAGTAACTAGAAAGATGTTTGTGGACTATATATTATAAAAATATCAATTCTTTCCATATTAACATATGTAGAATCAGTGCAACTGCAATCTAAACCTCAACAGGTTTTTAGCTTTTTCTTGTTTGTTTCTAAGAACTTGAAAAACTGAATTTGAAATTTAAGTGAAATTGCAAAAGGTGAAGAACTGTTAAGAGGAACAAAGTCAGAAGTCTTGATTTGACAAACACTGAGATTTATTAAAAGGTATCAAAATGAAGACAGCAGTGTAGGGATAAACAAGTAGACCCATGGAAAAGAACAGAGACCAGAAATGGACTCACACAGAGAGGATACTTGATTTATGATAAAGGTGCGGGGCAGTAGAGAAAGGACAATTAAGGCTGGGACAGTGGAGACAGCTGTGCATCCATATGGAGAAAAGAGGAACAGATCCCTACCTCACACCATACCTCCAAATGAATTCCTGGTAGAATTAAGCCCTATGTGTGAAAAACAAAACCTGAAAGGATTTAAAAGAGACTATAGAAGAACTTCTACACTAACTTCAAGGCACAGAAGGATAAGGATCTCTTAAAGGAGACACAAAGTGAAACAACCATGAAGGAAAAGATGGGTAAATTCAGCTCCTTTAAAATTAAGATCCTTTGTTTGGCAAAAGACATAATAGGCACATGAAAGACAGGCTACAGAGCAGAAAATATTTGCAAAGCATATACTCAATAAAGGATTTGATCCAGCCTCATGAACTTTTACAAGGAACAACCAAAGCCAAACCAAACTAAACTAAACCAAGCAAAAAAAGCCCAGAGAAACTAACAGTGGGCAAACAGGCCCTCAGTTGGAAAAACATTTGATAGGAATTTTGCAAAAATAAATCTAAACATACAAAAATTAGTGTATCTGTAATAACCATGTTTTTCATTTTCTATAGTATGACCTCTGGGGCTTTGCTCGCTCCCTGGAGGGACTGTCCCTTCCAGGGTTGGCAAATGCCTAGTAAACAACTCATCTGGAATGTTCTTTTCAAATGCAAACCAACCAATCCAGGGCCCATACTCCAGCCACTTCCTTTCTGGGGCTCCCATACTTTAGGCCACTATCTCCCTGCTCCAATCACTTCATGGCCAGGTACCAACCAGAGACAGTCACAGAGCCCTCTGAAATTATTAAAACTAGGCAATCCTAACCCTGCTTACCCTGCCTTGCTTGTTCCTTCCTGTGGAAACCACCATAAAAATTCTTGGCCAATTGTCCTCCTGCCCGTCTGACTCTGGTGTTTTCCCTGGCCCCCTGAGGTGTGACGTGTCCCCTCCTCTTAGGAAATGTGAGCATCAGATTATCTTTTCAATGGCGATCATCTCCTGATCTGTTGGCCTTACCATACCCCCTTACCATACCATAAGTTTTCTATTAATATACTATGTTTTAAAACGTCTTCATCAGTAAGCAGAGAAATGCACATTAAAATCACAATGAGATACCATTAAACACTTGACAGTATTGGCAAAGACAATATTTGATAAACTCGAGTGTTGATGACTACATACAACTGAAAGGCTGAGACACTGTTGGTGGGAGTGGGTAGTCTTACAACCATTTTCTTATTTTTTGGCTGCTTCTTGTGATAGGTGGGATCTTAGTTCCCTGACCAGGGATTGAACCCATGCCTCCTGAAGTGGAAGCATGGGCTCTTAACCACTGGACTGCCAGGGAAGTCCCCTTACAACATTTTCAAAAATAGTTTGGCAGTATGTAGCAAGGTTGAAGACATGCTCACTCCTAGGTGTGTATATCTGAGAGAAACTCCTGTACACCTGCAGCAAGGTACATGTTCAAAATATTCATACCTGAACTGTTTTTTAATGGCGAAAAACAGAAAACACCTCATGTATTCACCAATTAAAAAAAAATACAATGGAATACTATACAGTGGTAAATAAATTATTCTAATTCCATTTAACGATGGGGATGACTTCAGCAATATAATACTGAATAGAAAACAGTGAAAGTATATATAGTATAATTCCATTTATAAAAAGTTCGAGAAAACGGAAAATGAAACAATAATCCATTTAAAAGCACAAACACAGAGCTTACCTTGAGGGGTATGGAAGACAATGGGTTCAGGAAAGTAAAACGGTAATGATACCTTTTTCTTAAATTTGGTGGTGGTTTCACAGGTGTTCCCTGCAGTAGTATTCTTTGTAGTTTACACGTATTTAGTAAATATTATTTTGTATCTACTGAATTCTTAATACAAGCAATTCTTGGTATACATGCTGCCAAAGCGAGTACAATATCAGTAATTCTTTAAAATGGTTATAAAAATAGCTATAAAGACTAGTTTTATAATAGCATGAGCATGAGGGCATACCGTCTTCACTGGTGTGCGGCTCTGTACCAGCGTCCTGATCCACTTCCTCCAGCGTACCGTGCTCACTGTACGGGCTGTCGCTGAGGAGCAGAAGTAGAAATCATATGAAGCCAAAGTGAATTTCAAAACTGAACAACTGCTACTATAAGGAAAAACAGAAGACTTCGGAATGGCAAAGGAGACCCTGGATAGCCTTTCAGTGGAATGCTGGAGCCTCCAGGACTGTGTAATCCTATAGGACTTTTTGTCCCTTCATCTTTGACATATTACAACTCTGTAAAGACGAAACTGACGTGTAGGAAACTGATAGTATTACAAATGATTCTTATGTGTAAAAATGAAAATTTGTTGAATTCTAGCGGAATATGATTATCACCCTCTAGATACACCAATTTTTGCAAATTCATTTCAGTATCCCCTACTGCATAAAAATGGATGGCTCTTTGATTTCCGCTTTGAACTGGCTATAGTATCTTTTTCAACTTTTCTTGACACATGTTCATTTTTATATCTGAGAGTTAATTTTATCCTTTAACATTACCACTATTACTTCTCAAATGTATGCTGATAAATGGAATGCATTGGTTACAAATACAAACCTGACATTGTTGTAAAAGCCCATTTGTATTGCTGGCATTGGGGGATGAGGATGATTACTATAATACTGACTTTCTGTTTAAAACAAGTGATGTCTACAGAGAATACCATGTGTGGGAGAAGACATAATCAAGCACACGTTACTGACTTCAAGACTCTTTATTATGGGGATTTTACCCTGTTTGTAAAAAAGGAGCAACCACAAAAAGTCTTAGAACACAAAACATTAAATAATATCCACCAGACATCCATATATTTCCTCTCTAATAAAGTGAATAAGACAGCACAACTTACTGATAGAGCCCTGTTGCTGCTGCTAAGTCACTTCAGTCATGTCCGACTCTGTGCGATCCCATAGACGGCAGCCCACCAGTCTCCTCCGTCCCTGGGATTCTCCAGGCAAGAACACTGGAGTGGGTTGCCATTTCCTTCTCCAATGCATGAAAGTGAAAAGTGAAAATGAAGTCGCTCAGTCGTGTCCGACCCTCAGCGACCCCATGGACTGCAGCCTTCCAGGCTCCTCTGTCCATGGATTTTCCAGGCAAGAGTACTGGAGTAGGATGCCATTGCCTTCTCCGATAGAGCCCTGAATATCTGTAAATACTAAACATGACTGACACTGGCCCTGAAACAAATACAGCTAGGAAAATAAAATTCTGAATTCTGAAAATAAAATTCTGAAAAACTCACCAGGACTGAGTTTTATTTGTTTATCTTTCCAGAGCCAAGCTGATGTCAGTATGTGCATATAGTAAGTATTTTAAAAATATGTAGCCCTAGTGGGCTACAGTCCATGGGGTTGCAGAGAGTCAGACACAATTGAGCGACTCACACACACATAGAATCTATCATGCTTTGTTGTTAATTTAGAAAGCAGTACTTCTGGAAATGGTCAATTCTGAATTTTCTTAATGGCATAAGAGCATTTGTGGTTTAAATTATACTGTGGTTTAAGTTAAAAAAAAAAAGTGTGCTTTCAGTTATTTAGATTTTTCAGCTACTTGTTCTACTTCTACTTAATCCCCATTAAGGCAGTGGGAAACAAAGTATCCTGCAGAGTCCAGAATGAAGGGCTTAGGCAAATCTATTTCCAGCTGCTCCTGAATCTGAGCTGCACAGGGCTGTTTTCGAGGGAGGCTGGGAGACAACTGCTGAGTGGGAAGACTTGTGTGGACTTAGGAATCAGACAGACTTGGGCTGCCTCCAGAAACCACTAGTCATTGGCCGGGCTCCTTGGCCTCTCTTAACTTACTTGGTAGAGTGGGACTAGAAGAGATCATATGCACCGGGAAGCTGGCACACAGGAGGACCTCAACGAATTAAAACCAGTTTTACTGTATATGATTTCTTAGAAGCTGGAACTCATATATCAAATAGTGAACATAAACATTTTGGGGTTTCCTTATCTTTGGATTATACATTTTTATCCTTCATTGGAAGGTGACTATATTGTCTTATTAAATATTTTGTATCCCAACAATATAATAATGTAATAACTTTGTTCAAAGTGACCATGACTTGTGTAATTGATTAGGACAATATTAGTAAGAATGGAAATGAAAGTAAGAATGAAAACATTTAGTTGACAGCTGCTCCTTTAAAATGAAATTTTTGAAATACTTTCCATAGAATCAAAACTATTTAGGAATGAAAATGAAGTCTGTTAATTCAGTTATCTTTTCTTGATATAACAGTAAAAATGTATACAGCTCTCTATTTAAAAACCATTCTCTACAAAAGTCATGATGGGGTAGGTGTATCTAAAAAGATGCCGTGCTCAGGGAAAAGAGAAATGAATATGAATTTCCATAAGAAGAAGCCAGTGCTGTCATGGGATTTAATATTCTAATTTATCTCAAGTGTTCCTGCTGCTTCTTTTTTTTAATTGGGAGCACTGGCATCTTATAGTCAGTTATTTTTTTAAAAATTAAGTTGATATCTGTACTTGTATAATTTTTTCCAGGAGGAGAAGGAAGGACTAAAATTCTTGGACTTACCAATACTCGTCTCCAGCCATACATTTTTCATAAACAGGGCCATCCAGCTCTTTAGCATCTGGGAAAATAGTCTCATGGTGGATGATGATGGTTTTGACAATCTCATTCACATGAGCCTGGCAGGACACTTGATCCTGTATCTCTGGGACAGGCATCAACGTAGGGCCAAAACAGATGGCCAGGTTATAAGGGTCCATCATGTTTTCATCACTGTACTGTGAAAGACTACGAAAGAAAGAAAGACAGGAGTTATAAAAGAACAGGGGGCGGGGGGAAAGAAAACACTTCATAGGATACTTCCTATTCTGAAAAGGAGTTTTCTTATTAGAATAAAATATTTCATCCTACTTTAAGGTGGCTCAGCAAATTCCAAAGAAAGTAAAGCAACTTATAACCTTTCCACTAGGTAGACATGGAAAAAGGAATATAAATCCTGTTTGCTTAATTCAGTGGCGTTTTTTTAAAGTCACAAGGGAGTTTAAGATAATCTCTAACACAATGGAGACCAGGATCAAGTAAAAGAGTTTCATCTGCAAACAGTATGATCATCTTTAAAACTGTCCTCCAACTAACCAAATACGTTTCAGCTTTTCCCATAAATCTTGAGGGGAGTCCTCAAGAAAAACAAAAGCACCTTTTCTTTGTACCCACTGAAAGAAAGCAAGCAACTCCAGGCTTTGTAATTTGCTTTTGGGCAAGATGATTAATATAAGGTGACAACTGGTGTCACAAAAGACAGTTACAAGGGCAAGTGCAGGGAAGAATCCTCAACTCTCACACTCCATTTAAAGCTGGTAAACTACAAACTTTGGGGAGATTTCCAGTTGTCTAGTACTAATTGTAAAATTCAATGGCTGTTGGTGACATATTTTCCACAGCGGACTGAGAACAAGAAGTTCTTTATGCTATGCCTCTAACACATGGGCAAGGTGCTGTTTCAGGGAGAATCTAGAGAATCTATCTTTCAGTGTATAGAATGTCAACCTTGAAAGGAAATGTAAAATCCAGGTGAACAGATGACAAACGGAAGGAGAGAAAAAGAGACTCAGCTACATTTGTGAGATGTTGACAGACACAAAGAAGCTGAGATACCGTGTGACAAGATACTTTACCCGGTGTTGGAAATAAGATAGCTGAGAAAGTAGAAAATACAAAAGTATAATTCTCACAGGCAACATATGTCTTTCCTTTCTGCCATTTCTCAAACATAAAATCTGAAAACAGTTCACAAATGACAGCCAATGATCATGTTACAGATCACCTTCAACATGAATGCAGGAAGGAAAAGTGAGATTCAGAGTAAGAATGATCTCATGTTCAAAAGACACACTTAAGCTCAATGGGGAGAGTCAGTCTTTCTGGGTCTTTAGTTAGTGCTGGCTTGAAGAGCAAACAGCGGATATAAAATTTTTGATTTTACAATGAAAAGAGAATAGCTTCTTTCTCTTTCCAAAAGTCCTGTTCCACATATCCTACTCCAGAGACTGGGCCTGGCCTCTGCACGAAGGCAGGTGCAGGAACCAGGGGACATCTCTGGGCAGAAATGCTGGAAGCAATCCTGATGTCTGGCTCATGCACAGTTGCTAGTCTGCTGAGATCCACCGTCAGTTAGATTCACCCTTTGAGAGCTTTCTTGATTCATGGTCAGTTTGCTTCCCTAGTCCACTGTGGTTGATTGGTTCACAGTGGGTTTCACTTAGGCGTGTCAAGAATATTTGGTAAGGACATCATGTAGAGCCCAGCAGGAATGCGAGGTGGTCCATGTTGGGGAAGGAGAGGCACGTGCAATTGGCAAACCTTCAGATTTTTACAACTACCTCGTGACTAGGCTTATTTAAAGATAAAAGTTTAAGGTATCATTTAACCTAAAAGAGTTTGCACCCATCTCTCTTGGTACTGCTTATTTCCAGGGGTGACTTCCATGCTTGTGTCATCTGTAGATGCTTTAGCTCCATTCTGCATGGGTCCCCTGCCAGCATTTCCCTATTGTAGGATACTTGGCTTGGGGGCTGGGGGTGTGTGGTCAGTCTGAATGGTATGATTTCAGGAAGAGGCAGTAGGGTTGTAGTGAATCCCCACGGCTTTTAAGAACTTAACACTCCTGGTGAAACAGAAGAAAAAATTTTCTAATTTTAAGAAGGGAGAGCTCATGCTTGAGTAAGAAAGCATTTCCTGAAGTTTACTCCACCTTTTTAAATTTAATTAAAAATATAATTTTTTAATTAAAAAAACAAAACAAAACAAAACCTGCTTAATTGAAATGTTAAAGAGCAAGGGGACTCAGAGCAGGGGAAGATGTTCTTATCATGGAGCCATGCACCTACAAGTGACACAACTGAAATCAATTTCCCTAAATTAAAAGAGTCAAGTTTTCTTGAAAATAATGCAGTGATTTTTAAGATTTCTGTGACATTGTTTTAAAGATCGCTTTAGAAATATCATCTTTTTGACAAGGTCTCATTATACTCAATTTGCAGACAATTCTTTTTTGGATCTGTGTACAAGTCTCACCTACAATTCCCTTCCTTCCCTGACTATAACATTAAAAATCACAGAAATTTTCTGCAGTGAGCAGGCGGTTTACATCATTTTGACAAAAACATTTATGACATTGGCTTTGGATGGAAGTTGGAAAAAAGCACATATTTCACTGAAAAGTGTTCTTTTTAGTAATATTTGTGCATTTCTGCATTTATGGCCAGTTTCTACATCTGGTGATGAGGTTTATTTAGGTCATTGTGTGACCTTATAAGGTAGGTCACACATGATGACTTTGATCTGCTGAGGAAAACTGCACCTTCAGTCTCTATTCAATAATCTTCTCTTCGACTCCACTAATAAAAGGAACCCAATGTACATTTTACAGAATCCAAGAACAAAGAATTCAGAGTGGTACACAGGGAATTAAAATGAGCATTTTGGCAAAGAATTGTGGTACTTACTGATTGAGGAAGGCAAAGAGGTACCTCATCACTATAAGGACCGACCTGGGCAAGGTCAGGAGCAGTTTGCGGATGTGAAGCGCCCTCTCATAGAGATTATCTATTCCTACAGACAGAAGAGGACATGGTTAGGATCCTTTTACCAGCCACATTTAAAGCAGAACATTGTAGCACCCAAATTCAGTACCTATCTGAACATAAGCAACACTTTGCCTTTAGGTGAGATGTAGTCGTAACCAATAAAGCAAATCAGTGAGTGATCTGCTTGGGTGTACTCGAGGACCTCTCTTCTGACTCATCACTGTTTTCTCTGATTTCCATGGGCTTGGCTTTGAGCAGCTTAGAGTCTTCTAAATTTAAAAATCATTTTCAGTTGTTGCTGTTTCCACATTTTGCATCTGATATGGTTTAAACTCCTTTTCGCTGCACATTAACTAAAGTAACTTTTGGGGATAGGATACCTCTCCCTTTGCATGACTCATTAATTCTTCACATATGTATTTGTTAATTACTGTGACTCAAGAGTCTCAGTAGGATCAAAGGACTCAATAATCAAGTCATCAACATTTCTACCTAACTCAGTCTCAAGAGTCCCAGAGCAATTGGTTTGTCTTTCATGACAACTTCACAAGACACTTGGAAAACCCACACTATACAGAGAGGGAAGATGGAATACCTAGAGATGATTCGCAAGGCACTGAGAGTTCGGTGTGGTGAATTTTGCATCTATAAATGCAAAAGGAACCACATTTAATATAGTATTGATCTTTAATGTTTGTCAAATTCCATAGGGGGCCTGTCATCTTTAGGTTAGAAGAATATACAGGTATTACTTCCAAGAGGCTTCATCTTAATTCAAAATCCTCTTGCCTCTAATTTCTGAGTTCTAAACTCAATTCCCTACTCCTTAAGGGTAGATTCAAAATTTTATTTAAAAAGAATTGGAACAGGTATTTACATATTAGTTTCACACTAGCATAATGCCTAATAGCCAATAGGTAGAAACGTCCATTGATAGATGAGTGGATAAACAAAATGTAGTATATATTCACAATGAAATATTATTCAGCCCTATAAAGGAACAGAATTCTAATACATGCTACAACAAGGATGAACCTTGAAGGCCCTATGCTAAGTGAAATAAGTCAGACACAAAAAGCCATACACTAATGTTATATAATTCCACTTATATGAGGTATTTAGAGTAGTCCATTTCACAGAGACAGGAAGTAGAGTGGTGACTGTCAGAACTCGAGGGAGGGGAATGGGGAGTTACTGTTTAATGGGCAGAGTTTCAGTACAGCATGAAAAAAAGAGTTCTGGAGACAATGGTAATAGCTGCAAAACAATGTGAATGAACTTAATGCCATTGAATTGTACATTAAAAAAAGATTAAAATGGCCAATTTTATGTCTTTTACTGCAATAAAAAAAAAAAATGGGGGAGGGGGTGCCCCGTGAGATGCCAAATAAAGATTTTAGGGGAGAAAAGCAACAGGAGTGTAAAAAAGTGACACCAAGAAGACCGGATAAAATTATGTGAGGTTGGCACTCCCTGCAGCTACAGTGAACATACACCAAAGCAAAACAGAAAGGCTGGCACTCCTGGAATAGAGCAAACGGATGTGTCCCAAAGGCCAGACCACGATATTACCTGGTTGGCAGCATGCATCCTACAAGAGTCTTGCTCTGGTACAAATGACTCATTTACTCTCCAGAGTCCAGTTAGCGTGTCAAAATTTATGTTTGCTATGGACACTCTAATGTGCATTTCTAGCTGGCTTTGAGTGTGGCAATTCATAATCTTTCAGAATTTTATACTGCGTGAAAAGACGAGTGTGTGTGTGTGCTCAGTCATGTCCAACTCTTCGTGAACCCTATGGACTGTAGTCTGCCAGGCTCCTCTGTCCATGGAATTTTCCAGGCAAGAATATTGGAGCGAGTTGCCATTTCCTATGTCAGATCATCTTCCTGACCCAGGGAATAAACCTGGGTCTCTCATTTCCTGCATTGGCAGGTGGGTTTCTTTATCAGTGTACCACCTGGTAGCCAGGAGGAGATTGTTAGTAGCATCGCTGACTCAATGGACATGAATTTGAGCAAACTCCAAGATAGTGGGCCAGAGGAGCCTGGCGTGCTGAAGTCCATGGGGTCACAAAGAATCAGACATGACTTAGCAAGTGAACAACCACAACATGAAAAGATCTTTTCCTCAGACAAGTTGTCAGTGAGGAAGATCATATTTCACCTGGATTTCTTTTATGCTGGGATTCTTTTTCATCAGCATCTAATGTAATTAGGTAAAAGTGGGATTTGCCCAATCTCAGTCACATGCTCAGAGCTCCCTTGGCTAATTTACGTTCCTTCCCTAGCACTGCAAGATTCCCATGTCAGCATACCAACTTCACAGCATGGAAGTTTGACAGCTCCATGTAAATGTGTGTGAAAAATTCACCACCAAACAGAAGTGAATTCAGAAAATGGCCAAAAGTTCAAATGGCCATTCCTCTGAAAATATCAGCTCTTCTGTGGCACTGTTTGTAAAGGTGTTTGTCAGAAAACAAATAAGAAAACATAAGATGCAGATTTATCCTTAAGGAGGAAGAAAGGGAAGGAAATTCCTTGGTAGTCACATGCAGAAATGGCTTATGTAAGAGCAGGCAAATATTTCTGAACTCCATAGCCCAACAAGCAATAATCAAGGGGAATTTAAAGGCGCTGGTGGTAAAGAACCTGCCTGCCAACGCAGGAGACTTAAAAGATGAGGGTTTGATCCCTCATCTGAGGGTTGGGAAGATCCCCTAGAGGAGGAAATGGCAACCCACTCCAGTATTCTTGCCTAGAGAATCCCATGTACAGAGGAGCCTGGAGGGCTACAGTCCATAGGGTCACAAAGAGTTGGACACGACTGAAGCAACTTATCATAGCATGCAGGATAGTTTTAGGTTCAGTGTTAGGTTTTAATAATGTCAAAGTATCAATCAGTTGTATGTGTAATAGTATATGTGTGTGAATGAAAAGGAAAGAGAAAAAGAGACCTTTTAACATATTGAATAAATCTTAGCCCTGAGATGATTTACCAGCTGTTCTTCTAGGTAAGAAATGAACTGCTTATAAATCTTTCTAATTAACCATTAATAGATCTACATACATTTAGGTAAATACACAGAGATACGAAGTAGATTAGTGGTTGTCTAGGGCTGAGGGTGATGGTGGTTTGAGTGTTTGCTAACTGGGGTTTCTTTCTGGAGTTCTATGAATTAAGCAATTGAGTTCTTTCCTAGTTAACAAGCAACATTATAGATATAAATATATAAATAATGTCTCTCCTTCTGCTGAATTATCAAATAGAAATTAGTAAAGAAACTAAATCTTAGCCTAAGGAGCCTTATCTGTTTCAATACTAAGCCTACTAATCATTTTTGCAGAGAAAAGGAATCTTTGAGAAAATCATTGTAAGGCAGCAAACAGAAATTTTGAGCTCAGAGAGAAAACTACTGTGTATGGCAATAAAGCTGAAGAATTTTTAGCAACAAAAACATACATTGGAACACCAGGAAAAGAGTTCAAAAGCTTTTTCCATAAAACCATCAGATATAGGAAACAGATTTATGTACCAAGAAGCTCATCATGGTATTTTTGTATAACTGCAAAATCACTTTTGGAAACAATCTAATTTTCTAAAACTAGGGAATTTGTTAAATAGAATAAAAAACATTATATGGACACTAAAAACTATATTTTGAAAAATAACTTAGTAATGTGAGAAAGTGTTAATAACATTAAATTTTAAAAATAGTTTATAAAGAGAAAATAGGGTATGATAATTTTTAATAAATTTTAAGATTTATTGAGATATAATTTATGTATTTTAAGTATACAATTTTATGGTTTTTAGTACATTTGGAATTGAGCAACCACAACTTCAGTCCATTATAGAACATTTTCATCATGTCTAAAAGAAATCTTATATCCACTAGCAGTCATTCGGCATGATGCAGCTTTTTTTTTTTTTAATCAAAAGTATGTAGTTATGGTATAGCCACATAATGGAATATTATTTGGCAATTTAAAACAAGTACTGACATACGCTACAACACAAATAAACCTTGAAAACATGCTAAATGAATTAAGCCCATCAAAAAAGACCATATATTGTATAATTTCATTTATATGAAATAGGCAGAATAGGTAAATACACAGAGATACAAAGTAGATTAGTGGTTGTCTAGGGCTGAGGGTGATGGTGGTTATGAGTGTTTGCTAACTGAGATTTCTTTTTGGAGTCATGAAAATGTTCTAAAATTGATTTTGGTGACTTTCCTAATCCTGTGATCATACTAAAACCCACTGATTTGTACATGTTAATGGATAAATTGATGGTATGAGAATTGTCTCTCAATAAGCTGCTTTTAAAATACATAGGAAAATGTGCTATTTGCA
This sequence comes from Bos mutus, assembly GCF_027580195.1. Taxonomy (NCBI): domain Eukaryota; kingdom Metazoa; phylum Chordata; class Mammalia; order Artiodactyla; family Bovidae; genus Bos; species Bos mutus. The sequence goes on along the minus strand of NC_091621.1, from coordinate 22,824,092 downwards.
GAGACGTGAATGGACTAAAGACTGTCATACAAAATGAAGAAAGAGAAAAACAAATACTGTATATTAATGCATATATGTAGAATCTATAAAAACGGTACTGGTGAACCTATATGCAAAGCAGAAATAGAGACACAGATGTAGAGAACAAAAGTATGGATGCCACGGGGGGAAGAGGGGATGAGATGGATTGGGAGATTAGGACCGACATACATACACTGCTAGGTATAAAAGAGATAACTGATGAGAACTACTGCACAGCACAGGGAACTCTACCCAGTACCCTTTGGTGGCCTAAATGGGAAGAGAGTCCAAAAAAAGAGCGGATGCATGTGTATGTATGGCTGATTTGCTTTGTTGTACAGCAGAAACCACCACCACGCTGTAAAGCAGCTATGCGTGCATGTGTGCTCAGTCGGCTCTGACTCTTTGCAACTCTTTTCGATTGCAGCCCGCCAGGCTCCTCTGTCCACGGGACTCTCCAGGCAAGAATACTGGAGTGGGCTGCCATTTCTTCCTCCAGGGGATCTTCCTGACCCAGGGATTGAACTCATGTGGCCTGCATCTCCTGCACTTCAGGCAGATTCTTTACCACTGAGCTATTTTGGGAAAGCCTCAAAGCAACTATATTCCAATTAAAAAAATTTTAAGAAATACATAGGTGTATATATATGATCTAGCTGGGAAAATATTAAAAAAGTTAATATTATCTTTGTGCATAAGAATTCTAGATTTGTTTTACTTATTTTCTAATTTTTCTATAGTAATCACATGTTAGTTGCATATTAAGCAATTATTTTTAAAAAGCAGTGCTTGGCTATTGGATGATTTTAAGGAATTATTTTTTTTTAAGGTATGAAAATGGTTTTGTGCCTATGTTGTATAAAAAAAAAGAAGCATCATCTCCCAGAGATACACACACCCAGATGAAACGATCTGATGTCAGAGGGATGATAAAGCAATGTATGTGGGACAAATCTGGCTAACACATAGAAACTGTTAAAGCAAGGCAATTATATTATTTATATGTAAATATATCTTTATGTATCCTCTTGTAGACATCTGAAATTTCCTACAATAAATAAGTAAAAAAGAAGGTAGGTTACAAATGGGACAGTATAGTTCCACTTCGGCTTTTTAAAAACAGTGTGTGTGCATATGACTATACACAGGGATCAGAATGTGTACACACACACCACTGATTCTCTTTGGGTAGTGGCATTATGGGAGAAGTATTCTATGTGCTTTTTTTAAATACTATGTTTTCTATAATGACTAAATGTTGCTTTCGTTGTTGTTGTTCAGTTGCTAAGTCATGTCTGACTCTTTGTGACCCCATGGACTGCAGCACACCAGGTTTCCCTGTCCTTCACTATCTTCTGGAGGTTGCTCAAACTCATGTCCATAGAGGCGATGATGCCATCTAATCGTCTTATCCTCTGTTGCCCCATAGGTAAAAAAACAAAACAAAACACCCTCCTAAAAAAAGATGTTGCCTTTTGTAAAACCAGTCCCCTAAATAACAGCACATAACAAAGTACAAACGCTTCTTCTGGGCTCACAGCCCTGAAGCAGCCAGGAAAGACCGTGAATTGCTTGAGCTGCTCTACTAGAGCAAGTCGCTTGGATCTGTGCCCTGGGGAGCCTCAGAGCCATAGTACACGGACATTCCAGAAGCTGCCCGGACTGTGTGGGTATGATCTGGAGCAGTCACAAAACCATTCACAAAGTGGATGGTTGTTTAAAAACAAACAAACAAAAAAACCCTTGGGTGAGAAATGGAGACGCTATCAAGTTTATTTCAAATTTAGATTGCCTTTGATGTCTTTATCCAGATAATTTTTAAAAAGAAACTTGTAGTGAATTGGGGATGAACAGTGCACATTGGAAAAAAAAAGAGAGAGAGAGAATGCTAAGACAAATTTTCTTTTACTACATTTACAAGTTTCCAGAGAATATGGTATTTAGAGGCATATGAATAGCACAATAACTCACCCCCCACACACAGTCTTTCCAGAAACAATTCAAAAACAGGTAAGCAAAAGGTAGCAGGTGTTCCAGAGACTTATCTAAACTCTTAGAAAAGATGAAAAGGGAAAAACTCCTAGAATAAAAGATGAAAAGGGAAGTTTTTCTATACAAATATCACATGAAATTACCTTAATAGAGAAAATCAAATCCAATGAAGGCGATACTAGGAGATGACATGGACAACAGCAATCTATCTCCATGAGATCTCTCTCCACTAACATTCCTAAGTCTTTTGCTTCTATCACAAACTTAGACTGAATTTATTTGTAAATAAATATCTTATCTCTTCTAGTATATTTTAAACCTCCTGAATGCAAAAGTCAAGTCTTTGAATCCTGAGAAAGTTTTGCAACACTGTAGGCAATAATCATCAAAAGTCTGTAATATTAATGGAAGGATATAATAATGAATGACATACCATGTTCAAATTTATTGAAAATCCAGGAAAAATACAGATATATCAATCATGGTCACACTGGTAAGAGAAAATGCTTACCTAAAGGTAAATCAATAATAACCAGGAATTCCCTTTTAAATAGATTAGATGTTGGAAGAAATGGGGTTGCTATTCATGGTGCCATTAAGTGTTTTTGAAAAACATTCCATTCTGCAAAATTATGCACTAAAAACAACAGGACTTATGGGCAAACCACTGCACAACATCTAAGAATCTGTAACTAGAGAACTAACAAAAACATTAACAACACTACTTAAATTACTGGCATAGTTAAATCTACTGGTGTGTGCACCTAGCAACCGTAGCAGCCTTAGTCGCCAGGGGCTCCCACTTCTTTGAGATGTTGGTCCTGTGGGTATTCATTGCCAACAGAGACTATTTTCATACTAATTAGCCCAAAGATTATTAATCCATTTTTCATTAATTCATTGTTTAAATACAGGGGGAAATGTCTTTGCAGCTTCTTTATGTGCCCCTGTAGCATTTCATGTAAGGCATTCTTTGCAATAAAAGATATTTCTGTAGATTTTCCATTTTTTTCTTTATGATCTTCTTATTTTGCTTCACATCTACTTGTAAGAAAGCTTGTCTTTGATTGTAACACATTTACTGTGCTGGGAAAAGTCATTTCGGAACCAACACAATGTGTGGGTTAAACTAACATCATTTCTAAATGCTTGTGAAATAATTATAGCAAAGAAATACATATTTTGAACAGGTTAAGACTGGCAAATGGCTAACCCAGGTATTGGCATATGTGACCTGAGTTTGCAGTAGGAGTAACTGTGACAGTTGTAATAATGACAACATATACTGCAATATGTGTTGCGAGCAACATGTACTGAGGCTCGTTGTGTGCCAGGCATGATGCTACAAACACTTAGTATGGATTGTCTCCTTTTGCTTCACACAGACTCTATGAAGTAGATAAAGAAATATATATTTAAAAAGATTAAATATTGATCTCTGCCCAAGGTTACAAAGCTGCTAAGTGGTGAAGCTAGGATTTGAATCTAGATCTTTCTGCCTCCAAGGCTTCAGCTTTTAATAATCATAATGAAATAGTATTTCTCATTCATGAAAGTGTGATGTGAATCTGCAATAGTAACTGACAATGGAGCCCAGTAGTCTTTACCCAGCTGGTATGTGTAAACGTAAGTGTGGACGATCTATGTATGCAGAAAACCACTGAACATTAGACAGTGCTTATCATTTTTTGCAGATATAAACTTTCTGGCTAGGCTGGTGAGGAAAATCTTTGCACATGGCCAAAGGGGAATTCCAGAAGTGTGACAGCTTCTTCTCAGTTCTTTCCAGCTGGGTCAGAAGCTGCTGTGATGACTCAAGCTACGCGGGGGCCATCGAATGGACACACAGGCGCACTTCTGAATTCCACACAAGCATCAGACTGTACAGGGTGGGGGTGGAGGTAATTATGATTGGGGAATTCCTATTCAGTGAGATCTAGGACTCTAGGCATGGTTGCCAACAAAATGATTTTGGGGGAGGGGACCTCCCCGGTGGTCTAGTGGTTAAGAATCTGCCTTCCAATGCAAGGGACACCGGTTAGACAGCTGGTCAGGGAACTGAGATCTCAAATGCCTCGGAGCAAGAAAGTCAACACTCCATAACTAAAGAGTCCGTGTGCCACGACCACAGGGCCCATGTGCTCTGTGTACCATAACTAGAGAACCCGTGGCACCACAACTAGAGGGAGACAGCCATGCTTTGCAATCGAAGAGCCCGCACACTACAATAAAAGATCCCATAAGCCACAACTAAGACCTGATACAGGCAAAAATACAGACGGATATTTAAAAGCGATTTTGGTGGAATGTTGACTCCTAATTTAAATTCTATTTAACTATGCATTATGCCCTCATCATATGTCTGGCATTAACTATGCCAAGTGTTTGGGCTACAGAACATAATAGTCCATCACGACCTCACACGCCCGTGGAGCTAAAGGTAGGCATTGCCTTGAACAGATTCCACGCCAGGCGCTCTTCTTGGCATTTCATAACCCTATGATATATAGACTGATGTTCTCCTGATTTTATAGATGATGAAACTGAGGTACAGAGAGGTTAAAAAACTTGCTGGTGAGCAACGTGGACCTAGGATATGGACCTAGGCTGTTGGAATCTAGAACCTCTGTTCTTAGCCTCTTCTTACTAGCCTTCTTCCTCTTACTAGTTCTTCCTCTTCTTACTATCCTCTTCTCTGGTAGAAGGAGACAGAGTGGTTAAAAAATTGTAATGTGGGGCTTTAAGAAAAATTACAGACACAGGTACACAATGGAACATTAGTAGAGGAGAAAGTGACTAACGCTGCCTCAGGTGCGAGGGTGGATGGCAGTTTGGGAGGAGTGCCAGTTCAGCACATCCTTCCCTGTGGATGTCAAATGGTCACGAGGGGCAGCAGATACAGCAGCACCAGCAAAGGCACGGAGGTGGGAAATGGTCCAGCACGTCTGCAGGTTGCTATCATTGCAACAAAGTCAACCGAGCAGGTGGTAGGAGATGAGTGCACAAAAGGAGAGAGATCAGATGCAGGAAGAAATCTATACTATGAACGGGCCATACCAAGGAGTCTGTTTTCAGGTGGAAAATAATGAAATAGATTTTAAATGGGTGGGGAGAGGTGGGAGGTGGTGACGGAAATATAAAACTCAATCTGCCCTTCTGAACCTAGGCTTTTGACTCCAACAGCTTAGGTCCAAATCCTAGGTCCGCCTTGCTCACCAGAAAGTTTCTTAACCTCTCCGCACCTCAGTTTCATCACCTAGAAAATCAGGAGAACATCAATCCATCAATCATAGGGCTGTGAGAATGAAATGAGTTCATACATGTAAAGTGCCAAGACGAGTGCCTGGCATGAAGCATGTTAAGGAAAGAGGGCAAAACGTAGGAGTAGGATCTCCCAGTGAGAAACCAAAGCACTGGCGATGGGAAAGGGGAAGGGGGGGTGAGTGGAGAGATTTTCTGAGGTCATTCGGACTTGCTGATCCAGGTGGGTAGTGGGGGAGATGGGGGAGGAGGTTTGTTCGTTAGAGTAAAGTTTGTTCGTTAGAGTAAAGTTTGTTCATTAGAGTAAAGCTTGATTTTCACAAAAGCCCTCACTGTGTAATTTAAGTTAGTTCAACAGCCTTGCCTGGGAACATGGACTTAAAGGGACACTGAGTTTATAGACATATGGGATGTGGCTCATTCCCAGTATTATTTTCACCTTCTTTCCTATAGTGTCAAGAGTCCCCCACCCCCTGAAGAAAAAGCAATGGTTTGCTCTGCTGATTATGGGTTTCATAATACATCATACATGCTCCCAGAGCCACTCTGCCTATTATATTAGCTGGGGATGCCCACTGACAGATAATTACCACCTACTGTTCCTGTACTGTAATAATGATCATTTATCTCCTTTTACCTTTTTTTCCAAGTAACAAAGATGGTGGAAAAGACCAAGAGCCAAAAGCCAAAAAACAGTTAACATTTCCATGCTTACAGCTTCCTCCTTGCCTTCAGTGAGCTGGCATCTGTTTCTCTGCTCTGTCCCAGCTACTAAGTGGGAAGCTCTTGGGCTCTATGGAACCTGGGTAGTGTTCAGAAGCACAGCCCACTCAGCGAAGGGCGAGGCCACAGCTGGGTGGATGAGTCATGCTGGATCTAAGACAAGTGGTCTCAGAAATTTGGTGGTGATGGGGTAATGGTTGGGGAGGAAGATACGGGGCTGCTGCCTTTTCCAGGGAATTGGTTAGTCAAATAATTCTGGTGGGGAAAGAATTGAGGGAAAAAAAAAACAAACAATAACACAGCCCACTTACTGACACAAGAAATCAGATCATTAAATCTTTCCTTAGGAAAGAGGGGGTTTTCCAGCCCACGGAAGTAGAGCTTTAGAACGCCAGCAACTGAGTTAATATCACGGTTACTCTGATCATCAGCCAAAGGGTTTTCACCTAAAAAAAAAAACCAGCAAATTAGTTACATGCACATTGCTTCTCTTTTTATTTCTGAACAAAAATATGTTTCTATACTCACACACATTTCTATATATACATGTATCTTTTAATTACATACTACTAAAAGATTACATGCTACTAAAATTAAAATAATTGGTTTAGATATTCTACCCCATGATTAACCTAAAAATAGTTGGCCAAAATAAAGCTTTTTTTCTATCATATGCTACCAAATAATCCCTTACAAATTACCTAAAAACTTAAAATAAAATATTGTGGGATTTATAATTGGACCTAACTTTTTTTTTTTTAAAGCTAAAATCTGTAATCTTAGTTTGACATGAATTCAAATACTACATTCTGTGTCTTGCATCCTACTGGGGAAAAAGAAACAACATAGGTCTGTCTCGCTATGCGGTATGGATCAGGAAAATTTATCAGAAATATTATAGGACTCAACTAATTGTGAATACCATTAAATACCATTAAATAAGTGTTTCTCAAAGTGAATGGTGGTGTTTATAGCACATTTGAAAGTTGACTTCAGCAGTAGGAAATTTTGAAATCAGACAGGAATTTGAAAACGTACCCTTAACAATACCAAAGAATGTGTATAAAAAGTGGGAAATTTATATATCACAAACATAAAATCACATTATTCTTTATGGTGGGTGCTTTTAAAATATTAGGTCACGTTCCTGAGAACTAAACTGAAATAAAATTCTTAAGAAGTTCAACATAATGTGCAGCCTTAAATCAAACTCCGTTTTTTATTCATAGGTCTGCTCTTCTAAAGTTCACAAAAATTGTACATTGCATTTTAACTTTTCTTTGCCTCTTGGGGCAGTTTATTTTCAGGGACTTGTGGTTCCTTTTTCTCTGCTTCTAGGGCAGGAAATCACTGAACATGAATTCACCAAAACAAATTTTTTTTGCCCACTGTGAGAAAGCCTCACCCAAAGAGATCACAAACAAACAACAAATACCAGGGGAATGTCCAAGGAAAAGTAAGAAAACCATTTCTGCCTACAACGGTTGGCACAGGAACCTGATGCCGTACTATATTTCAATTTATCTTGAATATGGTCCATGTAAGAGACTTAGACACTTAAGCTCTTGAGGGGAGACTCCTCTGCTCTATACATCATATCACTCAGAGGATTTGGAAGAGGAAAAACAATCTGGCTCCAAGTTGACTTCTTCAACCACGGTTTCAAACTTGGCTTTGTACCAAGTCTGAGTCAGGACAAATAGGACCAAGAGAGGTGGCCCTGTCTCCAAGCCATGATGTCCCTCCCTCTGCATCCTTGGCTTGACTTTCAGGCAAGGGCAGGAAGGTGCAGATGTATCCAAAAGCAGACATAAGACAAATCATTTTAATAGGAGAGCATTATGAGCTAAGAGCCACCACTTAAGAGTTAAGCACTTTCATGGCTTATATCTATTTCTCACACTAATCCTAGAATTTTGCAGTTGAGGAAACTGAGGCCAAAGTAAGAGATTAGTCACTTGACCCAAATCACACAATTAGTAAATGCAGAAGTGTGATTTGATTCTAGGTCTGCCTGATACTCATCATAATGTGCGAATGAACAGTTCAGCAGGACTTATTTGACAGTCAATTGGGATCAAGAATAAGGCACCAACTAAGGTCACAGGGATGGAGTCTAGAGATGTCAATGAGAGGAAGAAGAGCTCCTGACAAAGGGAGTAGACATGAAGCTTGGATGAGTCACCTCAAACACTTGCTATGCAGGCCACAGCTGTTCTTGCCACTTTTCTAGAAGCCTTTCATGAGCCACCTTTGATAGCGTGCTGAGGATTACCAATGCTGGTCCTAAACCAAGGATACAAAACCCATATGCTTTTCTAGACTTGATAACAAAGCCTTATGAGTTTGGCTTCATTTCTCAGCTATTCTAAATAGATTCTTAATTCAACATCCAAAAAGAAAGAAATGCAGAGAAGGGTTTTAAAGACATATAGGATAAGTATGCCACTTTTCTCTACAGAAAATGATGATTTTTAACAGTTTGCTTATAGGTACAGATGTGCAATTACCTCTCTCAAATGAATTTTTAATATCATTGACTTCCACCTGGGAACCAGACACTCTGAAAATCCCCTGATGCTGAAGACCTAAAGAGAACAGAAGGGAAAGAGCATGAGAGATTCCATCACATCCTCCAGGTTCCCTTTTTCCCAACCATTAAGTATTAAAAGGAAAGACACATTTACTGCAAGATTCCTAGTAATTGTTTAAGGTAAGAACACTGCAGTTTAGGGCTTACCATAGAGATTTATGAACCGAATACAGCTTTCCACAATGAGGGGGATGATCTGTCCTGAGTCCTGGGTCAAGAGATGGAAACCAGTTAACAGCAGAGCAGAGGCACAAATCACACATAACAATAAAGCTTACAGTTAACCCTAATTAAGGAATGCATTTCATTCATTTAGATGATCATTTCCAAACACACTCCCACTAAAATATTCTTCAAGGGCCAAATATAGAATTATATATGACCAAAGGTATATTTCAGTTCTGAGGCAAACCAAATTAAATACGTTGAAGGCAATTCTGTTTCAACTCACTCTGCTATGCCTAAGGATGCCATAGCTAATTCACCTTTTCTAGTTGCATGTAGGCTCACATACCAAAATGAATTATGTAAATCACTTAATATTTAAAAAGGTTACTTACACAAGTATTAATCTAATGGACCTAAAAAGAGCTGAGTATATTCTAACCGTAGCATCTTAGGACTGACTGACTGTACTAGTCAACAAACACAACTGTTCAGCCATCTAAGGATCCTCTCTGTAGCACCCCCGAGAGTCCACCATCTAGATGATGACAGTTATAAAGGGTCTCTGTGTTTCCAGATGCATAACATGAGAAGTGCTTTATAGCTGCTCATAATGTGTCATGTATTTATTTAGTTTGCATCAGATCTGACTCACCCTCTAAAGATTTTTCATTGCTATATTTTCATGTTTTAAGGATGGAGAAAAAAAATGGCACCAATGTGCACCCCATTAGATCTTGTTTTCTTAGAAGGGACATTTCTCAGCCTTCTTTCTCTACATCTTGTAATACAGGCATCACACTCTACTGAACAAATGTGAATTCTGCAAATGTATTAAGACATGTATAGGATGACAAATGAGATGAAGGAGCTGCTGAGGTCACAATTAAATACGTGTCAATGCCATGCACTCCATGTAGTTAAAGAAGGTTACTGACTACGGAGTTATTTTTCATCTACTTTTCAGATTCTGCTCTTTCAGGAATTAGAGCTTTAAAGAAAGTATGAAGGTTTCAAACTTTAGCTGAAATTAGGCACTAATTCATGGGGAATTTTATTCTGCGACACAAGAAGAATTTGGTTGTCTCAATATGTTAGAACAATTACGAATCCACTGACCTTTCCAATTAAGAAAAGTGGAAGGAGTGGAAATAGACTGTAGTCCAGCAATCTAACTTTTTACTGTTCCTAGAATGGGTAATATACTTCTTGAGGGAGAGTTTCATTTTCAGTTTTAGGACAATATAAACAGTGTATAAACCAGTTAATGGCTCAATTACTTCTGGAGCCTGCATTAAGTTTCTCTAATTAGGCAATCTGTTTCAGGAGCATAAACTTTATTCATTTCTTAAAGAAGATCCTGAAGAATAACAATGCTTTTTTAATGTGAACTAGCTGGCTCAAGAATGGCCATATTATTTTATCAAAACTTACTAACTATGAGAGGGGATATTTTCTTTAGGATACAAGTTTGTTTCAGGTAATGTAACCTTTATATGAACAATTCCTATAACACTGTAATCTAGAAGAGCAACAAATATTTAAATGTAAATGATGAAAGGAGACTATTAGTTGGCAACCTGGCTGAACTTAGTATTAAAACAAAAAGGGAAACCAAGAATAAAAGGTTATTAAAAGAAAAATGTTTGCACTAAGAAAGTTCTAAATAGAAATGTCTTAGGTTTTCATATTATTTTAAAAATATTTTCATCTTTACTCAGCTAATTGCTAATCCTTCAGCTATCATTAGTATTTCATTTCATATAATGAATTTTGGAGCCAAGAAATAATGAATGTGCATGTTTTAATTTAATTTCACGGATGCCAGATGCTTTGGTAGAAAATATTTTACAGGAAGTGAAGCAATGGGCTATGCTCCACTGACCATTCAAACAAATCCCTTTGTGTCTCAGTTTCCCCATGGGAAATAGAGGAAAAATAGCTTTTTCCTTGTTGTGTTACAGTGATATTGTGGGGATCTCAACTGACGGAGCACTTTTCAAAAGTGTAGAGATCACGATACCTGTTGTTTCACTGTTGGGCCAAAGATTCTTTAACACTCTATCTGGAACCGAGAGGAGCTTACAGAAGTTAAGTTTTCCCTGCTAGGAGTTTGCTCCTCCTTTCATGCCTAAATTTGGTTTCCTTTAACTATTCTTAATGAAAAATCTTTCAAAAACATAATATGTGCCTTTCTATGATCTTAAGCAGTCATTCTTATACTGTGTTATCAAATATAATGGAATCATACGTCTACCTCTTCGAGCTGTTCTATATTCTCCTTCTCTGCCAGGCCATCAGCTGCACATCTCAGCGCTTTCATTTGATCGTTCCCTTCTCTCTACCTAATTTGCCCCTGTTTGTAAGCCCTGGGCTGGGAAACCAGATAATCAAATTTGACAATAATTTTATATTAAATTAGAGCCAATAAGGCTCTTCTGGGTTTAAGGCTAATAGCAACAGACTCGTGATTGCTCTTTAGGTTGTCCAGTGGCTTTCACTCAGTTCCAGGGTTAGGATTCATTTTTAAAGGTTGCCGGAGGCTTTAAATTTCTTCATGTATGTATGTTTGTATGGGTCTATCTATCCATATTCATGCACACACACATATTTTGTAATCATTAGTGTACATATTCAATAAAAGATATGTCTTTAAAGAAAGTAAGACACCGTAACATAGTATTAAGGGAGGTTACCAATGATGTAGTTTCCTATATAAATTCAGTCATCGGAAACATTGCATCCTAGGTCGTTGTTCTCTATTTTGTATAATTTACATGAGAGTCCAATATCCAGTATTAAATGTGCACTTGGTATTTAATATTGACTCTCTTATCAAATATATACAAAATTTGGTATATTTGCCAAATACATAATGTAAAACCTAAGCATTTATCCAGTTTTAGTAGAGGACTACTCCCCTTAAAATCAGTGTTTGATTTATATAATTCTTTTCTAAGTAAAACCGGTCTAATTTCCAACTGCAAACACTTTTCTTTTAAAGACCTTAAAAAATCCAGTTAAAGCCAAGCATGACTGTGATTTGAAAATGGTATCAAGAGTGAAAGAGGCTGTGCCCGCGACTTCCCTCGAGCACAGTACCTGATGTCTCGCGTGTGAATTCCTTCGTCCTCGGCTAGAAGCATTATCAGAAATACAGGGTGAAAAAGAAGACAGAGTAAACACAGCAGAGCTCCAGATACAGACCACACGGCCTTACAATTTGTCCAATATAATGAATTCCTCAAGTCATGGGAAATCGAAACTTGCTGTGCTTCAAAGCTAGCCTAACAATGGACTTTCAGATATATTTTGTGCCGTCTCATTTGCATGAGTAGAACTAAAGCATTTTATCAGGTAGCTCTTTTCCTTTTTGTACAAATTATGGCTTTTTTTTTTTTTTTTTAAGAAGAGGGCTTTCTCTTTTGCCAGTATAATAATACCCATGTTTATTCCCTCTTCTGAAGGCACTCAAACCAAACAGTCTTTCCTCTCTGACTTCAGGAAATATTATATTGATTTTCTGGGAAAGCAAAGAGCCCCAGGACAGACTTGGACATAATGACCTGCCTCCTTTTATGAGAGGCTGAGACCATTATAGTAAGAAGCGTGGAGATCAGCCACCCAGATGGCTGGTGCCAGTACCTTGATGAATGTTTCCAAATCCCCATTAAACAACTTAGCATTATACTGTGAGCGGGGTCTGGACTTCCTGTGTTTCTGGGGCTTAGGGGGAACATTTGGAGGCCTAAGGGAGGGAATATAATTACTGAGCATGGCAGAAATCAAACAACAAATGAAACACCCATAGGTCACATCAAAATTACAGGACACAGGAATTCTTGTGTTCCTTCCCCACCCCCACTCCCACCCACGGAGGAGAACAGTCCTTTCCCTTTCCCATTTATTTACTTTGATGGCAACCCCGCTCCAGTACTATTGCCTGAAAAATCCCATGGACAGAGGAGCCTGGTAGGCTATAGTCCATGGGGTCGCAAAGAGTCGGACACGACTGAGCGACTTCACTTTCCTTTCCTTTATGCATCAAAACCCATACCAGCTATTTAGTCACAGTATTCTTTTCTTGTAACTGACATTTGTTTGTTTGTTTTAAAAATGGTAAGCATCACCGAATGAAACTGCAAGCTCTTTGGCCAAGTGTTAGAAACCAACATCTGTGTTATTCGACTTGTAGGTCACACAAAAGACACAACATGTCGTAAAAATGCAGACTCTGAAAGATCCCAGTATGAGAAATTAAATGCAATATTTTTACTTACAACGTAATTCTTCAAGGCAAATAACATTACATCTATTTGATATTCCTCAGGTAGTTAATAGGATTTTATTTTATGTAAAATAAGCTATTAATGGGTCACAAGTGAAAAACAGAGTTTCGTTTCAAAGCTACTTCTAGGGGTAGTAGGTCCAGGCTCACATGAATTATTATTTCTTTAAAACAAACTAGTTCATCACCTAACTATCTGGAGAGAATTATGATGCACCTATTTATTCTGTTCTGAACTCTCTCCATCCCCAGTCTGCTTGCTGTGACAGACAAGTCAGTCTCTCTGGCATAGGCACATCCAGGGTACCATGTACGATATTTAGAAACCATGCACCATCTTGCTTTGTAACTGGAAAGAGGGAAACTTCTGTCCTCTCCCTTTAGAACAAAGAGATCCAGGATCACATGACTCAACTTCTACAACTCTCTTGCAAGGAATACATGGAAGAAGAGACTGAAGACCTTTCTTTGGACATTTCGATTTGAACTCCTTACTTAGAAGGCAGATATGAGGTTACATGGGCTTCCCTGGTGGCTCAGATGGTTAAGAATATGCCTGCAATGCAGGAGGCCTGGTTTCGATCCCTGCGTTGAGAAGATCCTCTGGAGAAGGGAATGGCAACCCATTCCAGTATTTCTGCCTGGAGAATTCCACGGACAGAGGAGACTGGTGGGCTACAGTCCACGGGATTGCAAAGAGTCAGACACAACTGAGTGACTAACACTTTCACTTTCGTGAGGGTATATACCACATTTGGAAATCAGGTAAAGCCCCTTATTAAGCTGCAAACTGTCTAGGAAGAACTTCCTTTTCAGTTCATTAAAGTTCAAAAAGACCAGTTTAAAAACAAAGACCCAAGAGTTTATGCGGAAGCCTGGCTACCTTCCTAAGATATCACTACAGCAATTGTGACAGCCAGGGGAACAAACTTGCTGATAACTGCCTTCCACAGCCAAATTTTAAGACTTTCCAACAGGTGGGCTCATATAACTGATAGGGTGTACAGCAAGCAATGCCTGAAGCTCCATGGTGCTTGAGAGGCTGAAAGGAGCCTTTGCAAGTGTCTAGACGCAAATATGGAAAATTCCACCAAGTAGAAAGTCATAAATTACCATTGCTGAAATTTCTGAAACTTCGTTTATACACTGAATTCTGTGCCATTCACTGAAGAAAGGATCTGGTGGGTATAAACAAACAAAACAACTGCCTCCCAATGAATTTAACCATATGTGGTTGACTTCATCCACTCTTTTCCTTATTTTATAAGTATTTTAAAATGCATAGCTTATTTTTATTCAAGTATGGTAAGGCCAACATATCGGAAGACAACTGTCATTGGAAAGATTGTTTCTTACTCACAGTTCCCAAGAGGTAGGGGCATGCTGCTGCATGGGGGTGAGGGGAACACGGGGAAATATCAGTCAGGAGGAAGAAACAGTGAGGGAAAATGTGAGCCTTTGCTGTGGTTCCCATGGGAAGGAACAGGCAAGGCAGGGTAAGCAGGCTAGTCCTTGAATGCAAGGAGATCAAACCAGTCCATCGTATAGGAAATCAACCCTGAATATTCACTAGAAGGACTGATGCTGAAGCTCAAGCTCCAATATTTCGGCCACTTGATGCGAAGAGCCAACTCACTGAAGAAGACCCTAGTACTGGGAAAGACTGAGGGCAGGAGGAGAAGGGAGGGAGAGAGGATGAGATGACTGGATGGCATCATCAGTTCAATGGATATGAGTTTGAGCAAATTTCATAAAATAGTGAAAGCCAGGGAAGCCTGATGTGTTGTAGTCCATGGGGTCACAAAGAGCCAGACACAACTGAGTGACTGAATGACAAGGCCTTGAATACTTTCAGTGGGCTCTGGGGGATGGGAGCTGTCCCTAGTTGTCTGGCAAACTGGCCTTCGGGTGACTGGGGAAGGTAAATAGCGGCCCTACGTATAAAGGCTTGAAAAAAGAGGTGGTTGAGGGTATGGGCTCTGGACTGGTTGCTTTATATACAAAAGGCACACTCGTAAGAAAGCCCTTTACTATCTCTAGGAACTGACTAACTGTTAGAGGGACAGTCCCTCCAGGGTCAGCAAGGCCCCAGGAAGACAAAGCATCAAATACAGAAACTAGAAAAATGTGGTTATTATGACAAGGTCCAACAGAACTTCACATCTGGTGCTATCTGGAGCAGGTGATGAAGCTAAACCCCACTCCAGTACTCTTGCCTGGAAAATCCCATGGACGGAGGAGCCTGGGAGGCTGCAGTCCATGGGGTCGCTAAGAGTCGGACACGACTGAGCGACTTCACTTTCTCTTTTCACTTTCATGCATTGGAGAAGGAAATGGCAACCCACTCCAGTGTTCTTGCCTGGAGAATCCCAGGGATGGGGAAGCCTGGTGGGCTGCCGTCTATGAGGTCACATAGAGTCAGACACGACTGAAGTGACTTAGCATAGCATAGCATAGCATAGCATAGCAAGGGAATAGGAACACAAGCTCATTCTGTTTGGTTACTTATTTGTGGGACAAGCAAATACTGCAGCTGGAGGCAAAGCCCTGGAGAATTATTCCCGCATAGCTGAGAGATGCAGAGCACCTTCTGGCTGAGGCTAACAGAGGAATGTCTTGAGTCTTCTACCAGAAGTCTGAGAAGTGCCTCTCTTGATGACTCTAAAGTATGAAGCAAATGTGAAAATACTAAAGCTGGGAGAGGGACCTGAGGTTAGAATAAACCGTCTGAGAGCTCATCAAGGTACTTCCCATGGCAGAGTTGGTTTGGCAGGCAGACTGGTGTACTGATGGTTCTGGCTCTACTATGTACACGCCAGGTGGACGCCAGACTCTACGTTCATTCAACATTTGAATTGGATGACTCGTTCTGGTCCTGTACCTGCCACACAATTTCTGGATAATCTGGCTTTCCATGTAGAATGCCCATGTGGATGAGAGGAAGTACCAGTCAGAAGAATGTGAACATTAAGTCTGCTGTGGTGGTTTAGTCGCTAAGTTGTGTCCAACTCTTGCAACTCCATGGACTGTAGCCCACCAGGCTCCTCTGTCCATGGTTTTCTCCAGGCAAGAATACTGGAGTGGGTTGCCATTTTCTTCTCCAGGGGATCTTCCAGTCTGCTGAGCAATTATATTAATAGCAGTCATTGAGAATTTACATATTTGTACTCCTGCCTTTAAAAAAATCTTTTAAAGGGGTACCTTATATGAATTATAATTTATAAACAGGTAAAAGAGTTGATACTGTAAAGGAGACATTAACTGTGATACAAGTGATATATAACATGCAGGAGTAATATGCCTCTTTGTTACTGACATAGGGAAGAAAAACCAGTATTTTCATAAAGTTTAGGTAAGTCAGTGGCTATATCTTTCTAGTTGGTTCACCAAGATATAAGAGGGGTTTCCTTTTGAATAAACTACCTAGCAAGAACATCACAGAATCTGAAAATCAACCTGACCATTACTGCAACAGACATACCAGTGTTCCAAATGCCTCCTACCTCAAAGAGAACTCAACTTTAAAAGTGCAATGTCTTGTTATGTCAATTAGAAGAATTTCTGGCTGTTGCACAAATGTTGGCAGAGAAAAAGAAAAGTTGCCATAAACTTTCCCGAACCCAAATCAGAATCTGCTTCCAAAAAGGCTTTTCCTTCTCAGCAGTAGCTTCAAAATCCTTCCAAGAATTTATAAAAGGGGGAAAAAAAGGAAGAACAAAAGGAAGTGCAATACTGTACTAGGCATTAAAAGTTAAAATTTTAAAGCAAACCGAACAGGGACTGAGCTAAAATCCAAGAATATTCAACACAGCTCTAGTTTTTATGACATACAGAAGCAAGAAGTAACTAGCCAGACACTGTACATATGCACATAATATTGCTTGTTAATTAAATTACCAAAAGTCTTATCAGACTCTTTTTAGAAACTTAAAGTGCTTTGGATTAGATAAATCAAAGCCATTCAATTTCTATCCTTTTTTTTTTTTTTTAAACTGATGCTACTCATTACAGAGCTTTACAATTCCAGTGGGAAACCCTCAGATCTGCCAGGGCAAATCTGGTTTCATGAGAACCCCAAACACTTCCTGTTACTGTCTTGTCAAGCCCAAACTATCCTCCAAGTTCATTAACAAAATATGTTCATTCTTGCAACATTTAATTGGTTGCTGGTTAAAAGAGAGAAGAGAGTGAGACACAATGAATATGTTAAAATATTTTCCTACCTTGTAGTCATATATTCAGCTCTATGACCTGCAGGAAAAAAAAATAAGTCAACTGAATGGAATCAGTGGAATGCATTTGGTAATCTTTTATATCATCTGTCCCTTGATTTATGATGCTGAGTTTATAATAACTCACACATTTTACGGTGGACAGCATGAAGACAGCATATAAAGACAGACAAAAAATTCAAAGTAAGTATTTCATGAAATCTATACATAAAACTTAATAAATTCCATAGATTAAAGAAATGTTTCACTTGGCAATTTGAGGCAGGGAGCTTTAGTTATTATTATTATTTTTTAAACAAGAAATAGCTGCTTGATCTTAACTGTAAGGTCAAAGATGAAATACAAATAAAACACAACCAAGATTTCAACGTTAGTTATTCCCTCTGTCTGGACTGATAACTGTGAGAGAGAAGCAAGGGGTCACATAGGGTTAGGAGAACTCAATTTCTTTTAAATTGGCATTCTTTCGAGAATATGAAATCAGGCAGAGAGGTTGTACTTTACAATCAGAAATGACATTTGCAGATATGAAAGTACAAGGACATTAAATTATGCTACATTATACCAACTAGTAAGCTAAAAGCCTTTCACAGAATTCCCTGTCATTTAAAACACGAGGTTCTTATGCATTCAGGCTTCTTGGTTTGTTTTAAGCAGCTCTCTTTTTGTGGTGCTGTTAACAATCTGAGCTAACTTCAAGCCTAAATATGTCTATGATGGCTGTCTGTTCTTTCTTATATTTAGGGTGGAGTAGTGGGAAGGGGTGTGGGAGAGTTGAACCATTCAACTGCTTTGTTTGCAAAATGATGATATGGTCTTGAAAGTGCTTGAAAATACAGCTGGCAGAGAAGTGTCATGTTGCAGCACCAACAGGTGAGGCCAGCCCATCAGATCAATGATTCAGGCTTCTAGGGCAAGGCCAATACAACAATGGTAAGAGAGTACTGGCTAGCTGGGAACTGTGAATGAATACTCCCAGGCTGCAACAGAATCTTTTACCCTACATCTGCTTTTGAATAACAAGTAACATAAAGTATTTGGTTAATATCTATTTATTAAATAGGAGGCACCAGTTCATATCAGAGCAAACCTGTCTCAACACAGATGCAGGCTACTGTAAATCTTGGTAGAATCTATCTTTGGCCAAGACTTGGGGTTAGGGAGTGGGAAAGGGAGATAAATCTGATTTTTTTCCTCCACTATCCAGTTCTACCTATCATTTAACTATAAGTTCCTTCCTTTTGCTGGCTTTCTGCTACTTTAAAAAGAAAAGATAGACACAGAACTCCAGAAGAATTTATAATAGTTATTTCTAAATGGATGGGAGAGAAGGTCTATGGGCAAGTGGAGAGAGCAGACAGTGAGCTGAATGTGATGTCCTAGAGGACGGCCTTCAGCAGGAAGTTGGCTGTACAGGGTTAATGCACAGTGAGAAGACAGGGCTGGAGGTTAATATTTAAGAGCTGCTACTCTTTGGATTGTGTTGGGGCCATGAGAGTGAGCTGAGATCACTGAGGGTCAGTCAGTAGAATGAACAAAGGATTGAGAGCCAAGGAAATAGCTGACTTATACTGTACTGATTGTCATGTTGCATACTTTATTACAACATAAAAGTATGACATAAAATACATGTATTAGTAACAACAAAAACAGCAATGATGTCTAACATTTATTGACACTGTTCTAAGCACTTTCTGTAGAGTAACACAATTTTTATAACTTTATGAAGTAGGTACTATAATATCGCTAGACTGAGCCCATAGAAGACAAGTGACTCGTCCAAGGTCGCATGGTCAGTATGTGGTGGGTCTGGCACTAACGCCCAGGTTTTTTTTAATTCTAGACCCAAGCTCCCACATATATTGTAAAATGTAAATCTTTTTCTCCCCAGCAAATACTCAGAAAAACCCTAGAAGGCAGGTAGAGATATCTGTCTGCCTCATACGGATAAAGCCAAATACAAAATACTGAAGATTTAATAAATTAAATACATTTTAAAAACAACTTTAATACCTATCAAATTAAAGAGAACCACAGAGGTTAATAACTTCCAAGTGATTCAAAAAGATGTTAATGATAATTCCTTAGAAACTAAATGCTTTTACAATGTTGAAATTTTACTACTTTTGTTAAAGTATCCTAACTGAATAGTCTCTAGATTTAGAAAATGATCATATATAAAATGGCTTAAAATCATTTTGTTCCATCCATCCATGGTTAATAGTATTTGATAAAAAATTAAAAACCTATAAGATACATTTTGATTAATGAATCAAGAGCGAGCTTTGTGAGAACCATCACTCACAGTATAAGCACCACCACCACATCCATTGTTTTTTTCTGCTAATAGTACTCAGTGTGTCCTAACTGATGAATGAGGTTTTATTTTTTAATCAGTATCATCATTAATAGATCAATAACACACAAGCTTAGAAGAAATCTGCTTCCCAGAGAAATGTGAAAGCTTCCAGTGGTCTGAGGATTAGATTTCAATCACTTTCTTTGGAAGGCTACTTAATTATTAAAAACAACAGACAACTCCTTCTTCTACCCCAATACAAGCCATTTGGAGGAAAAAAAAAAATGATCCAGGATTATCTTGTTCTTGGTACAAATAGCTACTTCGACTACTTTTAAAATTTACTCGAGAATTAGGAAGTGAATTATTTTTCAAGCCCAAATGTATTTTATGTCCACAGAGTAAAAGTGAAAAGCAAAATATAATTTGGTGGCAATCTGAGTCCCCAAACTAGATAAAATATTTAAAACGCACGCAGCTCGCACTGAATGGAGGCATCCTGGATTTTGTCCCTAATGAATGATTGATAAGGACTTGTGGCGTTACTTTCCAGCCCTTTATCTTCCTTAAAAGTACAACTACTGCAGTACCTTTCTAAAAAATATAATTATTCACAATCAGCTTTTCTTTCAAAAGTATATTTGTACTTTGACTCAAAGACAAAGGAGTGAGTGATGATAGTCTATTTAATTCCTATGTCCAGGGCTAAAAACAATATAACATGGAACTCAGGTTTCAGTGTTTGATTATCTGTGTTTAGCAAAAATTACACGGATGTTTACAACCCGTTAACTCCAAATGCTACACTCAAAGAAGCCATGTGAACACCAAGGCTCATTACTAAAATAGAACAAAATTTCTGTGCCTCAGTTTTACAGACATATAGCTCATTTTCCATGCTCGATTTAACATCTATTTCCCTAACCCTAACCCTAATCTGACCAGCCTAGATAGCATATTCAAAAGCAGAGACATTACTTTGCCAACAAAGGTCCCTCTAGTCAAGGCTATGGTTTTTCCTGTGGTCATGTATGGATGTGAGAGTTGGACTGTGAAGAAGGCTGAGCGCCAAAGAATTGATGCTTTTGAACTGTGGTGTTGAAGATTCTTGAGAGTCCCTTGGACTGCAAGGAAATCCAACCAGTCCATTCTGAAGGAGATCAGCCCTGGGATTTCTTTGAAGGAATGATGCTAATGCTGAAACTCCAGTACTTTGGCCACCTCATGTGAAGAGTTGACTCATTGGAAAAGACTCTGATGCTGGGAGGGATTGGGGGCAAGAGGAGAAGGGGACAGAGGATGAGATGGCTGGATGGCATCACTGACTCGATGGACGTGAGTCTGTGTGAACTCTGGGAGCTGGTGATGGACAGGGAGGCCTGGCGTGCTGCGATTCATGGGGTCGCAAAGAGTCAGACATGACTGAGCGACTGATCTGATCTGATCTGATCTTATTTAAAAACAAAGACATCACAAAATGATATAATGGTGTTGCTGAAGGATGAAGAAGATGATGATGACGCCTTTGGCCTTAACTCTTCGTGTGTTTTTTCTTTTCTATTTCAGTTGTTTTCAAAGATTTGGAATTCTGATATTTGACAGTGCCACTTTAAGAGCCCAATCTAGTTGCTCTGCAATGTTGTAAATCAAAGGACTTACTGGGTCACTGGTAGCCTGCCAAAAGCGAGCAGTAAGACAGGCCAAACACATGTCTGTAGTTACAGTTTCAGCTGTGTACGATCAACTGCTAAATCCCTGAGTTAGGCTCTATTTGTTTTACTATGAGGGCAGTTTTTGCAGCAATGAGCCTAGTATAACTCAGAGATGTGGTTTCTATATAAAAAGTCAAGACTGTCCCCAAACGCACTGTTTAAATCTGACCTTCTAACCTTAGTTAACCAACCCCAGAGTTGGAGCCCTTCTTAAGGGCTCGCCATTGGATAATCTCACTGTGGGACAGGCACCATTAACTTTCCTGGTCGCCCCTTGGTGTAAGCCTATTAATGTGAACAGGGCTTGTGTGGAAAGCTGAAGGGCTCACAAGAGCTGAAAGATGGGGCATGTCCTCCACGCTCAGTCTTTCGCTGGGCAAAGCTGCTAGCATCAAGGCCGGGCTGTGACCAATAGCTAGAGTGCTGCCAAGTCTGCACGTGGGCAGGGCTGGGGAGCAGAGAGGTCTGCAGCCAGTGTGTCTGCTGGCCCCGGATGAGAACAATCCAGTTTCTTGTGCAGAAAAAATCCAATTCAGTGAACATCTGGAATACCTGAACACAGCTTGTGTCACTAGGACACTGGAAACCACTGAAAGAAATTACAAGAGGAGAAATCCTGGCACAGAGTTCACCAGGCATGATATAGTTTTATACAATTCAGCAGCTAAAGACAGAATCTGGCTAAAATATAGCCTTAGCCAATAATGGCATATAAAATCATATCAACCAGTGGGGCTTCCTCTCCAGGAGACAGAAGGGAATCTATGTAGAATGAGTACCATAAAGGTTTCAGAATGTGATCAGAGTATTAACACATGTCTGCCTGCAGCGCCAAGAATGAATTCACCCACTACTTCATTCCCTGCAACTCACAATTTCTGAAGTGGTGTCTCCAGTTCTGTAAGTATTCAGCTGCACTTAAGATAATTTATGCTTTGGGATGGGCAATGACCTTGGGGCATCACTGAAATATAAGGCATTTGTGAAAAATGGAAAAAAAGAAAAAGACTTCACATGTTATGAGGAGAAAAACAAGAAAAAGACACAGTAGCTGAGGTAAGACAATTATTCAAAGAAAAAAAGGGCTTTTTCTAAGGTTCAAACTTCTGTTACAGAAAAACTGAAAGACTGGTACAGGGAACATTCTTATACCTTCACATAGATTTCCCAACTGGTAACATTTTACAATAATGACTTTATCTCCTCCTCTCTCCCTCATTCTTACATATGTCTTTTTTCCTGAACCATCTGAAAGTAAGTTGCAGAATTAGGACACTTAGCAAGCATTTCTTAATAATAAGAATATTCTCCTTCATAAGTTTATCATATCTAGGAAAATGAAAAATTCATTCAATAATACCATATAATATAGTCTATATTTAAATTTCCCCAAATATCACTAAAACATCTTTTATAACTTTTGATTTTTGATTCATAATCTAATGAATATTCACATATTATATTTAGTTACTTGATTTTTTGGTCACCTGACATGAAGAGCTGATTTACTGGAAAAGCCCCCTGATGCTGGGAAAGATTGAGTGCAGGAGGAGAAGGGGATGACAGAGGGTGAGATGGCTGGATGGCATCACCGACTCAATGGACATGAGTTTGAGCAAACTCTGGGAGATATTGGAAGGACAGGGAAGCCTGGCGTGCTGCATGCAGTCCATTGGGTTGCAGAGTCAGACATGACTTAGCAACAATAATTTTTTAAGACACTTTTTAGTACTTTAAGTGTTTTTTTTTTCTAAGTAAAATTGGCCTTTTATCTTAGAGTCTGGCATTCTAACTGCAATTCATGGTATTTCAGGTTATGAAGACCTTTCTACATGTGGACATTCCCTGAGGATAATGAGTCCTTTGGAGGAGACCAGGAGATAAGGTGATGGAAACACCTTGTTTTCTGGGCAGGAAAGTTCTAAAACTGGTCAACTCTTTTTAGCTTGAGTTGTTCACACAACTCGCTCCCTGATTTCCCTCTCCCATCTGTATTGTCTTTCACTTTTTATAACTTCCAGCAAGATCTAGTGTGAAAAATAAGAATTAAACGTGTTACCGACTGGTACTGAGGTACTGAGGACAGGGACCTGGTGGCTTTTTTCTCCTCTTTTTAAATTTCACAAAGATGAAAAGAGAAAAACATCTACACTATCCCCTTTGCTTGTAATCCTTTCTCTCTCCTCAGTTTTCCCATCTGTGAAAAATGGGGAAATTAACAGTGCTCAGTTAAATATACAGCTCAGAACAATGCCTGGCACACAGAGAGCTTTCTATAAGTGGTTGCTATTGTTTTTTTGTTTTTACTAGATATACTAATAGAATGAAACTATTTCTCAACTAAGACCAATCTTACTGGGGGGGGTTGGGGGGAGGGCACCCAAACTGGTTTAACTGGTTTCTAGAGTCCGATGGACATGGCAACCCACTCCTGTACTCTTGCCTGAAAAATCCAATGGATGGAGTGGCCTGGTAGGCTATAGTCCATGAGATCTCGAAGTTAGACATGACTGAGCGACTTCACTTTCACTTTTCACTTTCATGCATTGGAGCAGGAAATGGCAACCCACTCCAGTGTTCTTGCCTGGAGAATCCCAGGGACGGGGGAGCCTGGTGGGCTGCCATCTATGGGGTCGCACAGAGTCGGACGCGACTGAAGTGACTTAGCACTAGCAGAGTCCAAAAAGGCAATAGATGGGACAACAAATACCAGCCCATTTAAACAAAAGGGGTGGGACTGGAAGGGTGGGGAAAGTACACCAAGGACAGGAAGAAGTGGCTGGGGCAGAGGAGGGGGCTGTCAGCAGGTGGGAGCAGGCACAGTTCCTTACACTTCTGTACTCCTAGAAGCACTGGGGCTCTGAAGACCCTTCTTTGCAGCTCTGTGTTGGTTTTTCAGCCCTAGATTTCACTGCTCTGCCTCCAAGTTAGCATAAAGTTTATAGGGAAAATAATTTCGGAGAATTCCCTGGTAGTCCAGTGGTTGGCACTCTGCCCCCCTTACTGATGGGAGCCTGGTTCCATCCCTGATTGGGGAACTAAATCCCATAAGTTGGTGGTGTTGTTTAGTCACTCAGTCATGTCTGAGTCTTCTGCAATCACATGGACCCAACCCGCCAGGCTCCTCTGTCAATGGGATTTTCCAGGCAAGAATACTGGAGTGGGTTGCCATTTCCTTCTCCAGGGGATCTTTACAACCCAGGGATTGAACCCACGTCTCCTGCTTGGCATGAAGAACCACTGAGCTACCTGGGAAGTGTGGCACAGCCTCCAAAAGAAAAAAGGATAAAAGGAAATAGTTCCAGGGAAAATTTGATTCTTAAACAGATAAAGCCAAATCTAAACATACGCTGTTCTCTGCTTCTTCCAGAACAAATTCACACGGTTCATATTCTTCATGGAACACATACACAACACAAGATATAATCCAGGTCATCTCCCCAACTCTTTCAGATAACTGACCTTCTCCAAGCGTCCTCTGCAACAAGTCATGCTTGGCTTGAAGTTTTGTGATGAGATTACTACCCTCCAAATATTCTCTGAGTTTCTGCAAAAGGAAAGATACATTTTTAACTTTAAAAGAAACTATTTGATGTCAAGGAACTTCCTACAGGATATCTAAAAATCCAGCCATTCTTACCTCCTAGATCCTAGAATCTTGCTATGCAAAGTATGGTTCTGATGCAGACCACGGCATCAGCCTATTAGAGGTGTGAACTCTCAGTTACCCCCACGCCAGGACTATTGGCATCAGAACCTGCATTTTAACAAGCTCTCGTGGTGACATGTATGTTCATGAGATCCTTTAAAAGTTCTGTTTTAGAGCAGCCCTTTTTAACTTTGTCTGCATATCAGCACTATCTCCCATATCCCAGAATTGCTGAATTGGGAACTCTGGTCTTAATAAAGAATGCTAGATGATTCTGATGCAATTCCAAAAGCAGAGCTGGGGGACCCCAGATTGGAGACCCCAAGAGGTTGGGGAAGCAGCAGGCGTACCATGAAGTAGAACTGCTCGGTCTCCTGCTGGTTGGCTCTTCTCTTGGCGATGCTGGGCTTACTCAGATAGGTTTCAGAGACCGTGGACTTCACAGACTCTGTGGAGCGACTGTGCTGGAAGCACTCAGAAACATCGTAGTCCTCGATAGTGACCATATCCTGTATTGTCTGCAGGGTGGCCTCAGTCGTTTTCTTAACCTGGGAACAGGAGTACATCTCTCCAGTGAGTACCTTATTTCATGAATCCCACACTCAGTGAGAAACCACTCTGTCAGTCAGAAATGGGGGCACAGGCCCTCCCGTCCAAAGTTCAGAGTCCACTGGGGGAACAACAAGAGATCAAACCAGTCAATCCTAAAGGAAATCAACACTGATTACTCATTGAAAGGGCTGATGCTGAAACTCCAATACTTTGGCCAGCTGATACAAAGAGCTGACTTATTGAAGAAGACCCTGATGCTGGGCGAGACTGAGGGCAAGGGGAGAAGGGGGCGACAGGATGAGATGGTTGGATGGCATCACCAACTCAATGGACATGAGTTTGAGCAAGCTTGGGGAGAAGGTAAAGGACAGGGAAGCCTGGTGTGCTGCAGTTCATGGGGTCTCAAAGAGTTGGACACAACTTAGCGAATGAACAGTATCAACAGGGGAGAGAGACAGGTAAACAATACCTCATGTCACAAATATGAGAGGCTTTCTTCCAAATTATCCTAAGGAGGACGTCATTCATATATGAGTTCTTGTAAATCTCATGTATCACCGGGTACTCTCTCAATTACATTTTGTTTTAAAGAACCTTCAGTTTAACTGAAGTGAAATTACACACAGAAAGATGCATGAACAATAAGTATGACTTTATGAATTATCACTGACTGAACACATTCATGTGATTACCACTCAGATAAAGAAATCTAGTACATTATGAGTGCCCTCTGCTTCTCCCAATCACCACACATGCTTTTCTCCTCCCCAAAGGTAGTTACTAAGTACTATAGTATGTAGGATTTTTGTCTTGCTTCTTTTGCTCAACTTTATATAGTAAGATTTATTCATTTCTTATGAGTATCCTATTTCACTGCTGAATATTCATTGTAAGAATACATTGGAATTCATCCCTTTTACTGTTGATAGATGACTTATTTCTGACTTGGGGCCACTATGAATAATATTGCTATGAACACATTTTTGTTGGGCCACACATACGTGAGTAGACTTACTGCTTATTGGGTATTCCAGACTGTTTGCAAAGTTATTATTCTCATTTGTATTCCCACCAACACAGGAGGAGAATTCCTATTACTCCACATCCTCAACAATTGGTACTGCTAAGTCGCTTCAGTCGTGTCCGACTCTGTGTGACCCCATAGATGGCAGCCCACCAGGCTCCCCTGTCCCTGGGATTCTCTAGGCAAGAACACTGGGTGGGTTGCCATTTCCTTCTCCAATGCATGAAAGTGAAAAGTGAAAGTGAAGTCGCTCAGTCGTGTCCGACTCTTCACGACCCCATGGACTGCAGCCTCCCAGGCTCCTCCGTCCATGGGATTTTCCAGGCAAGAGTACTGGAGTGGGCTGCCATTGCCTTCTCCAAACAATTGGTACTGTCAGCTTTAAAAAATTAAACCATTGTGTTGATGGAACTTCCCTGGCAGTTCAGTGGTGAAGATTCTGCACTCCCACTGCTGGGTGCATGGGTTTGTCCCTGGTTGGGGAACTAGGATCCCACATGCCTTGTGGCATGGCCAAAAGAAAAAACAAAAACCAAATAAATCATTACACTGGTTGTGTAACTGTATCACATTGTGGTTTTAACATGCATTTCTCTGATGGTTGAGATTGAGCACATCATCACATGTTTAAGGCAATTTAGATTCTCTCTCTTGGACACAGTTTGTTAAATCTCCTGCTCAATCTTATAGTGGGTGATGAGCCTTTGTCTTACTGATCTGTAACAAGTATATGAGTTTTTTGTTAGCTATATGTGATGCAAATATCTTTTCCTACTCTATACTGTGGCTTTCTATAGTATTTAGACAAACAGTCTCTAGTTTTAATGTAATCAATTTACCAATCCTTTCCTTTGAAATCAGGGCTTTTTGTGCCCTATTTAAGAAATATTTTCCCATCTCATAAGTAGTCATAAGTGGCATACTATTTTATGCTATCTTCTGGGAGCTTTTCAATTTATCTTCCACAATTAGGCTGTACTCCACCTTTGCTTATCAGAATCTTCATAAATTGATAACTTTATCCTCTTCCCAGACAATGTACAGAGTTTGTTGTTGTTGTTTAGTTGCTAAGTCACGTCTGACTGTCACTTTTATGACCCCATGGACTGTAGCCTTCTAGGTCCTCTCCATAGGATTTCCTAGGCGAGAATACTGGAGTGGGTTGCCATTTCCTTCTCCAGAGGATCTTCCTGGCCCAGGGATTGAACTCGTATCTCCTGCATTGGCAGGTGGATTCCCTACCACTGAGCCACCAGGGAAGCCTGTAGAGAGTTTAGAACATCTTAAAACCATTCACTTTTCCTGAATTATATGCTTTTTTTGGTAATGTTTCATAACATGATATATATGTAAATATTTGTATACATTTATATATAAGACATTATTGTGATCTAGGCAGCATTCATTTAACTTTATCCATATAATTATTACATTCTTTGATTTCTATCTCTTACATTTTTAAGAACACATTTTAGAAGTTCTTTTTTTAAGAAAAATATAGTTGACTTACAATATTATGTTAGTTTCAGGTGTATAACAAAGTAATTCAGTTATATATATATACACACACATAGTTTTTTAGATTCTTTTCCATTATAGGCTATTACAAGATATTAAACATAGTTCTCTGTGCTATACAGTAAATTCTTATTGCTGCATCTGTATAACAATAAAGGAGAGGGAGTGACAGAAGATGAGATGGTTGGATGGGATCACTGACTCAATGGACATGAGTTTCAGCAAGCTTCGGCACATGGTGAAGGGCAGGGAAGCCCGGTGTACTGCTGTCCATGGGGTTGCAAAGAGACACAACTTAGTGACTGAATGATGAATATCTATTTTATACAGAGTAATGTGTATCTGTTAATCCCATACTCCTAATTTATCCTTCTTCTTTCCTTTTGGTAACCATAAATTTGTTTTCTATGAAGAAATTCTTTTTAGCATGAATCTTCTGGCAGTGAACTCAGTCTTTATTGATTTAAAAACGTCTTTTATTTCACCTTCTATTATGAAATATATCTTTTTTCCCCTGGTGGGCAGTTACTTTCCTTTAGTACATTTAAGATATCACTGTACTTTCTTGTGGTTTTCATGTTCCTGTTGAGTGAGAAGTTTATTGTCAGTTTATTGTACTTTGAAAGAACTCTGCTTTCTTTCTCCAGCTGCTTTTAAAGTTTTTTACAGTTTAACTATAATGCGTCTAGGTAAGGATTTTAAAAGCTTATTCTAAATATATTCAGACTTCTTGAATTGTGTGGTATTTTTCCAAAGCTATGATAAAACTTCAGATAAAATTACCTTTGCAAATATCAACTCTACTTTCTTCTCTTTCATTTTTTTCTGGGAGTTTAATTATGTCCTCTGTAGCTTACCATTCTCTTCATATTTTCTATCCTTTTGTTTTTCCGTGCTGCATTTCAATTACTTTCTTCTAATTTTTCTTTCATTTTGATAATTCACTCTTCAGCTGTGTCTAATCTGATGTTAAACCATGCACCAATTTATTAGTTTGGATTTTTCTGTATTTTGGTATTTCTGTACTTTGGTATTTTTTGGTATTTTGGTATTTCTATATTTCTCAACTCTAGAATTTCTGTGGTTTATTTTCAAACTATTTCACTGTTTAGAGGTTATAATAGTGCCCTGCTGAAATCTAAGCTTGGCTTTTATCTCCTTAAACACAGTATAGAGATCTTTTACAGTTTCTGATAATTTATTTCTATTGTCTATTATGTCTTCTGGCTACCACTCATTACATCTTGTCTCCTTATGTACCTAGTTATCTTTGCTGGACATTTTTGGTAGAATTATTTGAGCTCTAAGGTGAGATTATCATCCTGAGAGAATATTCGTTTATTTTTCCAAGTCATTAGGGGCACTAATAGTTCAAAATCACTAGATTTTATTTCTGTTCAAAATAATCTGATGCTCTTCCTTTTGGGAACATATGGTTCCTTACGTCATGGATTTCAGGCTCGGCTATGTACCTTGCCCTGGAGAGTGAAATGTTGAAAGAATCAGCTGAGTGACTCAGTCCATCGTTACAGAAAGTAGAAATATGTTCAATTTTTAAACAATATGTTTAGTGCAATATGTTTCTGAAATATGTTCAACTTTTAGTTGTTTATTTGAACAACAAAATATTGTTTAGAGAAGAAACACTAGCTATCAGTGCTATTTCAGAGGCTTAGAGAGGTCATGAGACAAAGTAAATTTTAAAAGGAGGCAAAAAATTTAACAGACTTAGTCATTATTCCTGAGGATATACACAATGCAAAGGATACTGGGAAAAAAGAATACTAATGATGACTTTAAAAATAACATTAGAAGTAGTTACTTTAAGTCATGATTATATATCTACAGGCTGAAGTAGAAGACTCACCATCTTGTAGGTGATGTCAGTGAGATGGTAGAATAAGCGGTCTATTATTCACATACCCCCACAGAAACAATACTCTGGCAGCCATCCATGGAGCTTTGGGGTCTAGGTGGGAGCTTGTAAAACCTCACTGGAGCCCACGGCTGACGAGGACTGACATGAGGAAGCTGTTGGCAGGCTTGCTAACCTTGGTCCTAGCAAGAGGACCTGGAAATAGCTCCGTTCCCTTGTAGACTCAGCTACAATCCTGTTTGGCATTGGTCCTGCCACCAGCACTATCTGCTAAGGGACCCAGGAGGGGTCAAGCCCACCTGTGCCCCAAATAACTTTGCTGATCCTGGCTTTAGCTGTGGACCGTAGAACAGCTCATGATGCAGTTGCAGTTCCTCCCAGCCTTGGTCTGAGAGCAGTCCTATTGCCCAGGGACCTGCCAAGAGGCACACCTGTGTACTGGGAGCAGGCCCGCCAACCTCAGTCCAACTGTGAATAATACAGTAGCCCTGTAACTTGGTTCCAATACCTATCAGCAATGGCCTATGAATAATTATAGCTACCCTAGGGACTCAACAAGAAATAAGCCCATTTGTGTTTCCAGAGGCAGGCCCACCAAACTCTGTCCAACTTTGGATCTTGAAGCAGCCCTATAACTTGAATCCAGTTCCTCTCAGTAGTGATCCAAGAGCAGTCCTGCCTACCTAGGAACCAGGAGAGAGACATGCCCATCTGTGCCCCCAGAGGCTGGCCTGCATGCAGACCTTGGTGCCAACTATGGACCCTATAGTGGACCTGTGACTCAGATCTAGCTATGGTCAGCTGCAGTCTGGGGCCAAGCCCTTGGGAACAGACCCAGAGACTATGGCCCATACTGTGGACCAGCAGTAGTCATGTGATTCCTTGTCAACCTCAACAAAACTATTTTTCTTTTAACTTCTTTCTGAGAAGTGTCAAGGTTAAATTTGGAACTGTCAGGAAGAATAAAGGATGTGACAGAAGCCATCAGACACAGTGGCTGGGACTATATATTATCCCATGGGATGTTCCTGATGAAGAACACTGGCTTCTGACACACACAGGCCATAAGTCACAGGGGAGAACATAATGAGACAAATATGAAACAGCTAACAAGAGGCTTGTAATGACTCCCCATCAGTAGCAGGCAGATGCAACTGGGTTTGGTAGAGGAAAAGCCAAAAACACGACAAGGAATTATGAAAAATCCTGAAGAACGTGAGGCACCAGGGGACTGTCCAGGTGGCCTGGACTCTTGAGATGCAGATCCAAATGAACGATGGGGGAGAGAATGTGGGCTTCTGTAGATGGGCACTTTGGCCTTTCTTCCCCAGGACATTACAATTATTAGAGAAAACAAGGAGTTCCCTTTTCTGAACACAGTGGTTTAGTTTTCTAGCACTGCTGTAATACAGTGCCACATACTGTGTGGCTTAAATAACTGAAACCTATTGCCTCATAGTTTTGGAGGCCAGAAGCCTGAGATCAAGGTGTGGGCAGGGCTGGCGCCTTCTGAGGCTGTGAGGAAGGAGCTGTCGCAGCCCTGCCTTCTTGGCGTATACATGGTCATCATCTTTGTCTTCTCTCCATCTGTGTTTCTGTGTTCAAATTTCCCCTTAATATAAGGACATCAGTCACACTGGTTAGGTTCACCCTAATGATGGCACTTTAACCTGACTGTTGTTTTGGTCGCTAAGTCGTATCCAACTCTTTTGGGACCCCATGCTCCCTGTCCATGGGATTTCCCACAGGCAAGAATATGGGAGTGGGTTGCTATTTCCTTCTCCAGGGGATCTTCCTGACTCGGGGATCAAACTCACATCTCCTGCATTGGGAGTGGATTCTTTACCACTTTACCACTGAGTCACCTTAACTTGATTACCTCTGTGACAACACCATATCTTCAAATAAGGTCGCCTTCTGAAGTACTGGGGGTCAGCAATTCAACATATGCATTTGGGGAGCGTATACAATTCAACCCCTAAACAGACATTATTTTATGGCACTGTGCCTGGTGTCTTGCACCTGCAGCAGGCCTATTCGTCCTTTAAGCCTTGTCGCTCCATTGGTAAAGGTAACTTCTGAGCCCTGTCCTACCTCCTCACTTAACTACTCCCTCCTTGCCAACACTGACCTTGAAAGTATTTCAATTACAGCACTGTATCATTTCAGATGTAGCAAAAGTTAGAAGAAAGAGACCACATACATCCACCCACACATATGAATTGGATTAATGCCATAGTTAATCGACCAAGGGTACAGAAACTTACTGCTGGCACAGGCCATATAAGGCAGGCACAGCGGCAGCATATTTCCTTTGCCCCTGGTACCTCAACAGGGGGCACAGATGCAGGTGACCTTATCAGTGCTGGGTAAGGTGTGGCCAGATTTGAAAAAGCAGTCCAACTTTTGCTACCCTTCCCCTTGGATAGGGAAAGGGTCACATTACCATTCCAGATGAATTCACACTAGCAATCTACCCACTTGCATTTAAGATGCAAGTTTAAAATCTACATGCTTGCATTTGAGACGCCTGTTTACAAATACCAGACTCTCCTGACTTCTGAGAACAAAATTTTCTGAGCAGAATTTATTCTCAGAAATGATACAACTTAATCTAAAGATGAGAACATCATCATTGCCTAGAGCTCTCTGAACAATGTCTCTGAGTCAGCCGCATCTGAGAAAGCCTGCTTTCCTACGGCTGCTAGACTCTGATTTAATGACCCATCTGGGTGGACCTTTTACCAACAGTGGTCTGATGAGCATGATCTCAAATCCATTTCTCATGAGCACCCATACCACACTGTATAGAAGGCCTCTGTCTTCTGTCTCCAGCGGGAGCACCTTGAGGTCAGGGACAGCTTATTAACCAGCACAGTGTCTAGAACACAGCAGATTCTCCAGACAGCAGTGAAAATGAACTGAATGGATGGTGGATGCTGAAGTCTTCCTCCTTCCAAATCGACAGACTCCAGAGGAATGCTTGGCAGACACCAATAACGCAGGGTCTCCTTACTGACAGTCATCCTGGGCTCTGACACTTTCTTCTGGATGTCCTAGACTGCTGATCACTTTTAGACCATTTGCAGAAACTCTTCTCATTCTGCTTGGTATTCTCCTGGATCGGGGCCCTCCCTCCAATAAAGTTAAAGCTTATTTGAAACAAAATACATACACACACACACACAGACCCCTTCTAAAAATACATGTTTACACACAAACACACACACACACCACAGACCCCTTCTAAAAATACATGTTTTCATTGAAAAAGTTGATCCTCTTTTCAATTTTGGGCAAGATGATGTTATCATTTAAAGGACAAATGGCAGTTAGCTTTTACTTGGGCTTTTATTGTCAAACTCATCAGTAGAAGGTTTTAGGCAAGTAAGAATCACTTAAATAAAGAAAAATGAAGCTAAAGCCACAGAGACCATCAGACACAGCAATCACGATTAAGTGGTTATCAAGCTTTACATCTTATACCAAGTCTTAGAAGAATCTGACAACTGCCCTTAAGAGTCTGATCAGTGATGGACATGACTTGGGATTCTGCTGCAGTCACTGGTATTAGGGGAAATGTGGGAGGGAGATGTGATTCTTCTACCACAGATAGAAATGTAAAGCAGATAGGTTAGGGGGTCCCCAGAGAAACACAACCAGGAATGAATGGCTTTCTTGACATAAGAGGAGCCACTGTAGCCTCAGCTATTTTGTGATCTAAGCCCAACGCTTGCCCTTGAACAGGTCTCAGTAATCCATGATCTCAAGGGAACACAGAAAAGTTTGTCAAACAGTAGT
Organism: Bos mutus; assembly: GCF_027580195.1. Classification (NCBI taxonomy): domain Eukaryota; kingdom Metazoa; phylum Chordata; class Mammalia; order Artiodactyla; family Bovidae; genus Bos; species Bos mutus. The sequence continues at coordinate 22,790,386 of NC_091621.1, read as the reverse complement.
TCAGTGATAAGGCAGAGTTCTAGTCCTCCCTCAAGGAATACACATAATAATGTATCTTTGAGTTCTTCAGGAACTCAAAGGCTCCCACCCAGGTAAAGGACGGAATGAAGATATTGACCCTCCTGATCTCAATCAACTAAAGCTTGGATTCTGCTGACCTTTGCCCCCAAGTCTATGCTGAAATTCTCCTCTGCTTAAACCCCTTCACAATATGCATGTGCCTTTAGGCTTAAAATTCTCCAATTCTTGCTGTTGAGTAGACACTGTTTTGGGAAAGATTCTCAATGTTCTTACTTGCTGCAAGAAATAATAAATCTTCCTGTGCTTTGGTTTGGAAGTCTTTTGACATCCACCAAGAGGCAAATGCCAATTTTGGGGTAACAGAAAGTATAACTGGTAATAGAAGGTATAACCAAATTATCTCTTACTTTCCCCCTCAATTACCCATGCCATGAAAATTATCTCATGTGTTTGCTTAAAATACTATTCATTTTTCTTGAAAATATCCTATATAAAGACTGTATTTTGCGAATAGTCTGTGAAATAAACCTTCGTGAACTGTTGATGAAAGACTTTAAGCAGTGCAGCAAAATTTATATGTTCGTTAAACACTGATGCAATTTAACTGAAGAATTCATTATAGACTATTCTCTTTTCTATTCCCTTCAGGGGGCTAAATCTACTATAACTTAAGAGAGACTAGATGTTTTCGTATGTGTGACAGTTTTACTCATGGCATAGAAGTGCCACGCTTGTGAAAGCTATATTTACTGAACCAATATTGGTACAAATGGTCTGAAAAGGGGGCCAACAAGTTAAAAAAAAGGAAGACCTAATTGCTTTACTTATGCAATTCATTTCCCATTTCTTTGGCTTTGATAAATGTGAGACAGGAGGGAAGAGGGAATTGCACAACCATTCAAAGAATGACACAGCCATTGAAGATCCAACAAAAACCCAAACAATTGGGCCCAAGATGGCAGAAGATTCAACTCCCAGTACACCTTGAGCCTCATTATACACTCATTGTAATACATCCGGTTTGTTTCATTTCAGTCCCTCAGTTGCTTCCGACTCTTTGCGACCCCATGGACTGCAGCACACCAGGCTTCCCTGCTTATCAACAACTCCCAGAGCTTACTCAAACTCATGTCCATCAAGTCTTTGATGCCATCCAACCATCTCATCCTCTGTCATCTCCTCCTCCTCCAGCCTTCAATCTTTCCTAGCATCAAGGTCTTTTCTAATGAGTCAGTGCATCAGATGGCCAAAGAATTGGAGTTTCAGCTTCAGCATCAGTCCATTCAATGAATAGTCAGGACTGATTTCCTTTAGGATTGACTGGTCGGATCTCCTTGCACTCCAAGGGATTCTCAAGAGTCCTCTCCAACACGACAGTACAAAAGCATCAATTCTTCGGTGCTCAGCTTTCTTTATAGTCCAGCTCTCACATCCGAAGAAGCAAGAGAATTCCAGAAAAACATCTACTTCTGCTTTATTGACTACACCAAAGCCTTTGATTGTGTGGATCACAACAAACTGTAGAAAATTCTTCAAGAGATGGGCATACCAGACCACCTGACCTGTCTCTTGAGAAATCTGTATGCAGATCAGGAAGCAACAGTTAGAACTGGACATGGAACAACAGACTGGTTCCAAATAGGAAAAGGAGTATGTCAAGGCTGTATATTTTCATTCTGCTTATTTAACTTATGCAGAGTACATCATGTGAAATGCTGGGCTAGATGAAGTACAAGCTAGAATCAAGATTTATGGGAGAAATATCTATAACCTCAGATATGCAGATGACACCACCCTTATGGCAGAAAGCAGAGAAGCCTGTTGATGAAAGTGAAAGAAGAGAGTGAAAAAGTTGGCTTAAGACTCAACATTCAGAAAAGGAAAATCATGGCATCCGGACCCATCACTTCATGGCAAATCGATGGGGAAACAATGGAAACAGTGAGAGACCTTATTTTGGGAGGCTCCAAAATCACTGTAAACGGTGATTGCAGCCATGAAATTAAAAGACGCTTGCTCCTTTGAAGAAAAGCTATGATCAACTTAGACAGCATGTTAAAAAGCAGAGACGTTACTTTGCTAACAAAGGTTCGTCTAGTCAAAGCTATGGTGTTTCCGGTAGTCTTGTATGGATGTGAAAGCTAGACTATAAAGAAAGCTGAGCACCGAATTAATGCTTTTGAACTGTCGTGTTGGAGAGGACTCTTGAGAATCTCTTGGGAGTGCAAGGAGATCTGACCAGTCAATCCTAAAGGATATCAGTCCTGACTATTCATTGGAAGGACTGATGCTGAAGCTGAAACTCCAATACTTTGGCCACCTGATGCGAAGAACTGACTCATTGGAAAAGACCCTCCTGATGCTGGGAAAGATTGAAGGCAGGAGGAGAAGGGGATGACAGAGGATGAGATGGTTGGATGGCATCACCGACTCTATGGACATGAGTTTGAGTAAGCTCCGGGTGTTGGTGATGGACAAGGAAGCTTGGCGTGCTGCAGTCCATGGGGTTGCAAAGCGTCAGACATGACTGAGTGACTGAACTGAACCTAACAGTCAAAGGCTTTGGTGTAGTCGATAAAGCAGAAGTTTTTCTGGAACTCTCTTGCTTTTTCAATGATACAACGGATGCTGGCAATTTGATCTCTGGTTCCTCTGCCTTTTCTAAATTCAGCTTGAACACCTGGAAGCTCACGGTTCACATACTGTTGAAGCCTGGCTTGGAGAATTTTGAGCATTACTTTGCTAGTGTGTGAGATGAGTGCAATCGTGCAGTAGTTTGAACATTCTTTGGCATTTCCTTTTCTTTGGGATTGGAATGAAGACTGACCTTTTCCAGTCCTGTGGCCACTGCTGAGTTTTCCAAATTTGCTGGTATATTGAGTGCAGCACTTTGACAGCATCATCTTTTAGGATTTGAAATAGCTCAACTGGAATTCTATCACCTCCACTAGCTTTGTTCATAGTGATGCTTCCTAAGGCCCACTTGACTTCACATTCCAGGATGTCTGGCTCTAGGTGAGGGATCACACCATCTTGCTTATCTGGGTCCATCTCTGCATGAAATGTTCGCTTGGTATATCTAATTTGCTTGAAGAGATGTCTTTTCCATTCTATTGTTTTCCTCTGTTTCTCTGCATTGATCACTGAGGAAGGCTTTCTTATCTCTCCTTGCTATTCTTTGGATCTCTGCATTCAAATGGGTATATCTTTCCTTTTCTCTTTTGCCTTTAGCTTCTCTTCTTTTCTCAGCTATTTGTAAGGCCTCCTCAGACAACCATTGTGCCTTTTTGCATTTCTTTTTCTTGGGGATGGTCTTGATCACTGCCTCCTGTACAATGTCACGAACCTCCGTCCATAGTTCTTCAGGTACTCTGTCTGTCAGAATAATCCCTGGATCTATTTCTCACTTCCACTGTATAATCGTTAAGGGTTTTAATTTAGGTCATACCTGAATGGTCTAGTGGTTTTCCCTACTTTCTTCAATTTAAGTCTGAACTTTGCAGTAAGGATCTGAGCCACAGTCAGCTCTTGGTCTTGTTTTTGCTGACTGTATACAGCTTCTCCATCTTTGGCTAATTAGCATATGCGAATATGCAATACATTAGCATATGCTAAAGGACACATTCACAAGAACTGTGACCATTCTGAGGCCCAATTCCTGGAAATCCCTGCCCTTTGTCCCAAATAGAATACTCTTCCCACTTGTTAGCTATGAAATTATCCAGCCCATAAAAACTAATCATCCTGGGCTGCTTCTGCGACAACTGCATTCTGCCTATGGAATGTTTATCTCTGTAAATAAACTCTCTTTGACGTTACCTTTCCTCACTCTTGAATTCTTTCCTGTGTGAAGCCAAGGACCCTCACTTGGTGGCCCATTCTAGGAACTCGCCTGAAACCTGGGACATGACCATCCTCTCACATCCCATTTCCTGCAACAAAGGGAGAAATGAGGAACTCTAAGGAAGGGGAAATGTGATCTACTGGAAATTCCTCCAGAGGCTAGCTTTGAAACAAAGAAGCCTAAGCTGAAATGCCTATGACAAAGCCTAAAAGTAAACTTTTTCTTTCCCTTCCCTTTTCTTCCTTTTTTCTTTCTTTTTCCTTCTAGTTGAGATATAATTGGCATATATCACTGCATATGTTTAAAATACAGAGCATAATGATTTGACTTAACATACATCATGAAATGATTATCACAATAAGTTCAGTGAACAGGCATCATCTCACTGATACAAAAAAAAAGAGTTACTCTCTTAACAAATTTCATATATAACACACAGCAGTGTTAATTATATCAATCATGTTGTACATTACACCCCTAGTATTAAATAATAATTTATCTTATAACTTAGAAGTTTGTACCTTTTGATGACCTTCATCTAATTCCCCCTCCCCTCCACTCCCTTCTCTTTTTGTCTGTTTTTGAAGTATAATTGACCTACAGCATCATATTGGTTCTGGTGTACAACAGTGATTTGACATTTCCATACATTACAAAATGATCACCATCTTAAGCCTAGTTACCATCTGTCACATATCACAAAGATATCACATAGCTGTTGACTATATTCCTCATTCTGTACATTTCATCCCTTTGACTCATTTATTTTGTAATTGGAAGTCTGTACCTCTGAATCTCCCTATTTCACTTGAGCTGTAAACGTTTAGAAAGCGGACAAAGCTGTGTAACATTAGGTTGGAAAGAGTGTGGAAAATGTTTATAGTGAGAATGGTATAAATGATCATTTAGATTTAGGTTTCTTTCAAAGTGTTGCCTTTAATAGTAATGTTTATTAATATTTCACTTTAAAGTTTTAATAAAAAGTTATACATTTAAGTTAAAAAAAAAGAAGAAAAAATTGGGAGCTATATGGGCAGCAGGCCCTGCTTAATTCTATAGGCACAATAAATGGTGGACACTAACAAATATTTGTGGATTGGCTGACTAGAAGCTGGAATCATAAGACTAAGGAACAAGTTTACAGCATAATGAAATTACAAGCTCATTTAAAAAGGTTTAACAGGCAAATGTAAAGTTGTATATGAAGTCATTTCACAAATGCGTACTGCTCTTTTCTCTTTGTTTTAAGACAAGTGCTGAAAATTCAGATGTCTTTCAGGATGAGTTGAATAATGAAAATAGACAAATGGGCTGAGTGGTGAGCACGGCAAGTCGGAAGCATGAGTTCTATGTCTAAGGGGAATATATACTATTTAGCCCAAGTCAGTTACCATCCTACAGAAATGAAAGTCTAGTAATGTTAAGATCTCATTTTTACAAGCTGAAAAATCTATATTTTTAGGCAAAACTTCCAATTTTTAAATGACAGTAACAATTAAAAAAAAAAAAATCAAGCACTGTATAGCAAATAAAATTTGTGACCAGACATGGTCTGTGGGCTCTCCCTTTTAAGATGGTCTCCTATAGTTCCAAGGGGTGCCCTGTATTTATGGCTGTCTAAGATTGGGTACTTCACTTTCACTTTTCACTTTCATGCATTGGAGAAGGAAATGGCTACCCACTCCAGGGTTCTTGCCTGGAGAATCCCAGGGACAGGGGAGCCTGGTGGGCTGCCCTCTATGGGGTCGCACAGAGTCGGACACGACTGAAGCGACTTAGCAGCAGCAGCAGCAGCAAGATTGGGTAAAAAGAGTCATATTCTATCTAGCTCCCCTATCTAAGCTTTATAAGAGTGGGTGAAATTCTCCCTCAATTTTGATCTTTTCACTGGGCAGTCATATTATTTTTAATTAAACTCTTTCCAATGAATTTTAGACTTTATGAGTATATATATATAAGTTTGTACAGAGGCATAAAATTATACAGAATTATGCATGTGTTTCTTGTATATTTTGGTCTGTTGCTAAGGTGTCGGTTTTCTGTCCTTCTATCAGTGGAAGGTCAGAGGCAAATTTCTTATTCATGGTGGAGAAAAGTGCTGCACAGGGCCTTCAAACCAACAATGATTGCTGTGTTGTTCCCAAGTTAGTTCTCTTACGTTTCACATTGTATACATGACTTGTTATAGACTGCTTCTTCCGCTAGATACAAGCTAACTGTAACTTATTCATCTCTGTACTTTCCACACCTGGCAAAATATGTGGAAAGTAAAAGTCACTCAATAAATATTTATTGTACTGAAATGAACTGACCCACAGCATTAAAACTTCTTAAGTTGGCTCTCAATGCTTCTTGTTACATGATTTCAACTTCACCTTCAGTTTATCTCCCAAGGAAAGGCTGGGTGACAACTTAGACTAACAAAGTTAGTCTCCAACTTTGAAATATATTGAAACCTCTTTCGCTCTTTCTATACCTAAGGACATCTGCTGGTTGTCATAAATCCAATTTAAATCTTACTTTCCTTGGGGATTCCATTCTACTACAGTCTGTTCCAGATCCAGCCATCATAAACTACTTGTCATGCCCACAAGAAACTTCAGGACAATCTAATTCACTTGTTTCTACAGTAAATTAAAAAAAAAAAAAAAAAAAATCAGCCCTCAGAAAGCACTGTCTACTCTTATTAGTTTATAAAGATATTGTGCTTCTCCACTTTATGCCCATAGGAGAAGACCAGGGTCACAAACTCAAAGGGTTGCAGAGGCCAGACAGATAATGCAAATGGACTAGTCGAGTGGAAGAAAATCAGGAGCTGAATGACTACGGCCAAGAGGAATTCAAGTACCCCAGCCTTTCCCTTCTTGAGGCAGCACCGGGCCAGAGTTGCCACACTTTCCCATTTTTAATAGGTCTAAACTGTGGGAGCCAAACAAAACAGGTCTGTGCACTGCCAGTGTTGACCTTGTGTATAACACACTGTTTTCCTAGAGTTTAGAGGCTGTTTCCAAATAAAACCACCAGAGCATATGCATGAAAAAAAAAATTGGAAGTCTCTATGCATATAAACCCTAGGCCTAATAGGACCCAGTAAACTGCTATTAGGTGAGTATTTTGTGATGCCAAGCCAAAACCCTAAGCTCTAACAACACCTCAAGGAGAGCAACAGTTCTCCTTTGGAAAAGCTCATTAGTGGGACTTTACACAGAGACTGAAGTCTTAATCACACTGGCTGCACCTTAAATACCCATGTTTGAATAAGGGGTGGTTTTGGTTCTTTCAAAAAGAACAGAAGCCAAAAAAGGCTGCAATGGGTTTTGACCAAACTATTCTGGTGTAGAAACATGGTCCTCTTTCTTAACAGAAACAAATATACATTCACATATTCAAATTCACATGTTCAAAACATCTCAGTGAAATTAAAATAAAAGAGGGGCACTAAAGTGAATTTTGATTATTTTATCAAGGGCAAATTCTTGTTTGTTTTTTTTTCCCCTTTTTTGTACCATATCCCTTCCTTTTGGAAACTGCTTACCTCTAGAAATACATATTTCTGCTGGGGCTGTCAATCAAATGGTTCTATGAATGGGCACAAAAACTAGGCTGGCCAATGAGAGAAACCTATTTCCTGGATGTAACAGTTGAACCAAAAGTATGCATGACTTAGGTCAGGCCAATGGAAGATCCTACTTCGGAGACAAGGATGTTGGGAAGGGGTGAGATGGTAAACTGTAGGGACTATGTGGTCCTGGATCTCCCAGTACAGGACATGGAGAAAGACTTCCTACCAATACACATGAAGGATCCAATCACCAGTGAGGCCACTGTAAACACTGACCAATAAGTAAGCTGTGAGATTGGACTAAGTTTGATTTGGGTTCCTGTAAGTTACAAGTGAGTACCTTGACTAACACAAGAAACATTTTGGTTCCTATCTTTATTTAAGGAGAATGTGGATTCAATTAAATTAATTTCAGAAACAGGCTTTCTGGTTCAACATGTATTTATAATTCACATTTTATGTTCTATCCATTTAAGTCCACTAATGTCCACAAATAAACAGTTTTATACTCCCATTCAAATAGTTTTTTTTTTAACTTTTAATTGGAGGATAACTGTTTTACCACAAGTACTATTTTAAAATACTACTTTGTACTAATTGTATCAGTAATGCCATGTTCCGTATCAAAAATCTAAAGATATAAAAAAAGCATAAAAAAGTACTAATTAAAAAAATTAGGATTAAATTAATATATCAGGCATTTCTTTCCACATATTCATGTAGACTCTTGAAACATATGTTGGATTTGATAATCTATTGGGAATTATCTTCAGTATTTAAGAAGAAAAGGTGTGTTATGTAGATGTAGTTGAGTCCCTGGTAAAGTAGTCATCCATGGTCTTCCCTGGTGGCTCAGATGCTAAAGAGGTAGCCTGTAATGCTGGAGACCCGGTTTGATCTCTGGGTCAGGAAGATACCCTGGAGAAGGTAATGGTAACCCACTCTAGTATTCCTGCCTGGGAAATCCCATGGACAAAAGAGCCTGGTGAGCTACCGTCTATGGGGTCACACAGAGTTGGACATAACTGAGTGACTAATACTTTCATGGTGAAATACAGAACCTTTGCATTTATCCTCTATAAGGAGTATTTTAGGAACCCTGTTTTAGCTGAAAATGCATGATGAAGAGATTGCAGTTACACCGTTAAATGCCTAGGTCAAGTGAAACCGTCTTCCAATTTACATTGGAATTAGATTACTTGTGGGGGCAGAAAGCATGCTTACCTCCTCGTTCTCGATCTTGAGTGTGGCCAGGCGGGACTGCAGCTGTTGGTACCTGAGCATGAGCTCTGCTTGGACTGGCTGCTGGGCACTGACCTGACACACCTATCGGGGAATCAGAGACCACAGTTACAACAGGGCACCCTGCAGCCAGGCTCCCGAGGCACAGTTCTCCCATGTCAAGGCTGCAAGAATCGCGGATCCCCTCAAGATTCCAATTACATATTTTAACAGCCACCTCAACACTTCAGTGTTAAATATGAACTTGTTATATAAGTGGCGAGAGTGGGATGCAGCTGCTTGGCCTGGATAAGCCTGGGAAAAGAGCAGCTGTAGGAAGCCTCCCTTGAAGAACGTGGCAGCTGCTGGAGATGGAGCTCTGATGCTGACGCCTATCTTGTGGAATAAGTACCTGGCAGAGTGTGAAGGATGATCCAAACGCATGGTCATGCAGGCAAAGCAGGGCAGGCGGCAGAGCCTACCAATTATAGTCAGCTGGGTGACTGTGGTAAATTACTAAACCTCAGTTTCCTTGTCTGTAAAATGGGGACAGTGGAGTACCTGTGCCATAGGGTTGTGGCGGGGATGAAACAGGATGATGTTCATAAAGCACTTACAGCACTGCTTGGCACACACTGAAAACTCAGAAAAAGTGATATTTTTTGTATCTTTCATCCATGGCTTTTCTTGCCAATTATTAGCCAAATCATGAAACTGAAAAAGTCACCAGTCTTAGGCTTTGGTAGAAAGACATTTTGGCCACAATCTCAATTAGGGTAAAAAATAGAGCCTTTAATTATAGTAGAATCAGATTAGAAACAATTTCTTCTCATCTTTCTGGTCACAGAAATGGTCTTGGCAGATGAGGGTTTCCTTTTATGGAGTCTCTAAGACATCATAGACACTATCGCTCACAGGCAGAACGGGCCCTAAAAAAAGGGCAAGAGGCTTACTATATTAAAATAATAATAGCTGTTTAAAAAAAGTAAAAACGCCGAACCCAACTGAAATCACTTGCCTGTGACATTTTATCATTCTGTGTTTAACATATCCACCCATAACCAAAAGATTGAAACAGTAACCAACTGGTTTTAGAAACAAAACTCTGGGTGGGATAAGCCACTCGCCCATAAGCCACTCGCCCGTAAAGCTCATGTGCTATTGGCATAAAAACTGCTTACCACTTTTAATCAAGTAATTCACTCTATCAAGCAAAATAAAATTAGATTAGAAATATATCAGGTAAATACATACATATCTTTTAAATTTTAACATTAGGTGTTTCAAAGAAATTATGGCATTAAAGAAGAAATCTGCCATGGAAATTATAATTAACATCTATTTTTAAAAACATACTGTCACCACAATAAGCTAAAATTGAGTTTTTAATCTATGAGTATTGTTTTGCACAGCTGGGACACCGAGTGCTATATAGCATGCTCCAATAATTGGTTTTTCTTGTTTCCTCCTGTTCACAGACGATAAATATACCACTGTAACTCATAAATGGTTTAAATGGATTCTCTCCTTGCACAGAATAAGACAAAGCTAAATTCATATGAAGAACCTAAAGATAATACATCGTTTCTAATGCTCATTTTAACAGTCTGGAGATAACTTGAGTCTTAAAAAAATGTTTTGTATCTTTTTTTCCTCTCTTTCATTTTCCTGCCATTTGTAATTATTTTTCTTTATGGGGATCTTTAAATCAGGATTATAAGAAGTCTTCAGATAGCTTCTATTAGGCCAACAAAATGTTTTGTTTTAAACTTATATTTGAATATCTTGAGGGAAAGGAAGAACTCATTAATTATCCTTTAACAGTTTAGTGCTCACATGCAAGCCAGTTTGCACCTCCATCTCTTTGGCCTCTGGAGGCACTGGAGTGTTTGACCCTTGCTTTAAGAAGTGACAGCGGCTGATCACAGAGTATTATGCTAAGACCCCATGCAGAGGCAGGAGTGAGAAATCAATTGAGAATCCTTACAACTGCTGGGTACAGCAGGGAAAGAGTAACGTATGTTTAGAGAAAAGTCATTATTTTTAAAATACTCAAATACTGACCTCATCACCCATGTGAGACTGAAACTCAAACTTCATTGGTGGACAGAACGCAGCAGGGTACATCTCCATGAATCTCTGCTTATCACTCCTGGGCTCCAAATTGTCAACGGCATTCTCAATAATGTCTAAGCCCTCATGTCTGGAGGTTTCAAGGTTATACTCCGCAGAGAGATATGTTCTCAGGGCTCTGTTTAGGCTTGCATGGTAGCCAAGATCACAGCACTTAAAAAAATAAAAGGAAATCATATACAAAAATTAACTAAAAATGGATCAAAGACCACAATGTGACAGCTAGAAAACTATAAAATCCTTAGGAGTAAACGTTTCATTACCTTTCAACTGGCATTGGTTTCTTGGATCAGTATCAAAACACAATCAACAAAAGAAAAAATAAATTGGGTTTCATCATATTTGAAGGCTTTGCTTCAAAGGGCACTATCAAGTTAAAAGAAAACCCACAGAATGGGAAAAATATTTTTCTCATTATGTTATAAGAATTGGTATCTAGATAATACAAAGACCTCTGACGACTCAATAATAAAAAGACAACCCAACTAAGAAATGGGCAATGAATCTGCTAGCTATTTCCCAAAAAAGAAAAAAATATATATAAATGGTCAATAAACATGTGAAAAGACACTCAACATGATAAGTAATCAGGGAAATACAAGTCAAAACAACACTGAGATACCACTAAGAGGGCTATGATCAAAAAGACAGATAATAACAGGATTGGGGAGGATGTAGAGAAACTGGGATCCTCATACATTGCTGATGGGAGTGTAAAGCATCACAGCCACTTTGGAAAAGAGTCTGACAGATCAAAAGGTTCATAAACACAGAGTTAACATATGACTTGGTAATTCCACTCTTAGGTATATACACAAGACAAATACAAATATACTTTCACACAAAAATTTGTACATGAATGTTTATAGGAGCATTATTAACAACTGAATGGAAATAACCTAGATGCCCATCAACAAATTAATAAACAAAAGGAAGTATCATTGTTCAGTGGCTCAGTTGTGTCCAACCCTTTATCTAACCCTATGGATGGCAGCATACAAGTCTCCTCTGTCCATGGGATTCTCCAGGCAAGAATACTGAAGTCGGTTGCCATTTCCTTCTCCAAATGAAATATTATACAGCCATAAAAAGGAATGAAGTATTGATAACACGCTAGAACATGGATCAGCCTTGAAATAGTATACTAAGTGAAAGGAGCCAGACACAGGAGACCACACATCATATGGCTCCATTTATACGATGTCCAGAAGAGGCAAATTTATAGAGACAGAAAGTAAATTAGTGGTTGCTCAGAGACAGAAGATAAATTAGGGGATAAAGGATTTAGGAAGTGATGGCTAAGGAGTACAGGACTTTTTGGAGTAATGAAAATGTTCTAAAATTGTTTTGTGGCAATATACACACAAGTCTGTGAATATAATAAAAGCCAATTGTGGATTTTTAATGAGTTAACTGTAGGGTATGTGAATTATATCTCAATAAAGCTATTAAAAATACAAGAAGCAAAATCAAATATTGAAAGGAAATAATAAAAAAATAGCATTCAAGTTTGTTCATGTATACTGAAATTGATACAGTGATTTTCTGAAATCCTTCTAGGATGCAAACATACTAACTGTAACATTTTGATATCTGTATAATTTACTGAAGAAATATTAAAGTATACTCTTTCAGAAATGGGAAGAACAGGTTTGAAGCTGCCTAAACACCCCAGGAGTGCCTTCTTTCTTATCTCCAGAATAAAATTTTTAAATAAGAAATGATTGTCAAAGTCCTTTTACTGGAGATAGAATTTTGTTTAATATTCCTAGGCATACCAGGGCTTTGGCTTCTTGAATCTTCACTACCTTTGATTTATATTTATTTTTTCATGCTGCATTTTAAGGGTATACTTTTAAAATGAAAACAAGTCTGAATATTGATCAATTATAAATTACTGACAGGGTATTAAATCTGTACATAAAAGCAATACAAATATAAAACTAGTGGTTTTAAATATACAAAAGCAGGTCATCTTTATATAGTTCTAATGAAATTCAATCAATTCAATTTGATTCAATTCAGCTCAGCTCACTAATTGGCCATCTATAGATTCCTGGGCATTTGCTAGGCTTTAACTTATATGCAGAGTACATCATGAGAAACGCTGGACTGGAGGAAGCACAAGCTGGGATCAAGATTGCCGGGAGAAATATCAATCACCTCAGATATGCAGATGACACCACCCTTATGGCAGAAAGTGAAGAGGAACTCAAAAGCCTCTTGATGAAAGTGAAAGTGGAGAGTGAAAAAGTTGGCTTAAAGCTCAACATTCAGAAAACGAAGATCACGGCATCTGGTCCCATCACTTCATGGGAAATAGATGGGGAAACAGTGGCAACAGTGGCTGACTTTATTTTTCTGGGCTCCAAAATCACTGCAGATGGTGACTGCAGCCATGAAATTAAAAGACACTTACTCCTTGGAAGGAAAGTTATGATCAACCTAGATAGCATATTCAAAAGCAGAGACTTTACTTTGCCAACAAAGGTCCATCTAGTCCAGGCTATGGTTTTTCCTGTGGTCATGTATGGATGTGAGAGTTGGACTGTTAAGAAAGCTGAGCTCTGAAGAATTGATGCTTTTGAACTGTGGTGTTGGAGAAGACTCTTGAGAGTCCCTTGGACTGCAAGGAGATTCAACCAGTCTATTCTGAAGGAGATCAGTCCTGGGTGTTCGTTGGAAGGAATGATGCTGAAGCTGAAACTCCAGTACTTTGGCCACCTCATGTGAAGAGTTGACTCATTGGAAAAGACTCTGATGCTGGGAGGGATTGGGGGCAGGAGGAGAAGGGGACGACAGAGGATGAGATGGCTGGATGGCATCACGGACTCGATGGACATGGGTTTGGGTGAACTCCAGCAGTTGGTGATGGACAGGGAGGCCTGGCGTGCTGCAATTCGCAAAGAGTCGGACACGACTGAGCGACTGAATTGAACTGAACGGAGGAATATGAAGACTAAAAACAGGGGCCCCCAGGATCTAATGCCTGATGATCTGAGGTTGAGCTGATGTAACCATAACAGGAAAAAAGTACACAGTAAACATACTGAGCTTGAATCATCCTGAAACCATCCCCCGCTCAAGTCTGTGGAAAAATTTTGTCTTCCATGAAACCGGTTCCCGGTGCCAAAAAGGCTGGGGACCACTGGACTAGAACTCAGTAAAATATAATCTGCACTGTCAAGGGATTCAAGTTGTTCATTTGTTACTAAAAGAGTGTCAGTACTTGACCCTTAGTTAACACACAACTTGTTTCATGTTTTATGAAGGTACAGATTTAATCACTGGCCTGTCCTTGTTGATGTGTTAAGTCCCTTCAGTCGTATCTGACTCTTTGCGACCCTATGGACTGTTAGCTACCAGGCTCCTCCGTCCATGGGATTCTCTTGGCAAGAATACTGGAGTGGGTTGCCATGCCCTTCTCCAGGGGATCTTCCTGACCTAGAATTTAATCAATGGCCCGTCCTTAGACGTGCTAACACACTTGATTCCATACTCCCCCTCCAATTTTAGAATGCTTCAACTTGGAATTTTTACATAAACATATTCTAAAGTCTTGCTTTTCAAAGTGTGGTCTGTGGCCCAGCAGCATTAGCATCGCCTGGAGCTTGTTAGAAATGCAGACTCTTGGGCCCACCCCTGATAGACTGAATTAGAATCTAAAGTTTAAAAAGATCCACATGTTGATTTATACACACAGCAAATTTGAGAAGCACTGGACTAAAATAATCAAGGGTCTTGAACTCTGTCCTTTGGGGGTGCCATTTCTCCAGGTCAGAGAATCGACTTGATTAAAAATTTCTTGATGTAAAAAAGCAGACAGTAGTTGCCACATCACAATTACAAATGAAAGTAAAATACAGTTGTGAAATGCGACAATCAGCCTCTGCATTAATATATTTCCAGTGGAATCAGCTGCTCTCAAATATAGAGACTGATTTTCAGTTGATTAAAAAATTCTAGCCTTGGATGATCAAGTCCTCTTTTATTCCTCTTATTCCTCAAAAATACATAATGGTTCTGTGTAGCAGTTTTATATGCATCAGAGGGACTGAAAATTATTTTTTCAATAACACTTCATCTTAGGAAAACATGAATTTGTAAAGAAAATGGCCTCATTTCTTTGAGATATTCTAGTGCTTCAACATACCCTACCATTCTAAAAGAGTCAGATTCAACTTGATTTTAATGAAGCAGATCGTACAAGCTGTTTTATTTTATGAGGACTGATCCCAATGGAACTTAATATAAAATTGATAATGAGAGGAAATAAACAATCCAGAGAAAAAAGTTTTTTCCTCCTCTCCAAAAAAACTAACTCTCTTTTCACATAAAAGAGAAAGGAAAAAACAGGAGAATGAAGGAAAAAGAGGAAGAAGGAAATTCAACTCCAGCTATCTACTTGAATTACAGCTCTGAAAAATACATACCAAATTTTCATTATTTCCAGATTTAGTTCACTCCTCAAATTTCTAAGTGTGGTTTCTTTGGGGAGTAAATGTCAAGATTCTAGAAGTACCAGGGCCTGTTTCTACATCCAGTTCAGCCAGGCAAATCTGGTGGGTCTGGTCCCAGTAAGAGACCTTTGAATTCACTGCTGCTGCTGCTGCAGCGACTCTATACGACCCCATAGATGGCCCCCATCCCTGGGATTCTCCAGGTAAGAACAATGGAGTGGGTTGCCATTTCTACAGTTTCCTAATAATCTAGGGAGAAGCATGCATGCGGTTTAGTAACTGACCCAGGGGCCTCCCTGGGTGCCTCCGGGACTTTGAGAACAACACTTAGATTTCTGTGACGAACTTTGATGGAAAATTTCCTTCTCTGACCTTTACCGATACTTTTTGGTCTGTGAGGTCATGAAAGTGGCATGATTTTGTTACTTGTAATATGCAACATCTTCTATACTCCAGGTTTTTAAAGCATCCTGAACTTTAAAAGAAACAAGAAACAGGAATAAAATTCTTCTTCAAGGTCTCCTGAGACAGCAAGGCCTGTCACAATCATTTTTTTTTTTTTCCTAAATTGGAAGCGAAAATGACACTGGATATATTAAGATTCAAGATACTTGGTTAAAAGGCCTAAAGTAATTCTATGGAGCTTATGAATTATTAATAACAATATGAAAAGCCAGTTTTTGAACAAAGAGTTGAATTATAACCCAAGTGCATTTAATGATGAAAATACATAAGAAACCAATAAAATGTTTCATGAAAACAAAATAGTGTTGTTTGATGGATGAAAACCTCTGAATGGATATATTAAATTATGGATTAAAGCTGGGGAAAGAAAGACTGTTGGAAGTTGAAGGGTGTATTTTTTTTTTTTTTCCACATCCTATGAGCTGCCAAGACAGATTCCACTAGGCATTAGTCTAAATCACCACAGTAAGGCTAATTGCCTTAGGCAAAAGGGTTGCAAATAGGATAAAAAACGAAGATAAAATTTAGGTATTATGGCCTGTGACAAATACTTTCTCTTACCCCAAAGGTTGAGAGATCAATTGAAGTATATACTTGGTGGGTATAATGTCAGAATGTTAGGTATAACTGGATCACAGCTGTTGAGGGAGATAAATTTTTGGGGGGGGAAATAAACTCCATGACATGAGGAACCCTAGTGGGGTAGAAGTCTGGACTTAGACGGGATTACCATAATGGAACTTCATGGGAAATAAGTCCCACATGCTGCCAGAACAGTAATGGCCAATGTCATTTGCAAAGCAGCCTCCAGCCTGTGATTCCAAAATTAAGTGGTTGTCATGAGAATGGAGAGGGAAGCAACTCGTGCAGACGTATTCTATCTTAACATTATCACTCCTTTTAATAAGCTTGGCTTTGACCATTCCAGAACCATGGATATTGGGTAAGGACTTGGTCTACCCTGTCTTTTGAGTCTCTGAAAAATAGTGCAACCCAAGCAAACTGAACTTCAAAACACAGCTTTCACATGATGATGGGTAGTTTTCCAAGGACCGGAAATAAGACATGCCCAGCGCTTTTACAGTAGATGCCAAATGAAGAAAGTTGAGTTCTTCTTTGTCTTTCACTAATCTCTCCTCTAGCTTTCACCCCAGATACCACCAACACATTCTGTGACAGAGAGGCATCTTGTGGGGTTGAACTGGATGTCTAAACTACAAGCAACTTTTACAAACCTGCTTTCATGTCTGGGTACCCGACAACCCAGAGCTGACAATTTAATTCTTGTTCCAGCTCTAACAACTGCAGCCCAACATTTAGCAAAACTTGTTTGGAATTTCTCTTGAGCAAGGAAAAGGTCAAGATGGTACATCTGTGTGACAGGAATGGATACAAAGTAGGAAACAGGAGAAGGAGAACTGATATTGCATATGCTGGAGCCCAGGAGTAGACTGAAAAATCTTTTGCTGCCTAATACAGCTCACACCCATAGGGGCAATCATCTCCTTTAGAGAAGCTGTACTGGACTCATTTTTGCCCAGGCCAAACCTCTGTAACTACCCTGAGTCAAATCACAAGAGAGGAGAGAGAACAAATCAAACAAGTCCCAATAAATACAGGTCAGGTTAAACATGCCATGAAGAAAAAAGTCAGAGGAACAGGGAGTGCTGGGGGAAAGGGTGCTGCTATACAGGGCAGCTGGGTGCCACATGAAGGAAAAGAAGGAATCAGTCTTGGAAAGCTCTGAAACAAAGAGTGCTCTAGACAAAAAAGCGAGAAAGGCCCAGGCAAGAAAAAACTGAGTGTGTGTGGCTAACAGAAATGCCTGAAGCTCGGGGACTAAGGAGTGCTGGAAGAGATGACACGGAGTGGAAGGTCAGTGCCAGTTCACATAGGCTCTTGGTGAATAGCTTGAATTTTATTCTAATGAAGAGTTTTTAAATAGGGGTTACAGGTCTCATTTATCTTTTTAGTACTTTGGTTTCTTGGAAAGAGAATGAACTACTGATTGGAAGGTCTTAGTGAAGCTGGATGTCTTTCCTAAGGGCAGGTAAGAGATGAAGAGGCTTTGTTTAGGAGACTGAGAATGCAGGGAGTGAGAAATACCAAGGTTTGGGATATTTTGGATGTAGAGATGATATGATTATTTTACACGTGGGGAATGAGAGAACTGAGTTTTGGGCCTGGGCAAGTGAGTGGAATGTGGTATCATTTTCTGAGATGTAAAGTAAGAAAAAGTTATGTGTGCAAAGGATGATGATAACAGGGATAAACGTTCACGGTTAGAGATGTCCGGGGGCAGTGGATAAGCAAATATGAAGCCCAGAAAGATGATCAAGGCTGGTAGTAAAAATAAGATACCATAGGACCATAAGATAGTATTGAGGCAAGGGACCAAGAGAAAAAACACCCAAGGATCACGTCTTAGGCAACTTTGAACACTCAGAGGTACAGCCAAGATGGAAAAGCGAGCGCTGGAGTCTGAGAAATGGCAGCCTCTGATGCAGTGGGACCAGGTGGATGCAATTCTTTAACAAAGGCCCGTGCACCTGCCTTGGAAGGAATGTTTAAGGCCATCCACTTCGGTCACCCAACTCATTTCAGATACCCTTTCTTCTACGAAGGGATAAAAACATGCATACATCAATTTACATGATAACTACACTGGCCTAACCCATTTAACATGATCTCTTTATAATTTTTCTAATAAGAGTTCAGGCCTAATGGGGACTGCAATGTTAAAATGTGGCAGGTTTTCACAGATAAATCTTAATACTATTATGTAGTGGGGGAAAAGTCAAACTAATTAAGGAAAATCTGAACTCTGTGAATAAGTTGCTTTTTAATTAAATGTATGTGTGAGGATAAAAGTTTTAGGACAGCTGATGATTTAGAAATGATAAAAATAAACATGGCATGCAAAATATATAATCTGATTTCAATCTTCTTCTGTACAAATGGCTACGAAAACACACGACAGAAATCTCCACCAAGAAAACGAGCTGGAGTAGGGGGATTCTGGAACAGTAAGATTTATCCTTCAAGCTTCAGTGATCGCAAACTTTTATAGGGAGTAACTGGAGACTGTGAAACTGTACTGAAAGGATGACAAATATTTTATTATTACAGGGCAGGTGCTTGGGGACAAAGCATTAATAGAATCTTACTGTTGAGGATTTTGTTTCTCTGACTGCCTTTTGAGGGTGGGTAGGTATAGAACTGGACTGAGAGAGGTTACATTATCAGTTCTGCAATCTTAAAACCAGTTGTTTTAAGAATTTGAGATATACAGAGTGGTGAACGTGATTGCAGATCAGAGATTCCTAGCATTAAGACTTGTACTCTTGTACTCTCTTTTCCCTTAGCAAATCACAATCACTTAAAAATTTTAGCATCAATCAAAAATATTTGCTGCTTGTATGGTTTTTCTTCTGGTTGTAATACATTCTAATTTTTAAAGAATAATTAGCTATGGTCTCTTCTGCACTTAATGTTGGAGATATTTAAGGATAACAGACACAAAACCTATTATTTTTGAAACTACAATCTATTTTACTCTATGCCTTTAAACTCCCAAATCAATTAAATTTCCTTTGCCCTTGCAAATCATATTAATTTTTTAGAATTACATAATAAAAACCTGACTATAAACTTAACTTTGTTCATTTCCCAACTGATGCCAAAATAAGATACTGTTAACTCTACAAACTAAAATTTACTTAGAACTTTCTAGACAGAGGAATCTTAACAGTCTTCTGCTTAAGTGACCCTCTGGATTAACTAACCTTCAGTTCATTCTATAAAGCAGAGGTCAGCCAACTGGCCTATAAGCAAAATCCAGCCCATGACCTGACATAATTAATGAAGTTTGATTGCAACACAACCACGTCCATGTGCTTACTTACTATCTGTGCCTACTTCCGCACTAGAGTTCAGTAGGGACAGAGACTGTAAGGTTCACAAAGTCTAAAATATTTACTACTTGACCCCTTACAGAGAGTTTGTGAACTCCGTCTCTAAAGCATAGTGACAAATGCCAAAGCACTGTGAACATGTAGAGAACAGCTAACAGGCTCTCTCTAATGTGCTATGCTTAGTCACTCAGTCGTGTCTGATTCTTTGTGACCCCATAGATTGTAGACCCCAGGCTCCTCTGTCCATGGGGATTGTCCAGGCAAAAATACTGGAATGGGTTGCCATGCCTTCCCCCAGGGGATCTTCCCAACACAGCAATTGAACCCAGGTCTCCCGCATTGCAGGAGATTCATTGCTCAGATTCATTACCATCTGAGCCACCAGGTAATATTTTTGCTCAATTAGTCTAGGCTTTCAAGAGCTGACTTCACAGTATTTGTACCATTTTATTTATTATAATTAAATATTGAATGGATAAAATAGTTGAGAAAAGAGTTGTTGAAAGATAAGAGTAACAAAACTGTTATCAAATTAGTTATCAATTGCCAACTATAGAAGATTGTGAAAACATTGTAAATACGCACAATATTTTTTCTTGTATGATAAAAAACTCAAAAGTAGAAATCACAGATAATACACAATGGGAGTTGGTGTACAAAGGAAGACTATTTAAAACTCTGTCCAAAAAGATAAATCATAATTTAAAAACTGGCAAGTTCAAGTACATTGGTGTACTTTAAAATACTTAAGGCTGGTTTTTATGATGTTTTCTAACTCTCTGCTTTGTCTGTTTCTAACGCCCAAGGTAAGAGAAACCCAAGTAAGACGGTTGGTGTTGCAAGACGGCATCAGAGGGCAGACACACTGAAACCATACTCACAGAAAACTAGTCAATCTAATCACACTAGGACCACAGCCTTGTCTAACTCAATGAAACTAAGCCATGCCCGTGGGGCAACCCAAGATGGGCGGGTGTTGGTGGAGAGATCTGACAGAATGTGGTCCACTGGAGAAGGGAATGGCAAACCACTCCAGTATTCTTGCCTTGAGAATCCCATGAACAGTATGAAAAGGTAAAATGATAGGATACTGAAAGAGGAACTCCCCAGGTCAGTAGGTGCCCAATATGCTACTGGAGATCAGTGGAGAAATAACTCCAGAAAGAATGAAGGGATGGAGCCAAAGCAAAAACAATACCCAGCTGTGGATGGGACTGGTGATAGAAGTGAGGTCCGATGCTGTAAAGAGCAATATTGCATAGGAACCTGGAATGTCAGGTCCATGAATCAAGGCAAATTGGAAGTGGTCACACAAGAGATGGCAAGAGTGAATGTCGACATTCTAGGAATCAGTGAACTGAAATGGACTGGAATGGGTGAATTTAACTCAGATGACCATTATATCTGCTTCTGTGGGCAAGAATCCTTTAGAAGAAATGGAGTAGCCATCATGGTCAACAAGAGTCCGAAATGCAGTACTTGGATGCAATCTCAAAAACGACAGAATGATCTCTGTTCGTTTCCAAGGCAAACCATTCAATATCACAGTAATCCAAGTCTATGCCCCAACCAGTAACACTGAAGAAGCTGAAGTTAAACAGTTCTATGAAGACCTACAAGACCTTTTAGAACTAACACCCCAAAAAGATGTCCTTTTCATTATAGGGGACTGGAATGCAAAAGTAGGAAGTCAAGGAACACCTGGAGTAACAGGCAAATTTGGCCTTGGAATACGGAATGAAGCAGGGCAAAGGCTAATAGAGTTTTGCCAAGAAAATGCACTGGTCATAACAAACACCCTCTTCCAACAACACAAGAGAAGATTCTATACATGGACATCACCAGATGGTCAACACCGAAATCAGACTGATTATATTCTTTGCAGCCAAAGATGGAGAAGCTCTATACAGTCAGCAAAAACAAGACCAGGAGCTGACTGTGGCTCAGACCATGAACTCCTTATTGCCAAATTCAGACTGAAATTGAAGAAAGTAGGGAAAACCACTAGACCATTCAGGTATGACCTAAATCAAATCCCTTATGATTATACAGTGGAAGTGAAAAATAGATTTAAGGGCCTAGATCTGATAGATAGAGTGCCTGATGAACTATGGAATGAGGTTTGTGACACTGTACAGGAGATAGGGATCAAGACCATCCCCATGGAAAAGAAATGCAAAAAAGCAAAATGGCTGTCTGGGGAGGCCTTACAAATAGCTGTGAAAAGAAGAGAAGTGAAAAGCAAAGGAGAAAAGGAAAGATATAAACATCTGAATGCAGAGTTCCAAAGAATAGCAAGAAGAGATAAGAAAGCCTTCTTCAGCGATCAACGCAAAGAAATAGAGGAAAACAACAGAATGGGAAACACTAGGGATCTCTTCAAGAAAATCAGAGATACCAAAGGAATATTTCATGCAAAGATGGGCTCGATAAAGGACAGAAATGGTATGGACCTAACAGAAGCAGAAGATATTAAGAAGAGATGGCAAGAATACACAGAACTGTACAAAAAAGATCTTCACGACCCAGATAATCACAATGGTATGATCACTGACCTAGAGCCAGACATCCTGGAATGTGAAGTCAAGTGGGCCTTAGAAAGCATCACTACGAACAAAGCTAGTGGAAGTGATGAATTCCAGTTGAGCTAATCCAATTCCTGAAAGATGATGCTGTAAAAGTGCTGCACTCAATATGCCAGCAAATTTGGAAAACTCAGCAATGGCCACAGGACTGGAAAAGGTCAGTTTTCATTCCAATCCCAAAAAAAGGCAATGCCAAAGAATGCTCAAACTACTGCACAACTGCACTCATCTCACACGCTAGTAAAGTAATGCTCAGAATTCTCCAAGCCAGGCTTTAGCAATATGTGAACCGTGAAATTCCTGATGTTCAAGCTGGTTTTAGAAAAGGCAGAGGAACCAGAGATCAAATTGCCAACATCTGCTGGATCATGGAAAAAGCAAGAGAGTTCCAGAAAAACATCTATTTCTGCCTTACTGACTATGCCAAAGCTTTTGACTGTGTGGATCGCAAGAAACTGTGGAAAATTCTGAAAAAGACAGGAATACCAGACCATCTGATCTGCCTCTTGAGAAATTTGTATGCAGGTCAGGAAGCAACAGTTAGAACTGGACATGGAACAACAGACTGGTTCCAAATAGGAAAAGGAGTTCATTAAGGCTGTATATTGTCACCCTGTTTACTTAACTTATATGCAGAGTACATCATGAGAAACGCTGGACTGGAAGAAACACAAACTGGAATCAAGATTGCCGGGAGAAATATCAATCACCTCAGATATGCAGATGACAGCACCCTTATGGCAGAAAGTGAAGAGGAACTCAAAAGCCTCTTGATGAAAGTGAAAGAGGAGAGTGAAAAAGTTGGCTTAAAGCTCAACATTCAGAAAACGAAGATCATGGCATCCGGTCCCACCACTTCATGGGAAACAGATGGGGTAACAGTGGAAACAGTGTCAGACTTTATTTTTCTGGGCTCCAAAATCACTACAGATGGTGACTGCAGCCACGAATTAAAAGATGCTTACTCCTTGGAAGGAAAGTTATGACCAACCTAGATAGCATATTCAAAAGCAGAGACGTTACTTTGCCAACAAAGGTCCGTCTAGTCAAGGCTATGGTTTTTCCTGTGGTCATGTATGGATGTGCGAGATGGACTGTGAAGAAGGCTGAGCGCTGAAGAATTGATGCTTCTGAACTGTGGTGTTGGAGAAGACTCTTGAGAGTCCCTTGGACTGCAAGGAGATCCAACCAGTCCATTCTGAAGGAGATCAGCCCCGGGATTTCTTTGGAAGGAATGATGCTAAAGCTGAAACTCCAGTACTTTGGCCACCTCATGCGAAGAGTTGACTCATTGGAAAAGACTCTGATGCTGGGAGGGATTGGGGGCAAGAGGAGAAGGGGATGACAGAGGATGAGATGGCTGGACAGCATCACTGACTTGATGGATGTGAGTCTCAGTGAACTCCAGGAGCTGGTGATGGACAGGGAGGCCTGGCGTGCTGCGATTCATGGGGTCGCAAAGAGTCGGACACGACTGAGCGACTGATCTGATCTGATCTGATCTGAAATATAAAACACGGAGAAGGCAATGGCAACCCACGCCAGTACTGTTGCCTGGAAAATCCCATGGATGGAGGAGCCTGGAAGGCTGCCTTCCGTGGGGTCGCACAGAGTCGGACACGACTGAAGCGACTTAGTAGCAGCAAATATAAAACATGCCATATTTTCAGATAAGTGCCAAACATATGCAGTAGGCTCTCCATATCTGTAGGTGTCATATCCACGGATATCAAGGGCTGACTAACTGTAATGGATTTGAGAATCTTTGGAGTTTGATATCCACAGGGGGTCCTGGAACCAATTTCCCATGGAAACAAAGGGCAACTGCATTCTTTCAAATAAATAAAGCATTAGAGATATTTCATAATTCCTATGCCTCCCCTCTCCCCCAATGCAAACCCTTCCCACCTCCCTAAAGATAACACAGTATCTGGAGTATCCAAATTTAACATTGATAGGTAAAGGTGAAGTTCAACTAAAACAGAGAAAATTTGAATTATTAAATTAAAATAAAAACATTAGATCACCTCCATGTCTATAGGAAAGACTTGAAATTTACTATCAAAGTGCTGAATTATTAAAGTTTTTAGACCTGTAGGATTCTATTAAATAAGGTGACAAAGATATATAAGTTACAGGAAGCTTGGGGCTGGTGCACTGGGATGACCCAGAGGGATGGTATGGGGAGGGAGGTGGGGGGGGTTCAGGATGGGGAACATGTGTACACCTGTGACGGATGCATGTTGATATATGGCAAAACCAATACAATATTGTAAAGTAAAAAAAAAATAATAATAATAATTAAAAATAAGGTGACAAAGAAATATAAGTTAATAGTCTGAAGTACCTGAAAATATTTTCTTAAATTGTCATTATTAATTTATACTTTTCCCAAGGAGCAAGCTAAGATCATGGCACCCAGTCCCATCACTTCATGGCAGGTAGATGGGGAAACAATGGAAACACTGAGAGACTTTATTTTTTTTGGCTCCAAATCACTGCAGATGGTGACTTAAGCCATGAAATTAAAAGACGTTTGCTCCTCGGAAGAAAAGCTATGACCAACTTAGACAGCATATTAAAAACCAGAGACATTACTTTGCCAACAAAAGTCCACCTAGTCAAAGCTATGGTGTTTCCAGTAGTCTTGTATGGATGTGAAAGTTGAACTATAAAGCTGAGCACAGAAGAATTGATGCTTTTGAACTGTGGTGTTGGAGAAGACTCTTGAGAATCCCTTGGGGTGCAAGGAGATCCAACCAGTCCATCCTAAAGGAAATCAGTCCTGAATATTCATTGTAAGGACTGATGTTGAAGCTGAAACTCCAATACTTTGGCCACCTGATGCAAAGAACTGACTCACTGGAAAAGACCCTGATGCTGGGAAAGATTGAAAGCGGGAGAAGGGATGAGATGGTTGGATGGAATGAGATGAATGGATGAGATGGTTGGATGGAATCACTGACTCGATGGACATGAGTCTGAGTGAACTCCGGGAGTTGGTGATGAACAGGAAAGCCTGGTGTGCTGCAGTCCATAGGGTCACAAAGAGTTGGATAAAACTGAGCGACTGAAGTGAAATGAAGAAGCAAGCATCTTAATTTCATGGCTGCAGTCACTGCCCACAGTGATTTTTGGAGCTTGCTCCTCAGAAGAAAAGCTATGACAAACCTACAGAGCATATTAAAAAGCAGAGACTAGATGGACTTTTGCTGACAAAAGTCCATCTAGTCAAAGCTATGGTTTTTCCAGGAGTCTTGTATAGATGTGAGAGTTGGACTACAAAGAAAGCTGAGCACTGAAGAATTGATGGTTTCGAACTGTGGCACTAGAGGAGACTCTTGAGAGTCCCTTGGACAGCAAGGAGATCAAACCAGTCAATCCTAAAGGAAATCAATCTGAATTTTCACTGGAAGGACTGAGGCTGAAGCTGAAGTTCCAATACTTTGGCTACCTGATGTGAAGAACTGACTCACTGGAAAGGACCCTGATGCTGGGAAAGATCGAGGGCAGGAGAAGGGGACGACAGAGGATGAGACCATTGTATGGCATCACTGACTCAATGGACATGAGTTTGAGCAAGCTTTGGGAGACAGTGAAAGACAGGGAAGCCTGGTGTGCTTCCCTGGCCATGGGGTGGCAAAGAGTCGGATATGACTGAGTGACTGAACAATTTGTGCTCTTAAGAAAGCATTTCATTGACCAAGAGTAAATTATTGCTCAGATGTTGCTGAGTACCAAATTAGTAGATTCCCCTGAAGAAGGAAATGGCAACCCACTCCAGTATTCTTGCCTGGAAAATTCCATCAACAGAGGAACTTGACAGGCTACAGACCATGGGGTTGCAAAGAGTTGGCCACGACTGAGCACATCAGCAATTTAATAAAGTCCAAATTCAAAAGGTTTTAGAATACCCATAGTCTGTTGCAAGGAAAAAAAAACTAAACTATATGAAGCAGGAATCAGAGATATACCACCGTAAGCTACTGATCAGTTTCAATATTACTACTGGTGGGTTAAACTTATGTTGTTACATATCTACTTAAGATGCAGCAACACCACCCATGATGTATTCCGTTGCAAAGTGCTTAACTTGAATCCATAAAGTCTATGGATGTGTTTGCTTTGTAGGAAATATAGGGGATACAGACATGGGCTAAATAACGTCACAACAACTTATCACACAAATTGAGAGGCTGAAACTTTCTCTGAAACTACTATCTCCTCAACAACTGTCTCTTCAACAAGGGACTTGGCTGGATAAAAACAGACTGAAGGGACACATCACACAGATGCAATGTGTGATCCTAAACTGGATCTGGTCTTAACATACCAGCTGAGAAACATTTTTGGGAGTCACAAGTGAGAATATAGTCTGGTTATTAGATGAGATAGAAATTTTCTGAAATGGAAGGGTGGAGATCAATGACTAGACAAAGTGAGTTATAAAGCTGTATGTAAAATGTGATTTCCTACTCTCTGTATGATCTAAAAATGTATGCGTGGACACAGAAAAAGTCTACATTTTAATAGTGACCATTTTGGGCAGTAAGTATGTAATCATTTTATTTTTGCTTATCGTATTTCCTAGATTTCTATAATAATGTACTGTTTCTATAATAATACAAAGACTAACTTTAAAATATAAATTCTATGGAAAATTTATATGACTTTTTAAATATCAATCCATCATCATCTATCATAGAAAATGTATGAGACGGATACAGACTTGAGCAGAAGCCTAGAGAGACTGGAGGTTTGTATAAAAAAGGTGTCAACTTGAGTTCTTTGACTATGTATAATGCTTTGATCAAATCAAGATATTTAGTATCTTCTGTGTCCTTTCACATACATTAAATACATTTAAAGTGCATTAAAAACATTGTCTTAACTTTTTCTCACTAGAGTTAATAACGGCCCTTCTAATAATTATTAGAGAGCTCAGTATAAAAGGCGTTTTGCTAAATAGGCTCATAAAGCATAAAAGATTCTAGTTGCCTTTGCATTATAATCAGTTTCTTTTCCACCATGAAAGGTCAAGCTTAATGATTTTTAGGATTACCACTATATATGCAAATTGGAGTCCTAGAAAACAAGCAGCCACTTTAGAAAGTACAGAGCACACTCTGATAGCCTTAAAAGTGAGTCAACGAACAGGAATTACAATGTTCACCAAGAGTACTCAGTTTCTTTTGAATATGACAATATATTAATATCAATTTCATATCATCTTTTAAAATTCATAATTAAGTTGTATCACTTGAGAACTGTTCACATTTTAAATTTAAGGCTGATCCTTAAAAAAAAATTCAGCTATTTGAAAATAGCTGGCATATTTAACTATTATTTATTTAAAACAGAATTATTCCAACCTAGAGGTTAAAGTCTGAGTTTGAAATCCAACAATAGCTGTGTAACATTTGGGAAGTTACCCAGGGCAGCTAAGCCTCAGCCAGTTCTCTGAATCTATAAAACCGAGAAAATAGTATTTACCTCACAAAGTTATGATGATTAGAGGAGATTATGCTTAGAAACCTAGGTGCCTGTCACATAGGAAGAGGTCAATAAATGTCTACAAACACGATGGTGACTCATATAGACATGACATGTTCTTACCGTACATCTCCATATGGATGCCCCATAGGTATCTCAACCTTACCATCCATAGATGTAGCAGAATTACTGCTCCTTTCCAGGGTCCCCATCTCAGCAAAGGGTATTATCATTAACCTAGTTATTCAAGACCTGAGCTAGGAGTCATTTTTATCCTTTTTAAAAAACAAACAAACAAAACCCCCACCACTCTAATTTTCTCTTAGTTCTATTTTCAATACATTTTTAATCCAAACCTTCTCGCAGGTCTATCAGTATCATGCCAGTCCAAGCCAGCATCATCTGAAAAGCACAAAAGACTCTTGATATAGCTTGCTTTTTTCACACTTGTCCTCCTCACCCACCTTAGCCTATTTTCCAGAAGGCAGAGTGAGTCTTTCAAATGTAAACCAGGTGATGTCACTTCCTTGCTTAAAACCCTTCAATGGCTTCACCTCAAACTTAGAACAAAATCTAACCTATGTTCCTTGCCCCAAGGCCCCTAA
Source organism: Bos mutus (assembly GCF_027580195.1). Taxonomy (NCBI): domain Eukaryota; kingdom Metazoa; phylum Chordata; class Mammalia; order Artiodactyla; family Bovidae; genus Bos; species Bos mutus. The sequence continues at coordinate 22,762,083 of NC_091621.1, read as the reverse complement.
ATGATTGGGCTTCTGCCTCCCGTCTCTCCCAGCACCTTCTCCTCACTCGCTCCACTCCAGCCATCCTGGTCTCCTTTGCTATTCCTCAAGCACCTTGAACTTGCCAAACACACCTCCAACTCTATACCTGTAGCCTTGTCCAGTCTTTCTGTATGAGGGATTTCTTCCCTGTTGGCACTAAAGCTTGCAGCTCACTTTTCTGCTCAAACATCAGGCTTTTCTGACTACATCATCAAAAAAAGCACCCCCATGGCTCTATTTTATTTTTCTTCATGGCTGTTACTACAGTGTTACTGTTACTACTACAATGTACTATAATAAGTATTAATTTACATAGATATTAAATATAAATATTTCATATATGCCCATATTATACACATATCACATACAGATAATATATATGTGTACATTTTTTACGGCTTGTCTCCCCAGCTAAACACCACGGAGGTGAGGACACTGTTTTGTTTATTGCTGGATCCCCATTATCAAGAACAGTGCTTGGCACCTTGTAGGTATTAAAGAAGTACTTTTCAAGATCAGGGACTTCCCTGGTGGCTGAGATGGTAAAGAATCTGCTTGCAATGCAGAAGACCTGGGTTTTATCTCTGGATAGGGAAAACCCGCTGGAGAAGGGAATGGGAACCCACTCCAGTATTCTTGCCTTGGAGAATCACATGGATAGAAGAGCCCGGCGGGCTACAGTCCATAGGGTCACAAAGAGTCAGACACAACTGAGGGACTGACACTTTCACACTTCCTTTCAAGATTAACTTATCCTCGTATTAAATTGGCTTGGGTTTAGCCAAATACTCCAATCACTAAAATAAGCCCTAAACAAAGCAAGCAAGCCGAGTTGTTACACAGAATTAGTTCTCTATATTCCATCTATTTTGCAGAATCCTTAGAGATCTAAGTTTGAAAACAGGGGTCAGAATTTTTTTTTTAATTTTTATTCAGGAAAACTAATAGCAGTCTAGCAGAAAAACATTATTTCATCAGAGGGCTAGAAGAAAAAAAAATTTTTTTTAAGCTTCTGTATTTAAAATATTTAAGTGCAACTAAGACCTGATGCAGTCAAGTAAGTAAATATTTAATAAATAACAGCTAAATATGTGGACTTACTACAAAAATAGTTGCCTTAACCTACTATGTCTAAACTATGACACACTATAAGCCACAGAAAATAATTTTATATTATCATCACTGAATTCAATCACTGCAAAGCAGAATATGAGTAAAATTCCAGCAGATAACTCTGTACTTCTATCACTTTATCTGTTTTCCTTATGACACATCACTGTTTATCTTTTATTTGCAGATACTGGTGTTTTTGGACACAGGATTTTTGTCTATTTCATCTTTGCATCTCCTACAGTGTTAGCACAATGATTGGGCTCCTCAGTGGACAATTTCTGATTGAAAGGATGAATGATGCTGAGGGCGAGTTGGCAGTAAACATTATACAAATATAATAATCGTTAAATACTTGAAAAGTGAAAGTGTTGGTCACTCAGTTGTGTTTGCCTCTTTGTGACCCATTGTAGGCCTCTAGGTTCCTCTGTCCATGGAATTCTCCAGGCAAGAATCCTGGAGTGGGTAGCCATTCCTACTTGCAGATTTCTAAGTGAGCCCAATTAGTGTTTTTATATCATATTCTGTTAGATAATAAACGTGGTTTCTATGTATTCAATTTGCTTCACAGTATTTATCACCACTGTCATAAAGCAATCATTTGCATAGCCATTTGCTTCACACCTGGCTTTTCCACTTTAAATTCCAAGGAGTGAGAACTGTACATTTAGGGACTTTCCGGGTGATCCAGTGGCTAAGACTCTGAGCTCCCAACGCCGGGGGCCGGGGTTTGATCCCAGGTCCGGGAACTAGATTCCACATGCTGCAACTGAGAGTTCTGCATGCTGCAACTAAAAGACCCAGTGCAGCCAAATAAAGTAAAAAAAAAAAAAAAGAGAACTGTACATCTATAGCTTTTCAGAGCCTTAGCACCTCATAATAGTAGGGGCTCAATAAATATATTTTGAATCAATGAATGAAGTTAGGGCTGTGCTACTGAATCATTTGAAAATGCCTGGAGTCCCTTCCCAGCTAGTTTTCTGGATACTGACAGCTTCACAGAGCTCCCTGGTTTATTTTTCAGTGGTTTTAGTGTTTCACATGCATCTTAAAATTTGTAGTATCTTAGTGCATACAAGGAGATCAAACCAGTCAATCCTAAAGGAAATCAACTCTGAATATTCATTGGAAGGCATGATGCTAAAGCTCCAATACTTTGGCAACCTGATGTGAAGAGCCAACTCACTGGAAAAGACCCTGATGCTGGGAAAGATTGAAGGCAGGTGGAGAAGGAGATGAAAGAAGATGAGATGGTTGGATAGCATCATCACTGACTCAATGGACATGAGTTTGAACGAACTCTGGGAGATGATAAAGGACAGGGAAACCTGGTGTGCTGCAATACATGGGGTCACAAAGAGTTGGACACAACTTAGCGACCGAACAACCATAACAAATCCTATGTAGTATAATTTGCAGCATTTCCCCCCTGAGAATTACATAAAATAACATTGTTTTAAAAAATGATGGTATTTTAGAATCAAGGAAATAGGGTTATTGCTAACTCCACCTTGATGTGAAAAATATAAAAACTTCAAGTACTTACATCAATTAAATCTGAAAGATCATGAATATAATACTTGAAAACTGAGGCATTGGTTGCTTCAAGGGTTAGGAGATATTCATTCCGTGCCTTAATCGATTTAAGCTTGTTTTCCGAATATTTTGCTTGTCTCTGGAAATGAAGAAGATCCAGGAATTGGAAAAAACAATAGTCATTTTAAAACCAGACAGGGAAACATACATAAATTTCTATTCATCTAAACAATTTACTCTACATATACAAACGACCTTCCAAGTCCTTTGAGAAAAGTACAATTTGAATCTGATTTAAATAAATGAAAATTGCCCAGAGACGGAGAATAGCAACAATGTATTTGGGTGTCAGGCCCACTTGCAATGAAATCTGTTTTGTTAATATTCAAAATTCTCTACATTGTGTACTAGATACTTGGCATTTACCACTAAACAACGTCCAGCTGTTATTACATGATTTTTATGTTACTTAAACATTTTTCATCCCCACGGGAGGAAACGCATGTCATTTCACAGTAATTTACAACGTGTGTCCATCAGCTGTTATTCCACTGTTCTAGGTCTGTCACCTCCAGGGAGGGCAGAAGGGCTCTGCAGTCTAGTTTTACTTACTTTTTCCTTCATTTTTTCAATTTTTTTCACCGAGCTTCGCCGCTGATGTCTCTCTTCCAGTCTAATGTGGAAGACTGGATCACCAGACCTGCCAATTTGCTTCTCTTCTTGTTTCTCAGCCTCCTTCAGTTTGCTCTCTGCGCTGATGCTCTCGGCGTGATACATATGGTATGTTTTCATCACCTGTGAAAATGTGACCCAAACTGTTAAAAGATGTTTTTCTGAAATTAGGGAATGGAAACCAGTATATGACGTGTATGTTAAAGATATCACCTTCCAACTGGCAGAGGGAAAGCCAGATTGTTAGTAAAATAGATAACAGATATACTATTCCTTTTACATAAAGCAAACAGAAATATGCAAATTCACCTGCCAGGAAGAGGCATTTAGGAACAGACTGTGATGAAAAAATGATTGACAGGGTCTTGTGTGTGCTTTCAGTGTACTTAAAAAGTTCCTTCAAGCTTAAAAGTGTTTCTCTAAAATCTCCTCTGAATTATTGATTTGCAGAATAAACCATCATGGGTAAATTTTAGCTAAACTTCGGAATTACAAAAAACTCCAAATAAGTATAGCCCTTACTAAAAGGACTATATTGCTTAAAATCTACTTGTCAAAATATAAAACGTAAATGTAAGGTTCGTATATGGTTTTAGGGAAAAAAACTTTTCATGAGCACAAAGTAATATTTTATGTTCAATGTAGAAAACATGACAAAAAAAAGAAAGTAAAATAAAAAGTTAAAAATAAAAAAGCATATGATTTTGGTATACAGCTATCCAGCCTTTTTTCTATAAAAATACACACACACACACAGACACACACACAGACACACACTCTTCTTCATTTTAAAATGACATATATCACTTCTTCTTCAAAAAAACCTGGATCATACTGTATTTATAATTTTTAGTCTCTTATATCCTTTTCCACTTAAAAATATCAACATTTTTCTATGCCACAAAATATTCCTCTAAAAGAGCTGTATAATATTTCCTTATACCAATTCTCTATTATTGAACATTTTAGAATATTTCACTTCTTGCCTTTAATAAATAAAATTGTGTTGAAAACCCTTCATATATAGTGTATCTTATTTCTTCTCTTAGAAATGGTACATGTAATTTGCATTTTAATAGATTTAGGAATATACAGGAGATGAAATTTTATAATGTATTCTTCCCATGTATATTATATATAATTAACCCTAATTTAAATTCTTTTAATTAAAAAAATTTAAAGGTATGGTGATTCCAATGCAACTAATGTCTCAAAGAATATCTGAAAATTCAGCAACCAAGTAATCGGTGCAAGCACATTCTCAAAAATGATGTCAAATTCTCCTCCACATAAAACAGACTTTATTTCATCTGTAAATAACTGTAAGTTATCCAGAGCTAACTTTATAACTAAGGTATAATTGTGTTCAAGAAATTGATGTAATGTTTTAAAGTAAGGAACTTGATTTTTCTCATTTCAAAATATGAGCTTTAAAATAGTTTGAGGGCTGGAAGCATCACCAGAATAAATATATTTATTTAGGTGGAACCCAATTGCTTTTTTTTTGTAGGTTACATGTAAAAGGTAGAAAATCAGCACTTAGGGTTCAACTTAATGCACATCCTCCAGATGACTATTTGAAGAGTAAAATTTGGGGTTAATGAGGAGCCTTTCCTTGTTCTCATAAAATCTGATAAAATCTCATAAAATCATAAGCTAGCAAATTACGTCAAAGGCACTGCTGGACAAGAACAAAGTGTGGATTAAATCACAGAGTCAGGGCAACTTCTCTTAGCTGGGTGTAACTACAAAGTTGTCTGTTTTTAGTTAATTATCAAATCTGTCCGTAGAGGGGGAGTTTGGTTGGCTACTCCAGTTTGAAAGAAAAATAAGATAGCATTAGGAAGCAGCTGGGGAATGAAAAGGGAGTCACCCTGCAGCTGGGCAAACAGCAAGGTCAATGAATCTATTACAAACCTTGCATTTCTAGGCTTGGCTCTGTTTATATTCCCCGCCTGAAGCAAACCCACATGCCATTTGGGTCTTGGTTCCAGTTACATCTTTAAATGAGAGGGTGAAAAAAACCCATCTCACACACACACCCCCCACTCCCCTCCCCCCCACATGCAGTTGCTCAGCTGTCTTCTTGCTACTAGACAGAAAGGAAGAAATGAGAACACATAACTACCATCAAAGATGGATGAAAAGGCATCTCAGACAGACCAGGGTAACTGAGAAATCTTGATTTTAAATACTTTCTGAGGAAGAGACCTGAACTCCAGACTCTTGCAGAGGCTACTGTAAACAGGTAATTGGCACTAACTAAACTTTAGGGCTTCCCTGATAGCTCAGTTGGTAAAGAATCTGCCTGCAATGCAGGAGACCTCGGTTTGATTCCTGGGTCGGGAAGATCCCATGGAGAAGGGATAGGCTACCTACTCCAGTATTCCTGGGCTTCCCTTGTGGTTCAGCTGGTAAAGAATCCACCTACAATGTGGGAGACCTGGGTCTGACCCCTGGGTTAGGGAGGGAACAGTTACCCACCCCAGTATTCTGGCCTGGAGAATTCCACGGATTGTATAGTACATGGGGTTCACAAAGGGTTGGACATGACTGAGCGACTTTCACTTTCACATTTTATGAACTAAGGAACCCAAGCAGCCAGCTAGCATGGCGTTTGCTTAACTAGCCTGTGTTAGAAGGAAAATGTTTGAGTCTGACAACACGACTAGCAAGCAGAGGGTGTAAATATCATAATGTGGTTCAGCACAATAGCTGAGGATTCTCCACCCAATTCAATGGTAATTTCCAGAAAGGTAATCTCTTTGTTCCACTTTCCCAATTTGACTTAGGGTTTCCACTGTTCTCAAAAATGTCAACAGTTACAATGAATGAATTTTAAAAGTTGGGGAGAAAAACACTAAAAGCTTCTAGAGAACTCTAATTGCAGATAATGAATGCCAGTAAAAACTTCATTATTTAAAATGTAAGCTGTTGACAAAAGTTAAATGTGGTTTGTATTTAAAATAAAATAAAAGACAGTTCTCTCTTTTTCAGAGAAGTAAAAGAAAATGTTTGAATATATGCTGCAAAGAAAATAGCAGCTTCTCCATCAGCTTAATGCAAACACAAGCCTTTGCATATCAAATAACAGGACGGGCATATATTCATTTAAATGTACTCCAATAGCGTATTTTCCCAATTGAATACTTTTCTACCAAAACCTCATGCATAATTCTCCATTGAAAATACTCAATTTATCTTCCCTGCAAGAAGAATATAGTCAAGTAGAAAGTGACCACATCATACATTTCTTTGTGAGACTGTGAAATCCTGCACAAAAATTTTGGACAGAAACTTAGTATTTTTTTTCCTTACTGACAGACCTATACAATGGACCTGACATTGCTCTTGTACTTTAAATCAAAATAATTAAAATATCTGAAGTAAATTTCAATATTCAGTGTAAAGAAATCATGCTATATCTGAAAACTATCCATGCATTGGAGATGAATGGATTATGGGTATAAATTCTACTTTTTGACTTCCGGCTCAGAAGATAGAAGACATGGTCCCCAGAATGGATCTACCAGGTGTGAGGTGTGGACAGTTATTTAACACTTCTGCTTACCTTACGAGGTTGTTGCGAATACCCAGTTGTATGTGGCCCCTGTGTGTGGGTACAGTTGAAACCATACTGAGTATTTACTACATATGTATGTATATATTTATGTATACAGTCTATACCACTAATACATACGTGTACATATATATAATATATATTTAGCTAAACAAGCATTATATAATGCCTACTACATGCCAGACATTGTTCTAAGCATTTTCCAAATAATAGCTTCTTTAATCTTTCTGATGACATCACTGACTCAATGGACATGAATCTGAGCAAACTTGGGATATCGTGAGGACAGGGAAGCCTGGGTTGCTGCAGTCCATGGGGTGGCAGAGAGTCGGACATGACTTAGCAACTAAGCAACAATCCTTCTAAAAATGCTTATTAGGTACATACCTTTATTCACCTCATATTACAAATGAGAAAAGTGAGGCACAGAGAGGTTAAGTAATTTCCTCAAGGTCACACAGCTGGTAATTGGCAGAGCAACGGTTGGTACCCTAGCAGTTTGGCTCCAGATTCAGTGTTCTGGACTACTGTGCCACAATCTTTGGAAATTCGAAAGCACTGTACCAACAGAAAGCCTCTTTATCTGGGGGATATAGTTACTCTTGGTCATATTCAGAAATGGAGGAAAAAAAGGAATGAAAGATAAGTATTTATTCATCCCACTTTTGTAATGAAGACTTGGTTTCCAGGGTTCAGTTCAGTCGCTCAGTCATGTCTGACTCTTTGCGACCCCATGAACCGCAGCACGCCAGGCCTCCCTGTCCATCACCAACTTCTGGAGTCCATCCAAACCCATGTCCATCGAGTTGGTGATGCCATCCAACCATCTCATCCTCTGTCGTCCCCTTCTCCCGCCCCCAATCCCTCCCAGCATCAGGGTCTTTTCCAATGAGTCAGCTTTTTGCATCAGGTGGCCAGAGTACTGGAGTTTCAGCTTCAACATCAGTCCTTCCAATGAACACCCAGGACTGATCTCCTTTAGGATGGACTGGTTGGATCTCCTTGCAGTCCAAGGGACTCTCAAGAGTCTTCTCCAACACCACAGTTCAAAAGCACAATTATTCTGTGCTCAGCTTTCTTTATAGTCCAACTCTCACATCCATACATGACCACTGGAAAAACCATAGCCTTGACTACATGGACCTTTGTTGGCAAAGTAATGTCTCTGCTTTTTAATATGCTGTCTAGGTTGGTCATAACTTTCCTTCCAAGGAGTAAGTGTCTTTTAATTTCATGGCTTGCAATCACCATCTGCAGTAATTTTGGAGCCCAGAAAAATAAAGTCAGCCACTGTTTCCACTGTTTCCCCATCTATTTGCCATGAAGTCATGGGACCGGATGCCATGATCTTAGTTAGTGGATGGATAATTGAGTTGAAGAATAAGACTAGAGAAGTTAGCATGAACCAGATGAGAAGAGCCTTGATATCCCAACTACTTAAGCAGTATAGAATTTATTCTGTAGGTGCTGGTGAATCTACAGAAATGTAAACAGCATGGTCAAAGCAGTACCTTAGCAGTAATTCAGGGAAGACAGGCAGGATCGTTTAGAGTGTGAAGTGACTTCACTTAGCATGAAGACGAGGGAGTGGAAAGGAGGAAAGAGAATTCAGAATGGCAGCTACAGGGCTTTTTCTCTGTTCTCACTCTCTGATCTTTGCTTAAACTTGACTTGATGCCCTGCACCATGGAGTTCAAATGCTCTTACACTGTAGCTCTAACACCAGCCCAAGCAGCACCCTTGGGCTGGTGTTGGAACACAAGTGATCTGAGTCGATCACTTAACTTCTGCCTCAGAACACTTCGCTGCCTCAGTGGCCCTTCCGCCAGACAACCCAACCTTACTGCCTGGAATTCCCTTCCCCAGCATCCCTTCCTGGTACCATTTTGACTCATTCTCCAAGTCAAGGTCAAAGACCAACCTACTGCTAAGTGTTCCCTGGTTTCCCAGTCAGAGTGATCTTGTTCTTCTGACCTCCGAGACCTACTTCCTGACACCACCTGAGAATCTGCCATGTGTTACAGATGTGTGTGTACCATTCAGTATCATGGACTGTCCTGTAAATTCAGTGAACCCACTAACAGGATCTTGCATGCTAAGTCACTTTAGTCGTGTTTGACTCTTTTCAACCTTATGTACCGTAGCCCGCCAGGCTCCTCCATCCATGGGATTCTCCAGGCAAGAATACTGGAGTGGGCTGCCATTCCCTTCCAGGGGATTTTCCTGACCCAGGGATAGAATCTGCATCTCTTAGTCTCCTGCATTGGCAGGTGGGTTCTTTACCACTAGCACCACCTAGGAAGCCCCAGGTATCTTAGGCACCTCCAGGTTCTTAATACTACTTTACATACAGGAGGAATAAAATACGGATCTGGTGAGAAACAAATGAAGGACAGGAATCCTTTTATATTCAGCTGTCTATTCACTTAACAAAAATTATGTGACTGGCATTGTTCCTCTTCATCCCTGGTATCCAAAACAGTACCACCAGTAAATACCCAGGGCTGGCCTGATGGGATGGCAAGTAGTTCTAACTCATTTGTGAAATACACTTAGCATTAGAATTTACAGCATTTCAAAAAAAAAAAGAAAAGATGTTGCGGTTGGGGTTGGGGGGTGCTGGTGAAAAGCAGTATGCTAGTGACAGTATTTCCCAATTCCATCCATACGTGTGCAGGCTGTCACTCTCGTGTCCAACTCTTTGCCACTTCATGGACTGTAGCTGCAAGGCTCCTCTGTTAATGTGATTGTTCAGGCAAAAATATTGGAGTGGGTTGCCATTTCCTACTCCAGGGGATCTTCCTGACCCAGGGATTAAACTCGCGTCTCTTACATCTCCTGCATTGGCAAGCGGGTTCTTTACCATTAGTGCTACCTGGGAAGCCCAATTCCATACTCTGTCTATTGTTCTACTAAATCTATCAATCACAGAAAGCTCTTCATAAAAACGACACTCTTTAAATATCAACAACCAAAGGTAAAGATCCCTTTTCTATCAATATAATCAATACATGACTGGGCTCTAACTGTAACTGAGTTTCTGCCAGTGCCAGATTAACAAAACCATCAGTGTAGGACCATCACTTTGGAAGTCCATTCTCAGGAAGATCTCAGGTTCACGGGGAAGGCAGGGCTTCTGGTCAACCCTAGGCTGCGCTGCAGGCTGGCTCCTCCAGGGTCTCACAGAACCCCAGTTCCTCTGTCTAGGCTGAGGGCTCTGCTGAGCCAAGCTGTGTCTCTGGAGCTTAGTTTAGACAGGGGTGGTGGGCACAAACTACCTTTAGGAGAGCATCCTAACACTGCAGGCTGGGATCTTTATACCTACAACCTTATGCTTTCCTGCCCTGTAGCCAATCCTGGAGATAAACATAGAGCCAGGCAGACCTGGATCTGAGTTCTTGTGCTACTGGTTATCAGCTGGGCAAGTTTGTTAATTTTCTTGAGCTCCAGTTTCTCCAAGGCAAAATGGAGATTAAGTGATACAACGCATGGGAAGCACGTAACAGGGTGAGCAGTTCTTTCTTGACAGTTTCTAAGGTATGGTGTAGAAGCAGCACGCAGCCTCTGAGATCAGACTAATTGGCTTCAGATCCTGGCTCTAAGCAGAGAGCTGCAGGTCACTGCCCCTCACAAAGACAAAGCAGCTAGAGAACTAAGAACAACAAAAGCAGACCGGATGGAGGCGTCTCCTGCTGTTTCATATCGCAACTTGGCCTAGCCAAAACCTCTTAAAAACTCATGTACCAGTGATGAGTACCCCAGAGTTGATGGCACAGGTCCTTGCATGTTCATAACACATACCACCTGAAATCACACTTAGAAAGGCTTCTAGCCTCTTTGCAATGTCCCCTCATCATGTTGTTGCCATTGTTAGTCTCTCAGTCGTGTTGGACTCTTTGCCACCCCATGGACTGCAGCATGCCAGGCCTCTCTGTCCCTTACCATCTCCCAGAGTTTGCTCAAACTCAAGTCCATTAAGTCTGTGATACTATCCAACTATCTCATCCTCTGTCATCCCCTTCTCCTCCTGCCTCAATCTTTCCCAGCATCAGGGTCTTTTCCAATAAGGTGGCTCTTTGCATCAGGTAGCCAAAGTATTGAAGCTTCAGCTTCAGCATCAGTCCAGTGAATATTCAGGGTTGATTTCCTTTATGATTGACTGGTTTGATCTCCTTGCTTTCCAAGGGACTCTCAAGAGCCTCCAGCACCACAGTTCGAAGGCATCAATTCTTCGGCACTCAGCCTTTTCCATTGTCCAGCTTTCACATCCATACATGCCTACTAGAAAAACCACAGCTTTGATTATAGCTTTGATTGTGACCTTTGTAGGCAAAGCAATGTCTTTGCTTTTTAACACGCTCCCTAAGTTTGTCATTGCTTTTCTTCCAGGGAGCAAGAGTCTTTCAATTTCATCATGAGGACCCCCCTTTTTCTGTAAGCTGATAGTTACTGTAAAATTAAGGGTAATTTACTGGAAAATTACCCAGGTTTCAGAGAGCAGTGTATACTGATCTGTGTTTATTCATCCACCAAACAGCTACTGAGTATCCATAAACCAGGCATTGTCCAAGAGATGAAAGACATAATGCCTAACCAGTAAAGACACAGAGACAGGCCTACTCTGACTGAAGACAGATAGGAGGTAGGGAGGGAGGAGGTGGTGGACTTCCAGGTAGGCTGAGTGGGAGTCAAGTGGAGAAGGAATTCTAGGCTTCTTTTTAATCAGCTTATATTTAAGTCCAGGAGCTCAACTGGAGAAAAAGGTGGGGTGGCAGGGGCGTATATTTATATAAAGAATGGAAAGACAGGAGAAGCCCACCCAAAATGAATGTTAGTCAATGCCTAAAATGGGTCTCAGTTCCCATCCCAATGCCCTATCTCCCACTTAAGTCCTGTGAGTGACACTTAAAAATATTTTTTATCCTCATTTGTGGCATCAGGGATGGAAAGGCTGCTGATCCTGAAGGTAATGAGTTGTCAGTAGGACTGTTATGATGATGGACTTTTCCACCTTCTCTCCCCAGGCTGGTACAGCTGTCTATAAGTCAATGAAAGCAGAATTTACAAAACATAATTATATTTGAAAAGTAACATTTACAGGAGAACTCACTTTGAGAGCTAGTATACTGGTGGTTAAGGGCTTACATTCACCAAACAAGCCTCTTGGGCTCAATTGCCTTACTCTGTGATTTTGAGCAAGTAACTTAACCTTTCAGTGCCACCATTTCTTTACTGTGTTAATAGGCATAACATTATCACTGCATGCACAGGGTAGCTGGAAAGATAAGATATGTCAAGATATAAAGAGCACAGAAAGAAAAGCTTGACATATAATAAATGCATGGTGTCAGCCATCGATGTTTGAAAAAGAATTACCATAAAATATTTCATTGTAATAAATAGGTAATGATTTCTCCATGACTGAAAAGATTTTCACTTCCAACTAGTAAAGAGAAGGAAACAAGTGATAATTCCATTTATGTATACAGTAAGAATTTAAGCAAAGTGCTTTAGAAATGAGCAAATAGCTCAAGATGAACAATTAAATAGCATGCGGTCCTGTCTTTATAGGTAGTTTATCAAAGAAAATGAGAAGTATGTTGTGGATCCACTGAAATGAAATCAGTGTAACAGTCTAAATTTATCATCAAATTATATTTATAATCCAAACAAATGCTCTGGACAGAAGGCATTGTCTGGGACTCTGGACCCTACTGTGTGGGGACTGCCAACCAACCAAATGCCAGGGCAACAGAGATACAAGAATAAACAAAACAAATGGAAAAATACAGAACATATATGCAAAGGGAGGAAGTAAGGTATAGAGTAGTAAGGGAGATACAAGAATAAACAAAACAAATGGAAAAATAGAGAACATATATACAAAGGGAGGAAGTAAGGTATAAAGTCACATATAAGGTATAAATTCTGTTCTATTCAGCATGGTGTACAAGATTTTGTTTCAAGAGTGGAATGTTAATGGAAAGAGCTTAGGTCTATAAAATAGACCTGGATTTTGGTCCTAGCTTTAGCTGCAAAATACTTTTGCAACCTCAATCTTTCTGACCCTCAGTATGACCTTCAGCTAGTAGAGAGGACAATATGAGGCCTCCGGACAGGATCAAAATTAAGGGGCCAATCAAATTAAACTATGACCCTCAAATACTTTGAAAAGTGTGAAATGAGAGAAGTACAAACTAAAGGCTTATCACAGAAAGAAAACTGATTGTTGAACTAGAAGGCTTTTTTCTGTGAGAATTTGAATATATCCCCTGAAAAGGAGACTATTTGACAATGCTCAGAGGAAGTAACATGGGATGGCATCTAATCAGATCAGATCAGGTCAGATCAGTCGCTCAGTCATGTCTGACTCTTTGCGACCCCATGAATTGCAGCACGCCAGGCCTCCCTGTCCATCACCAACTCCCGGAGTTCACTGAGATGTCCATCGGGTCAGTGATGCCATCCAGCCATCTCACCCGCTGTCGTCCCCTTCTCCTCTTGCCCCCAATCCCTCCCGGCATCAGAGTCTTTTCCAATGAGTCAACTCTTCGCATGAGGTGGCCAAAGTACTGGAGTTGCAGCTTTAGCATCATTCCTTCCAAAGAAATCCCAGGGCTGATCTCCTTCAGAATGGACTGGTTGGATCTCCTTGCAGTCCAAGGGACTCTCAAGAGTCTTCTCCAACACCACACTTCAAAAGCATCAATTCTTCGGCAGTCAGCCTTCTTCACAGTCCAACTCTCACATCCATACATGACCACAGGAAAAACCATAGCCTTGACTAGATGGACCTTTGTTGGCAAAGTAATGTCTCTGCTTTTGAATATGCTATCTAGGTTGGTCATAACTTTCCTTCCAAGGAGTAAGCGTCTTTTAATTTCATGGCTGCAGTCACCATCTGCAGTGATTTTAGAGCCCAGAAAAATAAAGTCTGACACTGTTTCCACTGTTTCCCCATCTATTTGCCATGAAGTGATGGGACCGGATGCCATGATCTTCGTTTTCTGAATGTTGAGCTTTAAGCCCACTTTTTCACTCTTACTTTCACTTTCATCAAGAGGCTTTTGAGTTCCTCTTCACTTTCTGCCATAAGGGTGGTGTCATCTGCATATCTGAGGTGATTGATATTTCTCCCGGCAATCTTGATTCCAGTTTGTGTTTCTTCCAGTCCAGCGTTTCTCATGATATACTCTGCATATAAGTTAAATAAACAGGGTGACAATATACAGTCTTGACGAACTCCTTTTCCTATTTGGAACCAGTCTGTTGCATCTAATAGTCTATAAAAAAAGAGGATCCAGACTGTTATTCATGTTTTACTTTCCGTTGAAGATTTACTGTTCCCTTTCCATCTTCTACAAGAGCCTTCCAAGAGCCAGTGTTAGTGGAAGGAACTTCATATGCTACATATCCAAGGGTGTGTACCCTTGGTCTGATGTGTCCTGACTGTGACCTTGCAGCAAGGCTCCTTCTAACCCTGCTGGCCCACAGCATTCTCACCTATAAATCATGTCCTTGGATCGCTCAGGCCTTTTCCAGCTCTAAAATTCTATGAGTTCATGATTTCATTTATTTATCTTACAACTAAACAACACCATTAGAATTTATTATTTGGGGAAATACATATATCTCAAATATACTTCTCAATTGCTAAAGAGGTTGCCATAGGTAGATGGAAAATAAATTTTAATCAAAAGGAGAAACTAGTATAACAACAAATTATACTAATTATCTCTTGCTTCTGTTGACTGAGGCAGCAAAATAGTGCACCATGATATGCCAAGGATGTAAGATTCCTCCTAGAATTCTCCATGGGCTCTGAGGTCATAACTCATCTGCTTTGCTGCACAGAAAATGTCTAGAAATGAACAATGCCTGTATAGTCTAATGTACTATTGTATTGATGAATCTTAAACCGGGGTATCCATTACTCTAGTAACTTTAATTAGCTCTCAAACTGATTAGTGATCAATCATCAAGTGCTCATTAAGGAGAAATAATTTCTGAATTATCTGGTAGGTACAGGGTTGATACACAGATTTGCTATGTGCTTTTATCTTTGACTGTTATAATTTAGTTAAAGCAGGGTGTTAGTCTTCTTTTTCAAAGTGCTAAATTTAACAATATTTTTTACATGGCAATATAAATTACAATTAGTTTCACCAGATTTTGTTACTTTAATAAAAATATTTATGAAAAAGACTCACTTATCCTAAAGAGGATAGACTGTTTTCTGCCTTCTTAGCAAGAATATGTTTCTGTTTGTAAGAAGAGCAACCTATATTTATTAATCTTAACCTGGGCTATTTCTGTTTCCAGGAGTCACTAGAGGCAGCTTCTAATTCAAGTCTTTGAGTCATAAGCAGGGGTTATTAGTTTTGTATAGCTCAAATGAGCCCTTGAAGAACACTCACATTCAGCAAAAATTTCTTGAGTCCCATACGATGTACCACAAACAGGCACTGTTCTATTTGATTTCTTCACATTCTATTATTAGAAATCCAATCATATTTTATTCTCTATTGATTTATACTAGGTTCAAAAGGATAATTCTTCATGAGAGCAATGAACAATTTGGTATAAGATCTGCCCACTTCACAATGATCAGAGATTGTTAACATAAAATAAATGTGATTTTATCTAGGAACCTCTAATTTTGCAGTATATTTTCCTGTCTCATCTTTCAAGCACTTCATTTGTAGTAGGGTAAAGACAGAGTGGTAAGGACAGAGCTGAAGAAAGTCCAGATTAATACTCTTTTTATTCTGACATCAATGATTTGCTAATATTTGGGTAATATTTAAGTGGATGGAGTTCACTGCATAGGCAATGTGGTTTCATGTATCTGTGCTTTTGCTTATATGTAAATTGCTTTTTGTTTGTTTTTTGTTGGGGATGTTCTTCATTTTTTGACTACACTGCATGGCATGGGGGGATCTTAGTTCCCTGACTAGGGATCAAACCTGAGCCCCTTTCAATGGAACCATGGAGTCTTAACCACGGTTAAGTCCTTATGGTTAAGGACTTAATGTCCTCATGGTTAAGTCCAATGGACCACCAGGGAAGTCCCACAAATTTCTTTTCTGGAAGGCCCTTCCCACCCTTCCTTTTGTCACTAAAATTAGGTGTCATCTTCTCCAGGAAGCCCTTGGAGTGGCTCTGTGCTTACACAAAGCTGTGGAGACCTATCTCTAGCCCAGCACCCAATACCATATATGGAAATATCTCCCTAGTCTAGCTCATTGATGACAGGGCTGTTTGTCATCAATATGCTCTGGGACCTATAAATTTGTTGAAAGGCCTCTCCCAGCTACTCAGTGTGTATCACCTGGATGTAATAGAGATGATCCTCTAACAATTTTAGAGCTGAGGTGACTGTGCTTTTAGTACTTTCCATTCTACTGACTTAAAGAGACAGGGAACAGATTCTAAGATTTGGGACCAATACTGAATATTGTATTCCATAAACTCTAGAACTTGGAAATCATAAACCCACTCCACACACAGGCTGGGTAGCCAGCCTCCAAAGGAGGAGAGTACTGTCTTAAACCATTCCATTCCTCAACACCTCTAATGGTTAAATTCAGGAATCAGACTGCCTGGGTGCAGATCCTTGTTTTGTCTTGTCCCACAATTCTCTCACTGGTTATTGGGAACAAGAATCATGCCTCTAAGATTGTTGAGATAAAAAGAATTAATACACGCCAAACACTTGCAGCTCACACTGACACAGTGTTAAATGGCTGCTACAGAAATGAATAAAAATATCCCCCCTTCTATCATATCTTTGAAGCCCACAATAGGCTCAGCCAGTGCTTAGAATCAGCGCTCACCTGCTTACCCTCACACACCTGAAGGCTGAGAGCAGAGGGATGGTCTTTGTTCTATGGATCAAAGAAACTGAGCTGCAAAGAGACTTAATCCTTGCCCAACAAGTCAACAGAGAAAGTCAGAGATAGAGAAGGTCGTTCAAAAAGTCCTTGTTTCGTAAAGGGTTTTCATACAAAGTCTTCAGAGGCCCTGAAATACAAGTTTAAGCTACTGAAAAAAATAATGCCCTTGAATTGGCACTTGGAATACATATTAACTAGGGCCACAGTGAGCACAGTGGCAGCAGGAAGCAACAAAGGGAGGGTTTTGAACAGTTGGCAACGTTGAGGGGGAAAGTACATGTATAATGAAAGGCGAACTCATTTCCTAGAATTTCAAAGTCACCTGCAATTTTAAATAATTAATTCTTTTCAGGGAAATGCTTCACATGTCTTCAACATTATATGTGTGTATTAGACATTTAAGTTATAAACTTTAGTATATGAAATATTTAAGCTGAGGACACAAGACACTTGGAATTTTAAAATCATAAAAACCTTGAAACCTTTGGAATTGTGGCATCAGCTAAAATGGAAAGAATGATTTAGAGTCCTTTTCTTTTAATGAAAAATGGTTTCGAATTTGACACATAAATCTGTTTCTCAAATCTAATACTTCTCACTCCATTTATTAAAAAGAGGAGAGAAAAAGAGAAGAAAGGTGAGAGATCTTTGTTAATCTATGTAAGAAAGCTTTCTGGGTTTTCAAATTGCTTTTGACCAGATGTCTAACCATGTTATTGGTGCCCATGTTCTTTATAGGGCTTCCCTCGTAGCTCCCTGGATATAGACTCTGCCTGCTATGCAGGAGACCTGGTTTCGATCCCTTGGTCGGGAAGATCCCCTGGAGAAGGAAATGCAACCCACTCCAGTATTCTTGCCTGGAGAATCCCATGGACAGAGGAGCCTGGCAGGCTGCAGTCCATGGGGTCGCAAGAGTCAGACATGGCTTAGCCATTACACTACCACTACTATGTTCTTACAAACTCCTTTGGTACTCTCCTGAAATCTTCCAACTTCTGACGTTTTCCCTTTCTCTCTGCCTGTGGCTCCAGAAGGAAATTCTACGAATATGCCGCGTGTTTGTCCTAACTGTATGCGTTGGTTCACATCACTCCTTTTGCCTTAAAAACCTTCCCCAACTTTTCTCCATCTCTCCTCCTACTAGAATCCTGTCCATTTCCAGACCCTCTCCTCTTTGAATTTTTCTTAATCCTTGGTGTAGAGCTTTCTCTTTGGGTCTCCAAAGCCCTCTGCCTGAACCTTTCCGTTGGTATGCAATGGTCTGCCTTAAGTTAACAATCACCATTAAAATGGGAGTACAGTGTGGGAGCTGAGCCTTTTGACTCAGCTTGGTCCGAGACTTCTTAGCTGTGTGACCTTGGGCAAAGTATACTTAACCCTTCTGTGCCTCACTACTCCATAGGATTTAAGAGGCTGATTATATAAACTCCTCAAAATATTACCTGACAAAGATTAGCTGTTACTATTTAGTCATTGCATAGCTTTAATTCGCTAGACTTCAGGCCTCTTGGACTGGTAAAGCTCCCACCACAGCAGCGCATTCACAGTAGGACCTAACTGCTAATTTGAATTAGAATAAAACCGGGGTTATAGTTCCAACCTGGGACTCAAATTACTTAATTTGACTCTCTGTGAAGTTCTCCCTAAATGGGGTTAATTTGATCATTTCTAAAGGCCCATTCAGTGCTAAAATTCTATCAGATAATCATGTGAGTTAAGATACACTGAAACGGTTCACTCAGTTCAACAGATTTAGATCTTCACTCCTTTCACATGGCTTTTACATTTCTACTGGCCAATATTTCTAGTCCATTTTGAGACAATAAATCTAAGGAAAATATCTATGATTTACTCTACATGCAAGTATTATATATTTTGTTTTGATGAAAAATGATAAAGCTAAGTACCTTAATTACCCCAAAAAAATGAAACATTCTGATTAAGATGTCTGTTATGAAAGCATTCTAATCATTAAAAGTCATACTACTATATTTCAGGATGTAATAGTTGGGATAAAGTACTCTTTGACAAAGATTCTTGATAAGAAACATTCTTTAGGAATGTTTTGTTTTTACTAAACTATACTTTCTAACACTTTCTTTTCCATTTCTAAGCTGAATAACTGTTTCTGGTTCATATTGCTCACTTTTTTAAAAAGACAGTTTTATTTGTAGTTCATAACAACCAACCATAACTAATCTCAAATCTCAGAGAGAAAATAATTCCAAGCAGAAGTAGCTAGCATTTCACCTCAGGAATTAGCAGGGTATCCTAAAATATATTTACATATAAAGTTCTTATCAAACAGATGTCTGGGGTGGGGCGGGGCAGGGACAAATTAGGAGTTTCGATGGACATATATACATTACTAACAGATAACCAACAGGGATCCCATTGTACAGCACAGGGAACTATATTCAGTGTCTTGTAACAATCTATAATGGAAGACTGTAAAAAAAAAGTATATAAATATATGTATATCTCTGAATCTCTCTGTTGTATACCTGAAACTAACACATAAATCAACAATATTTCACTAACATTTTTTTAAAAAATAAAAAAAGACAGGTATCCTTAGAGAGTCTTCCAATGGAAGTTTTACTAAGTGCAATTGAGTTGGCAGGAAAATAAATACAAGTTCAACTACTGAACCTGGTCTCTAAAGCCCGTCTGTGTCATGGCCAAGATTAGAATTCGGAAGTTGGCAAGGAGTCATGTGATCCCAACACCTCTCTTTCTTTCCATCTAAGTGTCTAGTAATAAAGCCAGGGAAAAGATATATGGAAACACTTTGTCAGCCCAAGATCTCGAAATAGACTGCTTCTAAAAAAAAGTTTTCCAGGTGGCATCACGGAGACTGCGGTATTCCAGAGAGAGTCTCATCTGGGGGAACCTCGTGCATGTATGTCCTTTACACCGTATTCTTCTTTCTTCTGTGTTTTGTGCTGAGACCCAGACCTCTTTGTAGTCCCTCTCAAAGGAATGAATTTTCATTTTCACTGCAGAAATATATATTTCAAATACTTTAAATGCCCTTGAGCAAAAATAAATACTTAGCCAAAAAAAAACCCTCTTTGAGGCACAGAGAAAAATCTTCCCAAGGATCTCTTTCGAAATGACTTTTCAACCTTGCCTGGGGCACATTTCTTCACTCTAGAAGAATGCATTAACTCCTGGTTCAAGGGCGGCTCAGGGAGCCTGCAGTTCCTTGAGGCGGAGTTTTCAAGGAAGGGCTTGAAATAATAAACAGTGTCTTCCTTTGCATCTCCTCTAAAAAATAATTAGTTTCTTATTTTAACATTTTAAGGTGGTTCAAAGATCTGATGTGAAGAGCCAACTCATTGGAAAAGACCTTGATGCTAGGAAAGATTGAAGGGCAGGATGAGAAGCGCCAGAGAGGATGAGATGGTTAGACATCATCACCGACTCAATGGAGAGGAATTTGAGCAAACCCTGGGAGTTGGTGATGGACAGGGAAGCCTGGCATGCTACAGTCCATGGGTCGCAACGATCAGACATGACTGAGCGCTTGAACAACAAAGATGTGTAAAAGCCAGAAAGAATATCTGTGTACATTCAGGGATCTTATTTTCCAAATAACTCCAGTACAAGAGGTTCAGCATACTTGTGTTTGTACTGGGACAGCTTCTATCCTCTATTTACATTTGTCAGGCAAATGAGAGTTAGGGCTCCAAAAGAAGAAAACAAAGGTGTGTGGACTATCCAGTAACAGCTACTTAGCACCAATCCCTGTGTGTGAACACACAGCTGAACAGGTAGCGTTGACACATACAACACTGAAGCTATAGGAAAAGCTATGTTGTAAAAAGGCCCCCACCCCCCAAATGAACACATGATAATACTAAAGCTGGCGGTGCAAAGCAGTTTGGGTTTGCCACTTTTGTAACTGGCATCAACAATTTGCAAAGCTCTACTGGTGGCTCAGTTGGTAAAGAATCTGTCTGCAGTGCAGGAAACCCATTCAATCCTTGGGTTGGAAAGACAACCTGGGAGAGGGTATGGCGACCCATTTCAGTATTCTTGCCTGGAGGATTCCATGGACAAAGGAGCCTGGCAGGTCACAGTCCACAGAGTGTCAAAGAGTCAGACACTAACACATATCAAGTTTTTAAGGGCTTCCCAAGGGGCTCAGTGATAAAGAATTCACCTACCAATGCAGTAGACATAAAAGAGGCATGCCTTCAATCCCTGGGTTGGAAAGATCCCCTGGAGAAGGAAGTAGCAACCCACTCCAGTATTCTTGCCTGAAAAAACCCATGGACAGAGAAGCCTGGCAAGCTACAGTCCACAGGGCCTCAAAGAGTCAGACACGACTGAGCACACACACAAATCAAGTTTTTACAAGTGGCAATCAGAGTGTACAGTGTAAGAGTTCCAGCTCTGAGTTTTACCTATGAGATCAGGTTCCACCCTTTCTCTCTCCACCTGCCCTGCCCATCCTTCCCTAAGGCAGCTGTCCAGTGGGGAATTAATGGACCTTGGGGACAGAACTGGGCTGAAGTTTTGGAGCATTCATTTGCCATGTGAACCTGAGCTAATTATGTGGAGCCCAGGTTCCCATTAGTAACCTTGGGATCCCAAATATCTGGATCACTGGACTGCTGTGAGAAATGAATGGGATCCTGCATGTGCTTTATAGTAAGAGTTGGATAAATCTTCATTTTCTCAGTTCTTTCCTCTTAATTTAATGGAACTTGAGGATGGCTCTTGAGCCATGTCTTGAGTCTGGCTATGTGTGTCACTGATGTATGGAGAGAGTGAGCATCAATATACATAATTAACAATTTCTTATGGATTTATCATGACATCTGTGTTAATCTCCATTAGAATTTGCTTACTGAAGACAGTAAGTTCCTTGTGTTTTTTAAAAACACTGAGTATAATGCTGCAAAACCTACACAAAATAAAGAAATATTAACACAGGACAAATGATTGTTTTTCTCCTAAAATATACTATAACCTTTTGAGATTTTTTTATGAGGGGACACGTGTAACACTTCAAATCACCGTTTTATGACAAGCCCTTTACCACACTGTTGCAGTAAAAAAAATTTTGTTTTGAATATTCCTTTTAAGCTTTTGTGTCACCATTTTTCTGTTTTTGCCTCTTCACTTCTCCATTAACCCAGTCATAGTCCTGTTCATATTTACTATTGATTTGGTTTTCTTATAGAAGTTACCTTCCTTTTTCTTTATGTACAAAATACATACTCTTTATAAAGAAAAATTATATGTATGTGTGTGTGTGTGTGTGTATATATATATATATATATAGTTGTTTAGTCACTAAGGTGTGTCCTACTCTTTTATGACCTCCATGTAGCATGCCAGGCTCCTTGGTCCATGGGATTTCCCAGGCAAGAATACTGAGTGGGCTGACATTTCCTTCTCCAGGGAATCTTCCCAACCCAAGGATCAAACCCATGTCTCCTGTACTGGCAGACAGTTTCTTTACCACCGAGTCACCAGGAAAGTCCATGTGTAAATACATAGCTATGCCATTTGTGCTGCTGCTGCTGCTGCTAAGTCGCTTCAGTCGTGTCCGACTCTGTGCGATCCCATAGATGGCTGCCCACCAGGCTCCCCCATCCCTGGGATTCTCCAGGCAAGAACACTGGAGTGGGTTGCCATTTCCTTCTCCAATGCATGAAAGTGAAAAGTGAAAGGAAAGTTGCTCAGCTGTGTCCGACTCTTAGCGACCCCATGGACTGCAGCCCACCAGGCTCCTCCGTCCATGGGATTTTCCAGGCAAGAATACTGGAGTGGGGTGCCACTGCCTTCTCCTATGCCATCTATAATTACTGTTAAACATTACCATTGCTCTCCACCTTTACTCAGAGGCAGACAAGAAGCTGTTGCCATCCTCATGTCACCAATGATGGGGAGGGTGATACTGATGCTGAGGATGACGCTAACTATGTACATTCATTAGGCATCTGCCATTTGCCACGCACTGTTCTCGATGCTTCATCTGTATTAACGCAGCTTTATTTTTTTCTCCTAGCAGTTACACATGCCATACTATATATTTGTTTATTGTCTGCTTCTCCTTCCTAGAATATAAATACCTTGCGAGGAAGAAACATGGTCTGTTTTTATTTACATCCATATTGCCAGAGGATGAGATGGTTAGATAGCATCACTGACTCAACAGACATGAATTTGAGCAAACTCCAGGAGAAAGTGAAGGACAGGGGAGCCTGACATGCTCCAGTCCATGGGATTGCAGAGTTGGGCACAACTTAGTGACTGAACAACAACATGTCTTCAGTACATCTACAATTAGCTGGTTCGGTAGGAGGCATTAAAAAACTGTGGAATAAATAAACTAGCTTTCCTAATAGTGTGGGTGAGCCTCATCCAATCCAATGAGGGCCTGAACAGACTGAATAAGAGAGAATTTGCCCTCTGCCTGTCTTCGAGGTGAGACATGATCTGCTCCTGCTTTGGATCTGAACTTGGGCTGGAACTTACACCATCAGCTCTCCTGGTTCTCAGGCCTTTGGACTCGAACTGGAACTATATCCTGTCTCTCCAGGTTGCTGCCTGCTGATTTTGGGACTTCTTGCCTCCACACTGCATGAATCAATTCCTCTCTCATATAAATATATATCATCTCCTATTGGTTCTGTTTCTTCTAGACTAATACAGATGTTCAGATCAGTTAACTGAGCTGAGATTCAAGTACAAGTTCACTGCCAGTCCAGTCCATTTTGTTTCCTTAAAGCAGAGCACTGTCCTTGCTTCTTAACCCCACTTGAGTTCTCTTTCACATGTTAAGCCCAAAAGTAAGTTAGCTGGTAAATTAGAAAGGGAATCTGAGGATACTGATTCACTCATTTTTTAGCTGAATGAGTCCCATCTGTTAGACCTTTTTTTTTAAATTTTAATTTTTTAGTTTATTCGTTGTTTCTGTTTTTTCTTTTTCTTTCTGTTTGATCACAAGTTAACATTTCTAAGAAGTACAGGTTGTTATTGAGGCACATGTTCAATTTTTCACTTATGTTTTTATTAAAGCAACATTAATGCCTGTGCTGTGCTAAGACCTTCAATCATGTCTGACTCTTTCTGACCTTATGGACTATAGCCTTATGGACTGTAACCAGGAAAGTCCATGTGTAAATGGACAGGCTCTTACGTCCATGGGGATTCTCCAGGTGAGAATACTGGAGCGGGTTGCCATGGCCTTCTCTGGGATGATCGCACGGTCTGTGATCATCTCCTGCATTGGCAGGCAGGTTCTTTACGACTAGTGTCATTGACTTTAAAAAATATAAAGGTGATAAATGACTTAAGTGCTTTGTGTTGTTCTATTCAGTTCAGTTCAGTTCAGTTGCTCAGTCGTGTCCGACTCTTTGTGACCCCGTGAATTGCAGCACGCCAGGCCTCCCTGTCCATCACCAACTCCCGGAGTTCACTGAGACTCACGTCCATTGAGTCAGTGATGCCATCCAGCCATGTCCTTCTCCTCCTGCCTCTAATCCCTCCCAGCATCAGAGTCTTTCCCAATGAGTCAACTCTTCGCATGAGGTGGCCAAAGTACTGGAGTTTCAGCTTTAGCATCATTCCTTCCAAAGAAATCCCAGGGCTGATCTCCTTCAGAATGGACTGGTTGGATCTCCTTGCAGTCCAAGGGACTCTCAAGAGTCTTCTCCAACACCACAGTTCAAAAGCATCAATTCTTCGGCGCTCAGCCTTCTTCACAGTCCAACTCTTACATCCATACATGACCACAGGAAAAACCATAGCCTTGACCAGACGGACCTTTGTTGGCAAAGTAATGTCTCTGGTTTTCAATATGCTATCTGGTTGGTCATAACTTTCCTTCCAAGGAGTAAGTGTCTTTTAATTTCATGGCTGCAGTCACCATCTGCAGTGATTTTGGAGCCCAGAAAAATAAAGTCTGACAGTGTTTCCACTGTTTCCCCATCTATTTCCCATGAAGTGATGGGACCAGATGCCATGATCTTAGTTTTCTGAATGTTGAGCTTTAAGCCACATTTTTCACTCTCCTCTTTCACTTTCATCAAGAGGCTTTTGTGTTGTTAGGCAGCCATTAACATTTAGAGATGTTAGAGAATGGCTTCCCCAGATGATGGCCAACAGAGACAAAATGACACACCTGCAGAGGCTCTGGCACCAGAGCTGAACTTGAGCTCCCACTCTACTATTTATTGTGCAACCTTGGCAAGCCTCTCTGAGCCTTAGTTTCCTCATCTGTGAAAAGGAGATAATGACAGTAACTGCATCATAGAGACACTACGAGGATTACCTAAAAAAATGCAAGTAGTGTGCTTAGCACAACAACTAACCATATAATATAAGCATACAGTAAATGTTAGCTACTTTGAAAGGCATGACTAGTAACCTAAAAATATCTCCTCTTCTCTCTCAAATTGACAAAATCCCTAAATTTTAACTGGCTGCCAACAAGTCAGCCTATAATGCGGAGACTTCCCTGCAGCCTGGTGAAAGTGTCTTTCTAGAGTTTCCTCACTGATCAATGCAAAGAAATAGAGGGAAACAATAGAATGGGAAAGATTACAGATCTCTTCAAAAAAATTCGAGATTCCAAGGGATCTTTTCATGCAAAGATGGGCTCAATAAAAGGCAGAAATGGTAAGGACCTAACAGAAGCAGAAGATATTAAGAAGAGGTGGCAAGAATACACAGAAAAACTATACAAAAGAGAATTTCATGACCCAGATAAGCATGATGGTGTGATCACTCAACTAGAGCCAGACATCCTGGAATGTAACATCAAGTGGGCCTCAGAAAGCATCACTATGAACAAAGCTAGTGGAGGTGATGGAATTCCAGTTGAGCTATTTAACATCCTAAAAGATGATGCTGTGAAAGTGCTGTATTCAATATGCCAGCAAATCTGGAAAACTCAGCAGTGGCCACAGGACTGGAAAAGGTCAGTTTTGACTCCAATCCTAAAGAAAGGCAATGCCAAAGAATGCTCAAACTACCACACAACTGCACTCATCTCACACGCTAGCAAAGTAATGTTCAAAATTCTCCAAGGCAGGCTTCAACAGTATGTGAACCGTGAACTTCCAGATGTTCAAGCTGGATTTAGAAAAGGTAGAGGAACCAGAAATCAAATTGCCAACATCCGTTGGATCATCGAAAAAGCAAGAGTTTCAGAAAAACATCTACTTCTGCTTTATTGAGTATGTCAAACCCTTTAACTGTGTGATCACAACAAACTGCGGAAAATTCTTCAAGAGATGGGAACACCAGACCACCTGATCTGCCTCTGGAGAAATCTGTATGCAAGTCAAGATGCAACGGTTAGAACTGGACATAGAACAACAGACTGGTTCCAAATAGGAGAAGGAGTATGTCAAGGCTGTATATTGTCACCCTGCTTATTTAACATATGTGCAGAGTACATTATGAGAAACGCTGGGCTGGATGAAGCACAAGCTGGAATCAAGACTGCTGGGAGAAATATCAATCACCTCAGACATGCAGATGACACCACCCTTATGGCAGAAAGTGAAGATAAAGAGCCTCTTGATGAAAGTGAAAGAGGAGAGTGAAAAAGTTGGCTGAAAGCTCAACATTCAGAAACTAAGATCATGGCATCTGGTCCCATCACTTCATGGGAAATAGATGAGGAAACAGTGGAAACAGTGGCTGACTTTATTTTTTGGGGCTCCAAAATCACTGCAGATGGTGACTGCAGCCATGAAATTAAAAGATACTCCGTAGAAGGAAAGTTATGACCAACCCAGACAGCATATTGAAAAGCAGAGACATTACTTTGCCAACAAAGGTCCATCTAGTCAAGGCTATGGTTTTTCCTGTGGTCATGTATGGATGTGAGAGTTGGACTATAAAGAAAGCTGAGCACCGAAGAATTGATGCTTTTGAACTGTGGTGTTGGAGAAGACTCTTGAGAGTCCCTTGGACTGCAAGGAGATCCAACCAGTCCATTCTGAAGGAGATCAGCCCTGGGATTTCTTTGGAAGGAATGATGCTAAAGCTGAAACTCCAGTACTTTGGCCACCTGATGTGAAGAGCTGACTCATTTGAAAAGACCCTGATGCTGGGAAAGACTGAAAGCAGGAGCAGAAGGGGACGACAGAGGATGAGATGGCTGGATGGCATCACTGACTCAATGGACATGAGTTTGAGTACACTCTGGGAGTTGGTGATGGACAGGGAGGCCTGGCGTGCTGTAGTCCATGGAGTCGCAAAGAGTCAGACACAACTGAGCGACTGAACCGAAACTGAAACTGAAAGTTCTGGCCAATGAGATGTAGGTGAAAGTGTGATATGGAACCTTCATTAAGTCTTCGTAAGAGACAGAGGGCCTGCCCTTCTTTCCTTTCTCCTTCCTATTGGAGTCTTCTCTCTCCGTTTCAGAAATGCAGATGTAACAGCTGCAGCTTTAGCAACTACCTTGAAATATAAGGACAAAGATACAGATAGGTTTCTCTGAACAGTGTATTAGGAGTAGCCTGATTCTTCTATGGCTATATGTAACCTACATACCAGTCCTGGGCTGCCAATCTCTGAAATTCTTCTATGTGACAGAGATAATAGATGTCTGTCTTATTTATATCATTATTCCCTGGCATGATAGAGTACCTGTTAAAGGTCCAACTAATTCTAACTACTGTGGCTGGCTCAAAACCATTTTGAGGTCCCATTTCTATAAACAAAGGCCAGGTTGAGGCAAAATTATAGAAAAGGGGTCATTTCTTCACGGCCTTTCCTCTCCTTCCAGATAGCACTTGGATGCCACCATCTTCTCTCTCCTGCTCAGAGGTCCAGGTCTTCATGCCAGATGGATATAATCTGTTCTCAAAGGATCTGATAAAACCCAATTCAATTAAAATGTAAAATGATCATATGGTGTTTTTTTCTATTTGTCTTGGGCATTCGTATCTTATTTAAGACAAAGGTTTCTGATAGAATTATTAACAGACCTATTTGAGAATTACTTTTGGGCAGGGAAGCCCACACATAAGGTTACTACCCACTGCTAAGGCTGACTGTGTTGTAATATAAAGCAGCCCACTAGTTTAAGGCAGCTGCTGGTGCTGCTGCTAAGTCGCTTCAGTCATGTCTGACTCTTTGCAACCCCATAGACGGCAGCCCACCAGGCTCCCCGTCCCTGGGATTCTCCAGGCAAGAACACTGGAGTGGGTTGCCATTTCCTTCTCCAATGCATGAAAGTGAAAAGTGAAAGGGAAGTTGCTCAGTCGTGTCCGACTCTTAGCGACCCCATGGACTGCAGCCTACCAGGCTCCTCTGTCCATGGGATTTTCCATGCAAGAGTACTGGAGTGGGGTGCCATCGCCTTATCCCTGTCCATCATCAACTCAGTCGTCCCCGACTCCTGGCGACCTCATGGACTGCAGCCTACCAGGCTCCTCCGTCCATGGGATTTTCCAGGCAAGAGTACTGGAGTGGGGTGCCATCGCCTTTTCCGTTAAGGCAGCTAATGCACCTCAAAAAAGGAGTTCACCTTCAACTCCTAAGGAGTATCAAGGGTTAAGAGAAAGGGAGGAAACTAAAACAATACTGTAAAGTTTAAAAATAAAATAAAATTAAAAAAAAAGAGAAAGGGAGGAGGGAATTTGTTTGAAAAGGCAATTAATAGCATTCTCAGTTTCCTGAAGCTACATATTTTACACAAATTACTTAAACAATCATTATTACATCATCAGTTGTACAAGATTCTACGCATGTGGCTTTGCTGGTGGCTCAGTGGTAAAAAATCCGCCTGCCAGTGCAGAAGACACAGGTTCGATCCCTGGTCCAGGAAGAACCCACATATCGAGGAGCAACTAAGCCTGTGCACCGTAACTATTGAGCCTGTGCTTTAAAGCCCAGGAGCCACAACTACTGAAGCCTGAGCGCCCTGAAGTCCATGCTCTGCAACAAGGGAAGTCACTGCAATGGGAAGTCTTCACGCTGCAACTAGAGAGTAGCCTCTACTCTTCAGTTCAGTTCAGTTCAGTTGCTCAGTCATGTTCAACTCTTTGCAACCCCATGAACCGCAGCACACCAGGCCTCCCTGCTGCTACTGCTGCTAAGTCGCTTTAGTCGTGTCTGACTCTGTGCGACCCCATCAACGGCAGCCCACCAGGCTACCCCGTCCCTGGGATTCTCCAGGCAAGAACACTGGAGTGGGTTGCCATTTCCTTCTCCAATGCATGAAAGTGAAAAGTGAAAGGGAAGTTGCTCAGTCGTGTCCGACTCTTAGCGACCCCATGGATTGCAGCCTACCAGGCTCCTCCGTCCATGGGATTTTCCATGCAAAAGTACTGGAGTGGGGTGCCATCGCCTTATCCCTGTCCATCATCAACTCCCAGAGTTTACTCAAACTCATGTCCATTGAGTCGGTGATGCCATCTAACCATCTCATCCTTTATCATCCCCTTCTCCTCCTGCCTTCAATCTTTCCCAACATCAGGGTCTTTTCAAATGAGTCAGCTCTTTGCATCAGGTGGCCAAAATACTGGAGTTTCAGCTTTAACATCAGTCTTAGGAACTAGAAAGAAGCCCACAGCAATGAAGACCCAGCACAGCCAATTATAAAATCAATCTATCAATAAAATTATAAAAAAATTCTATGCATGATGCAACTCAGAGGGTAATTTATTTGTGACCAGTCAGTGGTTGAATAAAGAACCTAAACCACATTGCCCTAACCTCTGGTCCTCTGTTCAAATACCCACCTTTTCTTCTTTACTGAATGTAAACTGATTATGAATAATGGATAGATTTCATTTAAACAAGACAGAATGTATCTATCTGAACTTAAACAACAAGAGAGACAAAACAATCATTTATTAGAGTAAAAAGTTTGTGTGTGTGTAATAAGTTTTTCCCAAAGGAACATGACCTCTGACTGCGAATGTGCATGCTCTCTGGTTTGGTTAAAGTAAAATTTTCTTCCAAGAGCTCAGTGATCTACAGACTACCTAATGAAAACCTCACTGCCTGTCTCTTCTGTGCGTTGATTCCCCAACTGATTCAAAGATCAAATGACTGACAGGGTTATTTAAATGAAACTCTTGTGGCCTTTTCTAGAATCTGGCTCCTTTAGGCTTTCAGACTGATCCTGATGACAGGTCTGAGGAAATATCAACTTACTTAATTTAACTATAGTCTCCTAAATGTCTAATTGCACTTGATAGGCTGAATCCAGGAGAAATTTCTCTAGACACATCCCCATTGAGGTAACATTTTCATGACACTCTACTGACTTTTCTAATATTCAAGAATCAAGCTTATCTTTGCCACTTTTGCTTTGACTAGCACTGCTAGTTCCAGACCATAAACAACAGGCTCTTGTTTATGATGCCATGACAACCAGTAAATTTTTTAAAGTTTTAGAAACTGACTTATATTTTTAGGTAAAACAATGAGCAAGCAAAGGAAACCACAAGAAAAGTACCACAAAGCCCTCATCTGAAAACAGTTCAATACAAGAAGACAGAATTTCTTCTTCGTAAGTCTCAGAGGTACAATGCTCATTTAACTTTTAAATTCTATGTCCAGGATTTCTAGAAATGCTTGATACCTTTGGTTATCCGAAATTAACAAATGGCTTTTATCATCAAAAACTCAAACTCATTCAGATCAGATCAGTTGCTCAGTCATATCCGACTCTTTGCGACCCCATGAATCGCAGCATGCCAGGCTTCCCTGTCCATCACCAACTCCCGGAATTCACTCAGACTCATGTTCATCGAGTCAGTGATGCCATCCAGCCATCTCATCCTCTGTCGTCCCCTTCTCCTCCTGTCCCCAATCCCTCCCAGCATCAGAGTCTTTTCCAATGAGTCAACTCTTCACATGAGGTGGCCTGGAGTTTCAGCTTTAGCATCATTCCTTCCAAAGAAATCCCATTTATACGAGTACAACTTTATAACATGGTTTTTGCATGTGAAGTTAAAAGTTTCTAAAGAAAGCAGCAGCAATTAGAAGCTGTAAATTTAATGCAAAGCACAGGTGTAGCAAATATGCTGCATAAAAACAAATTTATCACACACAGAGAAAAACTGGAATGTGAGTTTTATAAAAATATCACTCCTTTTAAACTATAAAACTACAAGTTCTTTTAATTAGCAAGTATCAATGGAGCATTAAATGCAATTTAAAAACATAAAACTGCATTTTACACACTTGCTTTTTAGGAACAAATAAAATAATAAATCAAGAAACATTTTAATAGTAAGTCTCAGGTTTAATTTGCCTATAAAGGAAAATTCAAATTATCTTTTGTAATGAAAACACAAATATCTTTAGTCAGAACAAATTAATATTACTCAACTCTCAATATGCTGTTCTCTTATAAAAACTCATCAAGTTCCTTCAGAAGAAATTTGTATTTGATAATATGATCACTAAGTGTAAAACAAAATTTACATAGGCATATGACTAATCATTGATTTTTTAAAAATATTTAATAATTTAATTTCTTCTGCTTATATGCATTAACTTGAATAAAATTTATATTCAGAAAAGCAAATGATTGCCAAGAAGGAAAAAGAGATTACCCACCTCCACATATTCTGGGGTAGAATAAACAAACAGAGCACATATAATCCAACCATTTAAAAACATTCCTTTGGGGACAACTGTAGTCCCATTTCTTGAAGTGTTCTGACTGCATATATGTATTTACTTGAATACAGCCTCTTCAAATTGGCAGACAGCAGAAAAAGAATATCGTAGCGCACATGTCAGTAGGTTCCACATTGCAACCAGACAAGCATTCATCAACGCTCTAATTGGAATGAGTTCTAATAACAGAAGCGTTTGCACAAACCAGAATTCTAAACCAAAGATTTTTCCTAAAGAAAGATTATGCGCTCACCGTATAGAGCTCATTGAGAACCTTCATCAAATCCTCATGAAGCTGGAACGCAATCTCTTTGCTCTGTAATAAGAAGAAATTCAGAGTATTAAAAAATGTTACAGAAACTTGTTTCTTGGTGATTTACATCTTAAGAAGCTCAGACTGAAAATAGAAGAATGTCTGTAACGCAATGGAAGGCCAGCATGGCCCTGATATAATAAATATCTCCGACTAAATGGCCCGTTCTAGCTACTCAGTGTATGCACCCAAGATCACTGTAGGTTGGACAGAAGCAAACACGTGGACAGGGTGAGTGGCTCTCCCACCATCCAAATCAGACTTTATCAAGAAAGGAGGGAAAAAGTAAGTAAGGTGAAGCACCGGGCTTGCTCAGAAGTTGAGTGGCAGAACTTAAAAGTCAGAAGATGATTTCTAGCTCCTAGTCTCCCATCTCAGTATCATCACAAGGGAATTATGCAGTGTGAATCCTAAAAAGTTAAGTCAGAAACCAAAAAGGAAATTAACTCTCCCTTTCCAAAATAAATATTTGACTGACTACGAATATTTTTTTAACTGAAGCACAGTTGATTAACAATGTTGTGTTAGTTTCTGGTATATAGCAAAGTGATTCAGTTACACACATATATAATATACACTTTTTCAGATTCTTTTCCTTTACAGTTTATTGCAAGATATTGAATATACTTCCCTGTGCTATACAGCAGGATCTTGTTGTCTATTTTATATGTAGTAGTTTGTGTCTGCTAGTCCCAAACTTCTAATTTATCCCTCCTGACCGCTTTCCCCTTTGGTAAGCATACATTTGTTTTCTATGTCTGTGAGACTGTTTCTGTTTCATAATTAAGTTCATTTATATCATTTTTAAAGGTTCTACATATAAGTGATAGCATACGATACCTGTCTTTCCCTTTGACTGACAACAATTTTAATTTTAAGAAAAAACTTTCAAAGTAGTGAATTGGTAAGGCCACTTATGATCCACATATGTTTTGCTCTGCATTTATTATTGTTATCTTTTCATTAAGACAAAAAAGAGAGTTTCACTCTTTCACTCAGTTGGTCAATGACAGCATTAAAGATATTTTTCCCTGGGTTAATTCCGAGGGTTTCACAGAGAAGTATTTTGATTTTTTTTTTTCCAGGAAAATCTGTAAGCTACTTTAAAGGAAATCATATATCCAAATTACTTTTCTTGTTTTGAGCTCCTTTAGTCAGCTACAGAGAATGAAAAAAAAAAATGTGTAGCATGGTTTAATCTACGGTTTGAGATAATAACAACAATATCCATGGTTGACTGATGTGTCTCCAACAGACTGCCGGATATGATAAAAGGCTGTATCTTTAGCAGTTCTGTGATCCTGGGGTCCTGTACAGTGCGTGGGCTCAAGGCCAGAACTAGGTGAGGCAAGTGAGGTGATGAGGGTATGGAATTTAAGGAGACCCTAGGCCAGGTTCTGCTTCAGCACACAGAAAGCTTCCCATCAACACTTGCTAAAAGAATCTGTACGTTGACATACTGTTTGTGTAACTGCTGAAGTGGTTACTACCTTTGCTGAAGGCTGGTCACTCCTAAGAAGGCAGAAAACAAGGACCTGCAGACCACCCTTAATAAAGTAATAGGACCTAGATGAAACAGCCCATCTGTAAACACATGGTCATTGGGATAGGCCTCCCTTAAGAAAGGCCAAATGAGATGAAGCAAAAATTCGCGAACATAAAATACTGTGGGAAGGTGAGAGCAGAGGTTACACTTTGAGAAATTCCAATTCAGTAGCAGCATTTGTCTCGAGTTTTCCTGGAGTGATAAGGATGCTGTTTATCAGACTCTGAGAGTTTAAAAATCTCTACACTGGAGTTAAGAGAGTTTGTGTTTTGCTGTGCTCCTGCTATGTGAAGAGGTGGGTTAGGAATCACTGAAGAGTGAAAGGAAAGGCACAAACTGAGCAAATGAAGCCAACTGAAACTCATTCTATTTGCCTTAAATCCTGGCTATTCTGACTGTATACGTTACACTGCAATCTCCTAGGACCTCAGTTTGGTGTTATTTTAATATCATATTTCATTTAAGGATCTGAGCTGCCAATTGAGAACTCTCGAATGGGATCAAAGGCCACCAAGTAACTCTGCTTGACTGCCTACATTTCAGGTAGCAAGTCTGAAAAGAAAATATTTCTTGGCTAAGGCTTTAGAACAATAACAGAAAAAAATCCCTCAGGTCCAATTAATCCCAAGCCAAGAAAATTTAGGATCAGAAGTCAAGTATCCAAGTATTCAAGTCAAGTATCTTTGGAACAGCAAAAAGATTCTTTGCATATCTCATATTTTACAAGATTTCAGGTAACAAGGTAGAAGAAATTTGGCATTACATACATACTGTCACATTTTTCCTTGTTTACCTTTGCTCAGAGGCCCTGAAATTAAAAAAAAAATTTTTTATCTGGGAGGCAGTATAGAATAATGCTTAAAAGCAAGGACTCTGGAATC
This sequence comes from Bos mutus, assembly GCF_027580195.1. NCBI lineage: Eukaryota > Metazoa > Chordata > Mammalia > Artiodactyla > Bovidae > Bos > Bos mutus. The sequence continues at coordinate 22,727,909 of NC_091621.1, read as the reverse complement.
AATGCTGGGATCAAAAGCTGAAAGGCTTTGAATCCCCTTGTGCCTCAGTTTCCAAACCTATTAAAGGAATGCAGTCCTTGTACCTATGTCATAGGCTTGATCACAGCATCAGTCCAATGACAGACATTGCACTCAGAACGGTACCTATCACATAGTAAACATCCCATAAATGTTTAATTATTTAATTCTTTCCTAAACACTATAATGCTAACTCCCTTGAGGGAAAAGGCCACGTTGTATTTTTCCTTCTTTTGGTCTCTGTGGATACTTATTCCATTGACTTTCACGTAGAAAGTGCTTGGCAGATCCTGGCTGAAATGAATTTGATGTCCCCCTCCCCCACCCCACGCCCTGGCCTGGCCTTTAGATCCATCTAAGTGACCCCTGATTCAGAAGGACCTCAAGCACTGTGCTCTAGCCCCTGAACCCTTCTTACCCTTGCCATACGTGTTCACTGAACTTACCTATGTTTCATTTTCATGGAGGTCCTATTACTACTGGTATCAGATGAATTAATCAAACATCCACTAAGAAATGGATAAGCCAATGCAGTAAGATATATACGACTCATGAAAGAGGCCCTCAAAGGGCCAGGCTCCAGTGTGAACTTTAAATTTTGTGAAAAGTTGGTGGAAAATTATTTTCAGGTAGGAAGACCCCCCTGATTACAACACATCACATCACCGAAGTTTCCACCTACTTGTTTGCTTTGAATGACAATTTAAACCCCCCATGATATAACTAGTAACCTCGAAATTAACCATTTTCTCCCCACCACCAGAGATGGTAGGGAGATGGTTGCTTGCACAGATGCTTAAAGAATTTTGCTGTGTGTGAAACCCTAGACCATGTGACTAAAGAGTGAAACATGAATTTGCACACCCTTTTGTTCACAGACATTTGGCTGGACAATATCAAGACTGAGTCTGAGTGCTGGGGGCTTGGTCACTGTTCTTACGGCATGTAAAAAAGTGAAAGTCACTCAGTTGTGTCCAACTCTGTGAACTCACGGACTGTAGCCCGCCAGGCTCCTCTGTCCATGGAATATTCCAAGCAAGAATACTGGAGTGGGTTGCCATTCTCTTCTCTCATGACACAACAAAAGATCGCTTCATGTTGTCCCCTCCCTCAACTTTAAATGCTATTCAATTTATTACAGTAACAGAGAAAAGGGAGCGTTTCTTCTAAATATGACTCTGGACCCAAAAATCTTAAACCAAAACACATTTGCTGCGGCACACAGTATGCTGACCTACTCAACTAATGCACTGAAGTCCTTTAATTAGAAAGTATCTGGATTATCAGAGTCCATCAAAATTCAATAGGTTAAGTACACCTCTGGATTCTCTTTCATTAAAAATTTGAAAACCAAGAGAACAGACCCTTGACCAAGAGCTGCTAGGTAAGAAAAATGATATGAGTATTCAGGAAAGCAATCAATGTTCCCTTTGTACAAGAGGAAAAAATAACTTTATGAAACGCTATATGTGTGAAACAAAGTTTTTTCTATGTTATTTGAGACTGAGTGATTACTTTTGCACAGGGAAGGTGAGTTCTCTCCAACTGCTTCAAGTATGAAGTTGGAAAAGCAGAGTTTCTCCCCCATTCTGTGGGCCTACATAAGTTCAGATGATGGTAAAACTTCTAATGCATTGCAATAGGATTCTAAGATTCTAACCAAAGGGGACGGAAAACTGATTAGAGCTTCCATTCAGTTGACATTTATTTAATGTCTACAATGTCTAAACCCTGACTTGAATACTAAGTCAATTTTTAATTGTTTCCTATTTATTGTCACTCAAACTTGTCCAAAAGGTACAGTCCCAAAGTGTCTACCTTCTTCCGTTATGAAAACAAATTAAGTATATTGAAGAACATTGGAAAAGTAGAGAACAAAAGGATAAAATGGCTCAGATGGGAAAGAATCTGCCTGCAGGACACCTGGGTTTGATCCCTGAGCTGGGAAGATCCCCTGGAAAAGGGAATGGCAACCCACTCCAGCATGCTTGCCTGGAGAATCCCATGGATAGAAAAGCCTGGTGGGCTTCAGTCCATGGGGTCGCAAAGACATGACAGAGTGATTTTCACTTTTACCACCATTATAATTTGATCAGTATATTTCCTTCAAGTTTGTTTATCTACACATAGGTCTCAGTTGTAATCATTCTATAGTAATAAAGTATCTATTTTACTCTGCTTTTTTTCAGTTATCAAACACTTTTCTATGTGCTTATATAATTTTCTGAACATTACTTTTGATTTATAACTAGCCAGTGAAGGTATGTTAACCATTTTTCTATTATGGTTTCCATTATTTCCACTATTTTCCACTATCCAATTCCTTACTTATTCATTTAACTTCACCAATATATTTTACGCACTCTGAACTATCATGAAAGCTGTTCTGAATGCATTCTTGCATTTTATGTTGTTTCTTTGATATGAATTCCCATACGTGAAATTAAGACCCTTGATTCATATCAGAAGAGTACTTTCTAAAAGGGTTATAATGAACTTATAATGCTTCAGGACAATAGGGTCACTCATGTCAGAATCTGGGGTTTATCCAAGACTTGAATCGTCTCTTTTGAAAGAGAAGCCACCAATCCCATCTATTCTGATTGATGTGTTTTTCTGTATGTCATTAGAATTTCTTTTTAAGATAAAGATCTAACTATGTCCTTCCTCTGATTAAAACCCATCAAATGCTTGTTATAATATTTTCAGGATGGAGTTCCAATTTCTTAAATCACTCATAACCTCCTCTGTCAAATCAGTCTACCTTTCCTTCCACAAATCTCAAACCACATCCTTCACACTGTTCATGAACTGCTCATTCCCAGGTCCTGCATTCACATCTCTGCTTTTCCCACGCTGCCCCCCGTGCCTGACCTCCCCTTCCTTCTCTGGCCTGCTACAGTCTTACATGTGACTACTCTGTGAAGACTTACTGTACTTTACCACGTCCTTCAAATAAAGAAACTAGACCCTCCCTTCTCTATGACTTTATAATACATTCATTTGTCATCAATAGATGGGTAAACAGTGCAAACAGTGTCAAACTTTATTTTTCTGGGCTCCAAAATCACTGCAGATGGAGACTGCAGCCATGAAATTAAAAGACGCTTCCTCCTTGGAAGGAAAATCATGACCAACCTAGATAGCATATTCAAAAGCAGAGACATTACTTTGCCAACAAAGGTCCGTCTAGTCAAGGCTATGGTTTTTCCAGCGGTCATGTATGGATGTGAGAGTTGGACTGTGAAGAAAGCTGAGCGCCGAAGAATTGATGCTTTTGAACTGTGGTGTTGGAGAAGACTCTTGAGAGTCCCTTGGACTGCAAGGAGATCCAACCAGTCCATTCTGAAGATTAGCCCTGGGTGTTCTTTGGAAGGAATGATGCTAAAGCTGAAACTCCAGTACTTTGGCCACCTCATGCGAAGAGTTGACTCATTGGAAAAGACTCTGATGCTGGGAGGGATTGGGGGCAGGAGGAGAAGGGGACCGACAGAGGATGACATGGCTGGATGGCATCACCGACTGATGGATGTGAGTCTGAGTGAACTCCGGGAGTTGGTGATGGACAGGGAGGCCTGGCGTGCTGCGATTCATGGGGTCGCAAAGAGTCGGACACAACTGAGCGACTGAACTGTACTGATGTGCTGTATGATTTAGTGGTTAAATGTTCAAACTATAAAACTGAACACCTGTTTTCAAACTCTTGTCTAGGCATAAATTAATTTTTTGAGTTTCCTCAATGGCAAAACAGAGATGCCAATAGTCTCTACATCATGGGGTTTTATTCAGATGGTTCTCATTTTATTAAAGTTTTTTTGATATGGACTATTTTTAAAGTCTTTATTTGTTACAATATCGCTTCCATGCTTTGGTTTTTTGGCCAAGAAGCATGTGGGATCTTAGCTCTCCAACCAGGGATTGAACCTGTACCCCCTGAGCTGAAAGGTAAAGTCTCCACCACTGGACTGCCAGGGATGTCCCCGTGATGGTCCATATTAAACACCTGACACAAAACCCAGCATTCAGTAAGCATTAAACTGATGCCGCCTATTATTATTACACTCATCATGTTTCTATTTTTCTTCATAAACAGAGGTTTTTTTTTTTTTTGAAAGCAGGGATTCCTAGGGACTGCTCTGGTGCCTGGCACACTAGGTACTTGATAAACTTTGGATGAATGAACGGGACCCAGAGCTGAGTAAGTATGGCTTCTGCCCTCCAGAGTTCATAGTCTCATGGAGGAGGTAGATGGGCCCAAGGCTTCCTGTATGGAGCCCTGTGATAAGTGCTATGCTGGGTGGATCCTGGCCAGATCACTATTCCTAGAACTGCAGGCTTTTTCCCTGGAACCTCCCGGAAAGGAGAGAAAGGAGGGCAGAAGAAAGAGCATAATTAAAACAACAATAATTAAGTACATTGAGCAATCAATCAAGTAATCCACATGGTTGTATTAAATGACCAATTCAGAGGGCCTCTGGCCTCTCATGGAGTTATTTTATAAAGTAAATCTATTGTGATGACCAGTCAAGAAATCCTAACCTTATGCTGAGTCAGAGTTAGGCTGAGAGAGAAAGAGAAAAATCAGATTAAATATTTAATAAGAGGGCTGCATATGATTTTAGTGTCTTACGCTTGGTTGAGTTTTGGATGTGAACTCTGGTTAAAAGGGTCAGGCCGTACTTCCACAGTGTGTGTGCTTTTACATTTCCAAAAGCTCGTGTTCATGTGCTCTTATAATAATAGGATCTCTTAATTCTTGTAAACTCTAAAGACAGCAGCAATAGCATCCTCCCAAATGCCTAATGGAAAAAGTTGGGTTGGGCTTAATGGCCTGAAGCAAACTTCGGGATCATATTAATAGCATTTCTGCACATTTCCTTTTTATTTGTCAAGGGACATCATTTTGTACTTGTTAAAGTGACAACTAAATATCACTACATGGAATCAGCCTCACGATCTACTTCATTTCCAAGAAGAAAAATAATAAACATTCTTTTAGATAAAATTCCATGTCACTAGAAAATGTGGGAAAACTAGGAAAAGCAATAGTAGATATAGGGGAAAGGGTGAGTTGCTCAGTTGTGTCCGACTCTTTGTGATCCCATGGACTGTAACCCACCAGGCTCCTCTGTCCATAGAATTGTCCAGGAAAGAATAGTGGAATGGGTTACCATTCCCTTCTCTGGGGATCTTCCCAACTCAGGGATCAAACCCAGGTTTTCTGCATTGCAGGCAGATTCTTTACCATCTGTGCCACCGGGGAAGCCCAGTTATAGGGGAACCACAGCTTAATTTTGAAATAAGACAAAACTTCACCTTACAGGAACTATCTGGGGTATCTCCTAGAATGTTTACTGATGTAATTGCTGGCCAATGAGGCATTGCCTGTGAGCAGGCAAAGGTGCAAAGTCAGGTACACAGTGTCACTCATAACTGCGCAGGTACAAAGAGTACTTGAACAGATTAAGCAGTAAGTCAAGACTGAAATTTTAAATCCTACAGGGAATAAAGTAAATGAAATAACTATTTTCATGTTCAGCTTGTATTACTTTAACTCTTCAAGAAGCACAATGTTTCATGCTAGAAATATTTCTCCACTCAAAATGGTGATACACTGGAAACAGCACTTTAGTGTCACTAAATGAAGAGACATTCAAGCACAAACTCTCAAGAGCTGATGTAAATAAGCCAACCTAACTAAAATTAGAATGTGTCATGAACTCCAGTCGAGACTGTAATAATTAACTAAAAAAAATCAGGGACATATTTCCAGGCCACTTTTAAATATGCTGAACCTTACAAAAACATAATAGTTCAGTTTTATTATTCCATAAGCCTCTTGTCCTTCTCCATCAGAGGGCAGAGAGACTGAAAACCACAATCACAGAAAACTAACCAGTCTGAACACATGGACCACAGCCTTGTCCAACTCAATGAAACTATGAGCCATGCTGTGTAGGGCCACCCACGATGGCTGGGTCATGGTGGAGAGTTCTGACAAAAAGTGGTCCAATGGAGAAGGGAATGGCAAACCGCTTCAGTATTCTTCCCTTGAGAATCCCATGAACAGTATGAAAAGGCAAAAAGATAGGACACTGAAAGATGAACTCCCCAGGTCGGTAGGTGCCCAATAACTGGAGGTATGTGGAGAAGTAACTCCAGAAAGAACGAAGAGATGGAGCCAAAGCAAAAACAACACCCCACTGTGAATGTGACAGGTGATGGAAGTAAAGTCTGATGCTGTAAAGAGCAATATTGTATAGGAACCTGGAATGTTAGGTCCATGATTCAACGTAAATTGGAAGTGGTCAAACAGGAGATGGCAAGAGTGAACACTGACATTTAGGAATCAGTGAACTAAGATGGACTGGAATGGGTGAATTTAACTCAGATGACCATTATATCTGCTTCTGTGGGCAAGAATTCCTTAGAAGAAATGGAGTAGCCGTCATGGTCAACAAGAGAGTCCAAAATGCAGTACTTGGGTGCAATCTCAAAAACGACAGAATGATTTCTGTTCGTTTCCAAGGCAAACCATTCAATATCACAGTAATCCAAGTCTATGCACTGAAAAGTAATGATGAAGCAGAAGTTGAATGGTTCTATGAAGATCTACAAGACCTTCTAGAACACCCAAAAAAGATGTCCTTTTCATTATAGGGAACTGGAATGCCAAAGTAGGAAGTCAAGAAAAACTGGAGTAACAGGCAAATTTGGTCTAGGAGTATAGAATGAAGCAGGGCAAAGGCTAATACAGTTTTGCCAAGAGAACGCACTGGGAATAGCAAACACCCTCTTCCAACAACACAAGAGAAGACTACACATGGACATCACCAGATGGTCAACACTGAAATCAGACTGATTATATTCTTTGCAGCCAAAGAAGGAGAAGCTCTATACAGGCAGCAAAAACAAGACCGGGAGATGACTGTGGCTCAGACCATGAACTCCTTATTGCCAAATTCAGACTTAAATTGAAGAAAGTAGTGAAAACCACTAGACCGTTCAGGAATGACCTAAATCAAATTCCTTATGATTATACAGTGGAAGTGAGAAATAGATTTAAGGGACTAGATCTGCCAGACAGAGTGCCTGAAGAACTATGGATGGAGGTTCATGACATTGTACAGGAGACAGGGATCAAGACCATTCCCATAGAAAAGAAATGCAAAAAAGCTAAATGGTTGTCTGAGGAGGCCTTACAAATAGCTGAGAAAAGAGAAGGAAAAGGCAGAGAAGAAAAAGAAAGATACACCCATTCGAATGCAGAATTGCAAAGAATAGTAAAGAGAGATAAGAAAGCCTTCCTCAGTGATCAGTGCAGAAAAATAGATGAAAACAATAGAATGGGAAAGACTAGAGATCTCTTCAAGAAAATCTGAGATACCAAGGGAACTTTTCCTGCAAAGATGGGCTCAATAAAGGGCAGAAATGGTACGGACCTAACAGAAGCAGAAGATATTAAGAAGAGGTGGCAAGAATACACAGAAGAACTATACAAAAGAGAACTTCATGACCCAGATAAACACCATGGTATGATCACTCACCTAGAGCCAGACATCCTGGAATGCAAAGTCAAGTGGGCCTTAGGAAGCATCACTACGAACAAATCTAGTGGAGGTGATGGAATTCCAGTTGAGCTATTTAACAGTTTGTGAACCCTGAACTTTCAGATGTTCAAGCTGGATTTAGAAAAGGTAGAGGAACCAGAGATCAAATTGCCAACATAATCAAAAAAGCGAGAGAGTTCCAGAAAGACATCTACCACAGCTTTATTGACTATGCTAAAGCTTTTGACTGTGTGAATCACAATAAACTAGAAAATTCTTCAACAGATGGGAATACCAGACCACCTGACCTGCTCCCTAGAAATCTGTATGCAGGCCAATAAGCAAGAGTTAGAATGCGAGATTGAACAACAGACTGGTTGCAAATCAGGAAAGGAGTTATGTCAAGGCTGTATATTGTCACCCAGCTTATTTAATTTATATGGAGAGTACATCATGAGAAATGCTGGACTGGATGAAGCACAAGCTGGAATTAAGATTGCTGGGAGAAATATCAATAACCTCAGATATGCAGATGATACCACCCTTATGGCAGAAAGTGAAGAGGAACTCAAAAGCCTCTTGATGAAAGTGAAAGATCAGAGTGAAAAAGCTGGCTTAAAACTCAACATTCAGAAAACGAAGATCATGGCATCCAGTCCCATCACTTCATGGCAAATAGATGGGAACCAGTGGAAACAGTGGCAGACTTTATTTTTTGGGGCTCCAAAATCACTGCAGATGGTGACTGCAGCCATGAAATTAAAAGATGCTTGCTCCTTGGAAGAAAACCTATGACCAACCTAGACAGCATAATAAGAAACAGAGGCACTACTTTGTTGACAAAGGTCCATCTAGTTAAAGCTATGGTTTTTCCAGCAGTCATGTGTGGATGTTAGTATTGGACCATAAAGAAGGCTGAGTACGAAGAATTGATGCTTTTGAATTGTGGTGCTGGAGAAGACTCTTGAGAGTCCCTTGAACAGCAAGGACGTCAAACAAGTCAGTCCTAAAGGAAATCAACCCTGAATATTCATTGGAAGGACTAATGCTAAAGCTCCAAAACTTTGGGCACCTGATGTGAGGAGCCAACGCATTAGAAAAGACCCTGCCACTGGGAAAGATTGAGGGCAGGAGAAGGAGGGGACAACAGAGGACAAGATGGTCGGACAGCATCACCGACTCAATGGACATGAGTTTGAGCAAACTCTGGGAGATGGTGCAGGACAGGGAAGCCTGGTGTGCTGCAGTCCATGGGGTCGCAAAGAGTCAGACACGCCTGAGCGACTGAACAACAACTGCGATAGTTGTTCGCTGTCTTGCAGCTAGTAGTATGGAGGACACTTTGTTTATAACACTTCCAGAGCTGGAAGCTAAGATCTTGGGAGGACTAGGAGACAACATACACCTCTCAGTGACCTGCATTGCTTGCAATCACGCTGTTTTGTAGAGATGGTCCAAACCCACATTTGCATAGTTAACATAAGCCTAAGAATCTTGGAATTATGGTTAGATTTTTTTTTCCCCTCTAACAGGCTAAAGAGCCATCAGATAAAGGAGTAGAAGCTTTTAAATCTGATTAGGATGGACTGAAAAACAATGTCCTGGTTTTAAATTTCCATCAGACCTTTCATAAAATAACAACAAAAAGCCATTTGATTCATTCTGGATCTACATGAATGAGAACTTTTAGAAGACAATATTGTAAGTATGGAAATACTCTCTGGCCATAACTTATGACAGAGCAAAAACCATCACCCACATTACTCATGCACCAGCTCACTAACTAGTTTCCCCAAGACTGTTTTTTTTTTTCCTCATTCCAATATATTCCTTACACTGCTCTCCAAAAACAAAACTGATGATGTCACACCCTGATGCAAAATCTCTCTTTGCTTCCTTTGTTGCTTAGATGTGTGTGTGTGCTCAGTTGCTTCATTTGTGTCTGCCTCATTGCGACCCTATGGACTGTAGCCTGCCAGGCTCTTTCAGTCCACAGGATTCTTCAGGCAAGAATACTGGAGTGGGTTGCCATGTCCTCCTCCAGGGGATCTTCCTGACTCAGGGATCGAACCTGCCTCTCCTGCGGCTCCTGCATTGCAGGCAGATTCTTCACTGCTGAGCAAGTGGGGAAACCCCTCTAGTTGCGTAGATGACAACAACATACCAACTGCTCACACTGGGAATCAAAATTTTTGCACGCCTGCAGCCTTCACCCCCATCAGCCATTTCTAGAGCTCAGATAGGTGCTACTCCACTATGTACGCTTTGCCACGTTACAGGCTACACTCCTAATCCCAGCCAGCTGTGTAACTGATACGAGCTTTAGGTTCAAGCCAAAAAGAGGTGGCCTACAATGACAACTGTAGTCCATGGAATTCTCTAGGCCAGGATACTGAAGTGGGCAGCCTATTCCTTCTCCAGGGGATCTTCCCAACCCAGGGATCGAACCCAGGTTTCCTGCATTGCTGGTGGATTCTTTACCAGCTGGGCCACAGGGGAAGCTCAAGAATACTGGAATGGGTAGCCTATCCCTTCTCCAGGGGATCTTCCCGACCTGGGAACTGAACTGGCATCTTCTGCATTGCAGGTGTATTCTTTATCAACTGAGCTATCAGAGAAGCCCAAGAAATGAAATTTTAATGGGAATGTTTATTCAAGTCAATGCATTAGACAATTATGGTTCTGTGTTCCACTGGACACTACCAAAGTTTAAAAAGTGACAGTGATGCTTGTATTTATTCACTATCAATTACTGAATATTATGGAATTTTCTCAATTTATATAGTTCACATATCCAGTGTCAAATGTTGTTTTACTTTTTAAGTTTCTAGGTTGATCTGACAAAGTATTTTGTTGGTAAAATTTCTGCTTATTTCTATGTAATTGCTTCTCTAATAATGAGAAAAGCTTTTTTTTCCCCTATGAGATTTAAAAGGTACTGAAATCAATCTGTCAGCCACATTCAATATCTCTTTGTAACTGCATATTCTGGGTTCGATCCCTGAGTTGGGAAGATCCCTTGGAGAAGGAAATGGCAACCCACTCCAGTGTTCTTGCCTGGGAAATTCCATGGACAGAGGAGCCTGGCGGACTACAGTCTATGGGCTCACAAAAGAGTTGGACACAACTTAGTGACTAAAGTACAGTAATAACAAATAAACTGGAACTGAATATGTATGTGTGTGTGTGTGTGTGTATAGTATGCATTACTATTATACATACATTTATTCTTTTTTCAAAAGTCTCTTGATAGGAGATAAGAGATTGAGAGTCTTTACCCTACTCATATTTGCTAATTTAATCAAGAGTTATAAATCAGGTAATTGAAAAGCAAACCAAACTGGAAAATTTCTTTTAAACAATGTTTGGAAAAATGGAAAACTCAAGTTGGATTAATGGTTCTTGACTTCTCCCCCAGGGGACATGTGGTAACCTCTGAAGGTATTTTTAGTTGTCACAACCAATAAGGTGCTACTGGCATTTAGCAGGTAGAGAAACCCACGGTCATCCAATTGTTCTTCCATCAGTAATGTGTCATTTTTCTCCAATTGCTTTCAATATTTTTTTTGGTTAGCTTTTTCTTGATTATGATGTATGCAGGTATGGACTTCTTTGGATTCCGCTAGCTTGGGTTTTGCTGGCTTCTTGAATGGGTAGGTTTATCTCATTTGCCAAATTTGAGAAGCTTTCCTGCAATTATTTTTTGAAATATTTTTTCTACCTACTCTTTTTCTCCTCTTCTTCGGAGACTCTGCTAAAATGAATTATCAGACCTCTTGGTGTTGTCCCAAAGCTCCCAGAGGCACCGATTATTTTTTTCCCAATCTTTTTTTCTCTCTGTTGTTCAAATTAGATAGTTTCTACTAACCTACCTTCAAGATGAACAGAAACTAATCTCTTTGTCTGTTATCCTTATTCTTCTATTGAAACCCATGTAGTGAGTTTTTAGTTTTGATTACAGCAAGGAGATCAAAATGAGTCAATCCTAAAGGAAATCAACCCTGAATATTCACTGGAAGGACTGACGCTGAAGCTAAAGCTCCAATACTCTGGCCACTTGATGCAAAGAGCCAACTCATTGGAAAACACCCTGATGCTGAGAAACATTGAGAGCTGGACAAGAAGAGGTGACAGAGAATGAGATGGTTGGATGGCATCACCAAATCAATGGAGATGAGTTTGAGCAAACCCTGAGAGACAGTGAAGGACAGGGAAGCCTGGCGTGTTGCAGTCCATGGGTTTGCAAAGAGTTGGAAATGATTTAGTGACTGAACAACTACATTTTTCAATTCTAAAATTTCAATTTGGTTATTTCTGTTAATATTTTTTTTTTCCTGCTGAGACGTTATCTTTCCATTCATCTCAACAGTATTTGCTCTCACTTTTCGGAACATTTTTATCATGGTTGCTCTACAAGTCTTTGTTAGATAATTCCACCATTTGTATCATTTATTGTCTTTTCCCCTGCCAGTTGGGGTTTTCCTGGTTCTCTGTATGCTGAGTAATTTGGATTGTACTCTGGATATTTTGAATATTATGTTATGAGACTCGGTCTTATTTAAACCACATGTAGAATGTTAATATTTTTGTCTTATCAGGAAATCAACCTAGTTGAATTCAGGATAGTGGTTTGTTTCAGTATCTGTTCTAACACCTTTGTAGCACTATTTGGATCTGACCTGTGCATGCAGCGTCCAGTGGCGAGTCTGGAGCCCAGGCAGCAGTCTATCCCCTAGTTCAGCTCCCAAAGTCTTTGGGAGGTATACTGCTGAAGATCAGACCCGAGCATGTGCAAGTCAGAGCAAGCGCAGGAGTTCATAAAGAACTTTATGAGATAGCTTTTTAAATCTACACCCTAGGACTTTTTGGTTCTTTTGCCACCCCCTTTCAGTCTGCAGCTCAGAAAGCTGGAGGTTTAGCTATTCTATCATGTCACGAACTTGTCATGACTCATTTCTCCTCTAATTCTCTTAGGAAGTAGACAGCATGTGATAGTGTTACGCAAATACAGCCCCATCAATATGGGGTCTTGCTGAAATGCCTTGAAATTTCTGTTATGTGGATGACACTCATCTCTGGCTTCTAATACAGATGTTAAGTGTTGATTATTTAGTCATTCAATAAATATTTACAGAGTAACTACTATGTGCTAGTCACTGTTTCAGTGAAAAATACAAGGTTCCTTCCTCTCAGAAACTTACATTTAAATCGAGGCGAGACAGAAAGTGAATAAACAATAAGCAAATACGTAACATGTCAAAAAGGGGTAAGTGCCAGAGAGAAAAATACAGTTAGGGAAGGGAAGTGGGGGTACAGCCTTCTATTTAGAGTTAGGTGTGAGTCCATAGAGTGAGCAGAGTAATGGGATCTGCTTGAAGGTAAAAGGATTGTGCCACTCTTTCCTGTTTATACATTTCATTAGTCATGGCAAAGAGATCTTGCGAGGTAAGGAGGCTGCAGGCCTGGGGCATGCTGCGATCTTGCTCGGTCGGTCCCTGATTTCATGTCTTTTCATTTTAAGCATCCTAACGCTGTATAGCCAAAGCACAGTTTTCATGTGTACCTAGAGAATAGGCTAATTCTCCATTAACAAATAGCATCAGGTCTGAATTAGTTACTGGATATTGCTCCCCATTCCTCTGTGGTAAACACTGGTGTACTTGGGGCCAAGTTTCTTTAAGGCTTTAGTTTACAATAAATGTTTGTTTTCTTTGGGCCTTATACAACATGTTTATTGTACAAAAACCAGAAATTATGGGCAAGCAAACAGAAGAAAATAAAAGTAACTTAGAGATACCCATTTAAAATAATTTTGTTCTATACACTTCTAGATTTCTTTTTTTTTTTTACCATAAATAAGTTTCAAGTGCTTTTTGAAAATTATTCTCAATGCAATTATGGGTTCAACTACTATAGACAAAATGTACAGTTTATCTGACCTCGGGTTTTTTAAGATTATGTCACTTTCCAAGGAGAGAGACACATAACATCTGCTTAATGTTCTAGTTAAAAGTCTTTAACGGGGACTTCCCTGGCAATCCAGTGGTTAAGACTGCTTCCTCTGCAGGGGGCTGGTCAGGGAACTAAGTTCCCACATGCCCTGTGGTGTGGACAAAAAAAAAGTCTTTAATAAAGCTTGTAAACTGATGGTGAATGCTCTTATATAATAACTCACCTGCTAAATTTATGGCTAGGTCAATCACATATGTCTTAGGGGAGATATGTACACATATAGCTGATTCATGTTGTTGTACAGCAGAAATTAACAACATTGTAAAGCAATTATACTCCAATTAAAAATATTAGAAAAATCATTATGGCCTGTTGTCACTAGGTAATAAAAGGCAATAACATAAATGCAGGAACAGCAGCACTAACAACTGCCACTTACTAAGCACTTAATATGTGCCAGCTATCCTGTTAAGCAATTTATAAATACAAATTAAAAAGTTTCTAAAATATTTCAAAAAGTGCATCACTGTAAGAAACCATAGCTTGATTTTGATTTATTTCTAGAAAAATGAGCTAACTGTAGAGCTGGTAAAACTCAGGAGAACCAGCTGGTAGTGTTAGCCTGAACTATACTCACTTATTTATCCAGGCCTCATCAATAATTAAGCTGTCCCCTGAGGTCACCAGAATACCATTTAATTCTTCTGCTACACTGCACTGAAATGCTTTGAAAACGTTCCTCTTGTTATATTATTTACCACTGATGCAACAGCATGCTAAATCACACTGGTACTTCTCTGCTAATAACATAGTCAATTTATTTTGCAGAGGCTAGATTACTCTTCAGTAAATCACAGCCATGACCATCTTTACTCTAGAAAGGCAAAAAGTAAGAATTTCATCCAAAGCATGAAATTCTAATACCATTCTCTGACCTAATAATTCTGTTTCAGTGATATAAGAAAAATATCAAAGATGTGTGAAAGATTTAAATGTCCAATAACAGGAAAAGAACATGGCTGTACTGACAGTGAAACATTATGCAGGCACCAAGTATCCTGTTTTAAAAGATTATGTTAGGGCTTCCCTGGTGGTTCAGTGGTTAAGAATCTGCTGTCAATGCAGAAGACATGGGTTTGAACCCTCGCCCAAGACAATCCAACATGCTGTGGGGCAACTAAGCCTGTGCCCACAAACTGCTGAGTCTGCCTCCTCTGCAACATGAGAGTAGCCCCACTGGCCTCAACTAGAGGAAGCCCGTGTTCAGCAATGAAGACCCAGCACGGTAAATAAATACAATTACATTGAAAGAAAAGATTTCTTCCACACATAGGAAATGCTAACAATATTTTCCATGAAAAGGGCAGGTTCCCAGGCTATCTGCAATGAAATTTCAATTTTGTAAAATACATATATATTAATATGCATATGTTTGTCTAGTATACATATGAATACAGAAAAGATACAGTCAGGAATACTAGCAGTAGGTAGTATTAATATGGGTAACTCTTATTTCCAGTTTTATATCTTTTGGTGTTTTCTAAATTTTTACAATGAGTATATATTTTTACATTCAAACAGAAATAAGACTCATTTATATATAGATTTGCAGGTTTCAGATTTTTTTAAACTTACGAACTTTTTCTTCAAAACAAGGTTAGAGCCTTAGAGATCTGTACTAGATTAGTAACATTTATTAACTTAAACCATCTGTGTGAATATTAACTTATTTTAAATAAGTCTAATTGAAAACACCGGTCCCACCTCCCCACATGAAATATCTTTCTACTAAAGTATTTCTACTTTCTACTAAGGTATTTAAATAAAATAGGATTTTCTTTCTACTAAGAAAATTTAAATAGAATAAGATTGGCTTGATCATAATTTTAAAATGACTAGAAATTTCCAAATCTTACTAGTACTCTCCCCTTCCTTTCAGATTATGCCACAAAATCAATGATACCAAAAGCGGGTTAATTTCATTCCTGTGAGTCTCAATCTGATAATCTAAGGCATTGAGGCCAAAGTGAGGTAATTCTCAGTGGCTTGCAGCCAGTCTCTGCTGCTTTGAACTTCTGTCTATAACTCGGATGACTGACAGATTTTGCTGCCTCATCCAGGACTATCTTTCTTCAGGATTTTCATTAGAAAGGAATAGGGCCAGGAACCACAGTGTTCCAGTTCTCGGAAGTTTCTATCCTGTGCATTCTGTAACGTCTCAAATGACCACTGAAAAACACCAACAAAGTTACAGTAACTATGAACTATCTAAGACCCACAGACAAAGACAAGAAAACATATGAGCGAGCCAGGCTCTGCAAGTTATAGCTGAGTCTTTTGCTTCCTCATCCCTGAAATGTGACTAATAATCCCTGTTCTCTGGGCAACTGTGAGGGTGCATGAGTTAATGTGTGGAAAATGCAGGGCACAGAGTGAAAATTCAGTAAAGTGGTAGCTAGAGTACTTTATGTCATTACTATCGGTGAAGAAACAAAATAAATTATACCAGTACACATATCTATGCAAAGTAAGGATAAAAACATTAATAACTTGAAAACAATCCATGGGGAAATGATAGGCTTCCTTGATGGCTCAGATGGTAAAGAATCTGCCTGCAATGCAGAAGACCTGGGTTTGATCCCTGGGTTGGGAGGATGCCCTGGAGGAGGAAATGGCAACCCACTCCAGTGTTCTTGCCTGGGAAATCCCATAGACAGAGGAGCCTGATGGGCTACTGTCCATGGGATCACAGAATCAGACACGATTGAGTGGGTAACACTTTCACAGATAATTTAACATATTTGAATGCTACTTTTTAAAGTTTCTTGGCCACATGGCATGTGAGATCTTGGTTCCCCAACCAGGGATCGAACTCAGGCCCCCCGCACTGGGAGCACACAGTCTTAACCACTGGTTTAGTCGCCAAGTCGTGTCCAACTCTTGAGACCCCATGGGCTGTAGCCCCCAAGCTCCTCTGTCCATGGCAAGAATACTGGAAAGGGTTGCCATTTCCTTCTCCAGGGGATCTTCCCCACCCAGGGATCAAACTCGGGTCTCCTGCACTGCAGGCAGATTCTTTACTGACTGAGCTATGAGGGAAGCCCACTGGGCCACTGGGGAAGTCCTCAAAGGCTACCATTTTATGGGGCTCCCTTCTAAACTACACACTTGTATTAAACATTCTTAGTGTTGATAATGAAGATCATGTGATAAAGTGCATAAATAAAGTGATTACTGCATGTTAGCTGTGGTCTTTGCTATCACAATGGTGAACTGCTGACATTAATTACATTTTTATGTGTAGCATACAAACTGCACATTTTCTGGCTGCAGCACCAACCCAGATGCTGACCACTCTTCAGTCATGAGTAATGGAAAGAAGGCAGCAGAATCTCATCCTTCCAGGAGGCAGGGCTGGAGCACAGGGCAGGAGGCACCTCACCACCCCTTGTTCTTCAGGGAAGAAGTGAGGACTGGTCAGGCTTCAGGGCAACTAATCCCCAGCACCACAACCAACTAACTCCTCCCCCCAACCAACCGCTCTAGGGTCTGAATGCTGCAACAAAAGTTTCTATTTGGCACAACTAAGATTCAAGACCTGAGGCAGCCAAATACACAAATATGGGAAAAAAAAAAAAAAAAAAAGACTGCCCAAGTGAAATAGCAGTCGGGGACTTGAGAGGCACAGAGGAGCTCTCCAACACAGGTATTCACTGGGTTATCCCTAACTTCCCATTAACTGTTGAAATGCAAGGACCAAAATTTTAATTCAGCTACAAGAAAGGATATTGGAGCATTTCTCAGTCTGCTTAGAAATATGTTTTGGAACTTGATAAAAAGTGATACACAAATAACATGTGATGATCTGGATGTGGTCTTCACAGTTGTGTTACATAGTCTCTTTAAAATGAGGACATATTTAGGATAATGTCTGGTGTAAGCTCATATTACATAATTATTGTAGGTGTAGGAAATAAGTGTTTACAATAAAGATAATAACAAAGATAACAGCTAAAAACTAGTTAGACTGTATTAGTATTAAATTCAGACGCTGGGGTAAGTAGCTTTCCATGCACAAGTCATGAGTTTTCCATACAAGTATCTGAAATAAGTGACTATATGTACTTTACAGACTTATAAACTGAGATTTAAGAGGTTTACCAACACTTCCAGGTCCACATAGATAACAAGAGAGACAAAATCAACATTCATACCCAAAATATCTGATGTTAGAGCCTTACAAATGAATCAGTATGTTATTCTGATCAACCATACAGCTGTGTAAGAGGTTGCATCTGTCAAGCGCTTAGCATCTATCTGGATCTTCATATAGATGTGGGGTTATTTTTGAAAAATGAGGAAGTCGCAAAATCCCCTGAAAGAAGAACAAGCATTATGCTAAGGACTTCACAGAAGTTCTAAAGGTTATTTCAGACTGGTTCTAATCACTTCCTTCTATTTTGACAAAAAAGTATGCTTCTGGAACCACAGTAATAGAAGAGCTGGAGAAGGAGATGGCTTGGCAATTTTAAAAAAGCAGAAAACACTAGTCTTGGTTTTTAACCTAAAGGGATATGAAGTTCTCTAGACTTGACAGATATGGGTCTTGGCTTCCTACCTTCCTACATTTGCAGATGACAAATGTGTCCTAGTGGGCTGATCTGGCTCCTCAAGACTTTCCAGTCTCTCACTCTCTTGTTCTTAATTTTTTCAGCAACAATATACATGAAATGGTGAGGTATGTCATCTGCTGGGTTTGCTTGAGGTGCTAGAATTTGATACCTGTCATTGTAATGACCGTTAACTTTCCAGCTGATCGGCAATAGAGGTGAGAACACTGTTCACTCTACTAAATGCTGAAGCAACCAGGAGTCTGCTATAAATAGGCAGCTTCTAAGGAGATGAGTCCCAGAAAATCTGGATAAGACGACGACTTCTAGGCAGCAAACAGGCAGGCATGGTGTGTGTGTGTGTTTACCGTACATTCCTCAGGCCCTCTCTCAAGAGCTATATTTCCCCAGCTACTGGGAATATTGGCTGCTGGCTGATGAAACTCACAGCTGATCTCGCTCTTGGAATCTCTGTTGGGAATTACCCTCCAGCAGTGGGAGCTGCCTCACCCCCAAGATTACTTAGCCCCTCCCCAAGGGCAGCTCAGATGTAATGTCTGCAAAACAAACATAAGGCCTCCTTGGTGACAAACTCCAAAGGGCCATCCCAACCTCTGAGCACCCATTGGCTTACCTTCCCCTTCTGCCAGTCCCTAGCCCTCCCTCCCCACTCCTGGAGATAGAGGAGTGTACTTTCTTAAATCATCTCCCAAGATCACAAAAGCACAAAAGTTGGGATTCAAGTCCAAATCCATTTGACTCTCAGCTCTAAGTTTCCATCAACTTTAAGAAGCCCTTGACTTTGATTTACAAAACACAAATCCTTATAGCTTAGCAAGACATGCAAAGTGGAGCTAGTGGTAAAGAACGCGCCTGCCAATGTGAGAGATGTAAGAGACCTGGATTCAATCCCTGGGTCGGGAAGATCCCCTGGGGGAGGGCAGGGAAACCCACTTCAGTATTCTTGCCTGGAGAATCCAGGGACAGGAGCCTGGGGGGCTATGGTCCATAGAGTCACAAAGAGTCGGATGTGACAGAAGCGACTTGGCACGCACGCACGTCCTTTCTAGCCTCACACTCCATCACTCAATCCCATACAATCTCTCACCAAACTCACACCAAACTCTTTCCTCTTCCTGAACACGTCATGCTTCTCCTTTCCCTGGAACAGTTCACTGTCCTCATCTGCTTGATGACCATCTCCTTCTCCCACCGGTTTGTCTGTAGGTGTTTCCTCCACTGGGAAGAATTTCTTGGCCCCTCAGGAAGGTTAGGGATTCCCAGGTGGCTCAGTGGTAAAGAGTCCTCGTGCAACCCTGGAGATGCAAGAGATGTGGGTTCGACCCCTGCGTTGGGAAGATCCCCTGGAGAAGGGAATGGCAACCGACTTCGGTATTCCTGCCTGGAGAATTCCATCGACAGAGGAGCCTGGCCGGCTATATTCCATAGGGTTGCAAATAGTAGGATACAATCGAGCAAGCGCGTGCGCATGCACGCACACACACACACACACACACACACACACACACACAGAGTGTAAAGCAGAGGAGCCTGGCCGGCTATATTCCACGGGGTCGCAAATAGTAGGATACAATCGAGCACCTGCGTGCGCACGCACACACGCGCACACACACACACACACACACAAAGAGTAAGGTTAAGATCTCCATCCCTCAAGTTTCTAGAGCAGGTTGTATGTTCCCTAATCGTAGTGACTGTTAACTTTTTAAGTGATTCTGTGCAGGCAGGAATGTCTTTTAACTCTGCTTCCCAGCCTGGCATTTAAAGATGCTTTGTTGAATGGATGAATAAATGAACTCAGCTGAGTTGCTGGTCCCGGAGGCCCAGACTGAAAGGTTGCCAGCATCCCTGTGACTTGGAAGCATTATATATATAGCATCATACAAATTTGGATAAACTACAACCTCCTTGAGCATGAGGACTAGTTTTTCTTTATTGAAGTAGCCTTTCCAAGACCTGACACCATCTCCCACTCATAGATGATAAGATCCAAAAAGTCCACTGAACCAAATGAAGACTTAATAGAAAGGACTGACATCTGAGAAAATTACTTCACTTTCCTAGGTCAGTCTAAACTATTAAGATACACAAGATATTTCTCTGTTTTCTTAATATGCTCTTATGTCCAAATTTTTAAAAAATTTCTCCTTTGTTTGAAACATGCTTCCCTCTATTTAACAGAACAAAAGACAACTTCAAGTTTGCTAAATTCCAGTTCTAGGTCGGGGATCAAATCTAATGTGGAGATATCAAACATGACTAAGAAGTTTCCCAGCTGGCCTGCACAGCGCCATATTGTTGTCCCTTTGAGACATAAATATACTTTTAATCTACAAGGGGCTTTCCTCCCAACTTTCTGAAACTAAGACTTACTGACTAGAGGTACAGATATTAGTACAGACACCAAACACCCCAAGTATGATGCTTAGGATGTGGGGGAGAACCACTGTCCTATAAACATAAAAACTGAAAGCCAGTTTTACTGGGCAAGTAGCTGCCTTCTCTACACAGGAAATGGTCCAATTTTGTTATTGCTCTCAACAAAGATGTCCAAACAACAACAACCTGCTGAGAGTTGGCTGAGACGGGTAACAATGATAAGAAGTCTTAAAAACCCGGCTCCTTTGTTTTTTAAGTGGATTTGGGAAGGAGGAACCTCTCTGGCATGTAAGGGACTGAATTTCCGTGCCCCGTGGGATTTTTTTTCTCGTCAGTCTCTCACAGCCTCCATTGCTAGTCTGGTGGGAATGAGAAAAACCGTGATAACATTTTCCCAAGAGAGCACCACATCTGGTTATCTTCTTCACAAGTCTCTGATCATGTGTGAGCCTAAAACACAGTTCTTAAGGCTTCTCCTCTCTGGTCTGTTTTTTTTAATAACCTCAGGAAGTCTATTTCTAAGGACAGAGGTGCAATTTGCAAGTATACCTCATTTCAAAATCCTGCTCACATCATTCAGGTCACAGATTCGGTGTTCTACAACTCTACGAGTGTGCCTGCTCAACTTTTTATTGTGTCTTTAAGATATCTGGTGTGTGTGTGTGTGTGTGTTAGTTGCTCAGTCATGTCTGACCCTTTATGACCCCATGGACTGTAGCCCTCCAGGCTCCTCTGTCCATGGACTTCTCCAGGCAAGAATACTGGAGTAGGTTGCCATGCCCTCCTCCAGGGGATCTTCCCAATCCAGTGATCAAAGCCAGGTCTTCCGCACTGCAGTCAGATTCTTTACCGTCTGAGCCACCAGGGAAGCCCAAAATATGTTCGCTTATTTATTTTTTGAATGTAATCTCTATTAAATACCACTAAGTATTTAAGGCACCGGACCCTTCCCAGTCTTGGTTACAGGCTCAGTGGGTATAGGGAAGCAATCTCTGGTGGGACAGATGGAAGATACCTTTTTAAACATCCTGGTGGAATCCTCACTTATCTGCATGAACCGCATAATCACGTTGTTCAGATAGATGTCACTCAAGGTGGCGTGGTCTTTGCTTTCTCGCCTCACTTGGTTCAGGAGCAAATACCAGCAGTTCACTGGAGACAATAAGTTCTGGTCTTTCCTAAGAAGTGAAGAAAAGAGAATTAGCATCAAGTTCAAAGCTGATCCAAGCAGCTGAGGGACGTCACAGAGGCAAAACCAGGAGCCACAACACATGGGCGGCTCTTATTTCTTCTCCTCTGGGCATAGCTCTTAGCAAGACACTCAACAGCACTGGGCTTGGAAAAAAATACTTGGACCAAGAACACCAGTCAAAACCTATAATCCTGACAAGGGCCCAGAACCTGAACACACACACACTCACACACACTACTCAGGCAGGCCTTCAGCTTTAATCACCTCATTGAAGAAAGCAGTTTATGTTTACATAAAAATCTATTGACTACTATCTCACAGACAGACTGTGGTTTGCCACTGAACACAAAGCCTGCTTTGAATGTCCAGTATGCTGCTGGAAGAGATTTGGCTAGGTATACTTTCCATGGGACATAAATGTAAGGATGATTTACTAATCCCCTGATACTTAACCTCCAGCCTCCCAAAAAGTGTTCCTGGGAAGCAGAACTTTATAGCATTGTCTCAAGACTCATGAATAGAACCAAGAGGTTCACTGGCTTATGACCTGTCACATGTCCTTTTTAAGCTCACTGAGCTGTTTCCTTATTTTATTCCAGGTAATAAAGTGAAAAGTGACTATAAACCACAAAAGGCAACTTGCAAAAAATCTTACCAAAAAACTCCAAAGAAAAGCAATGACTAATAGAGACATTACTGTTTTAAAAATATATATATGATATTTGTTTTTGCTTTTTACTTAAAAAATCTAACTATTGGAATTTCCCTGAGTGTCCAGTGGTTAAGACTCTGCATTTCCAAAGCAGGGATTGTGGGTTTGATCCCAGGTCAGGGAACTAAGATCCTACATGACATGTGGCATGGCCAAAATTTTTTAAAAATTATATTAAAAAAATAATAAAAAACTAACTCTAAAATGGCAAAATGGCACAGAATGTTTTTCTCCTAACTTAGAGACACTAGTGCAATTTTCTAAGACATGTTATCCTCCTACTAGTCATGATGATTCATGATTCTGAATATTAACTAAATTAGAAAACAAACGATTAAATAGGTCTTTCAGTCCTTACGTCCCTCAGAGTCAGGATTTAAGAGCGCATCAAGTCACGGACGGAGGAGCCTGGTGGGCTGCAGTCCATGCGGTCGCGAAGAGTCAGACACGACTGAGCGACTTCACTTTCACTTTTCACTTTCATGCACTGGAGAAGGAAATGCCAACCCACTCCAGTGTTCTTGCCTGGAGAATCCCAGGGACGGGGGAGCCTGATGCGCTGCCGTATATGGGGTCGCACAGAGCTGGACTCGACTGAAGCGACTTAGCAGCAGCAGCAAGTCAAAACGCTCTTCAGAAGAAAAGAGGAAGTAGGAATGGGTATAAGGGTAAAAACCCCTGATCTAGGGTCCTAACACTTATAACCACAAGACAAGACTTCCATTCTTCCAGCTGAAGTAATAAGAATTACACCCCAACCCAGAGAACCTTCTTTTCCTTTCAAAGCCATTGGGCATGGGGCAGTGGTTTCATGGCAGAATACTGAATTCTTTGTACTCACATTCTCTGCCACCCAGCCCAAAACGTAAATGCTACCTTACATTAACTTACCTATATACTCTTTGTGCTGAAGTAAACCATACATTCTTTGAGAATGTGGCATACTTTTTTTGTATCCTCATGGCCCTGCCCATGTTCAGCATTAAATACATGTTTTTTCATTCACTGAATAAACATTTTTTATTGTCCTAATATTACGTAATAACAGTATTGACAACAACAATAATAACAAAGATGGCTAAGTTATCATTTACTGAGCATCTACTGAGTACACAGGTTAAGTTCATAGAATATGGATCCACACCATCTCCACTTAAATTCCAAAATCATTACGCACTAGCTAGGAGATCGTGGCCAAGTTATTTAAACTTCTCTGTGCCTCTGTTGCTTCATTTATAAGATGGGTAAAGTAGCAGTACTGATTTTATAAGATTATGAGGATTTTTGAGTTAATATATATATTTTAATATTTACTAGAATGCCTTAGATTCATAGCAAGTGTTATATAAAGCTGGGATCTTCCTGATGGCTCAGATGGTAAAGAATCTGCCTGCAGTGCAGAAGACCTGAGTTTGATCCCTGTGTAGGGAAGATACACTAGAGAAGAGAATGGCTACCCACTCCAGTATTCTTGCCTGGAAAATTCCATGGACAGAGGAGCCTCATGGGCTATAGTCCATGGGGTCGCAAAGAGTCGAACACAACTGAGCAACGAACACTACACTATATAAAGTTAGTGATTTTTATCTAGCAGTTGGTCTAAAACCTACACATATCAACTACTTAATTCTATAATTTAAGGCAGAGATATTTAGATAGATCCCCTCTATCAATGATGGAACTTAAGCTTTAGCAAGGCACAATGATTTGTTCTAGAACAAAACTAGTATCGGAGAAAGTCTTTGAGTCCAGGGAGGCTGATCCAAGCCTTGGTATTTCCACCATGCAGCGGTCAGTTCAGGCCAAGGATTATCCTACAGGACAAGCATCCCAAAACTGAGGCCTAGCTTAAATGACTGGTAAAGTAACAGTGCCAAAGACGTAACATTTTTGTCGTGAGGAGAAGGAATACTGAACGTGTACCCGATGTCAGCTCTCAGTTGCATCAAGGATTTGTCATGTTTCTCATTTGATGGTCACAAAATCTCATTTTACAAGTTAGGAAACCAAGGCTCAGAAATACTGACTCTACTGACCAAGGTCACACAGCAGAGCTAGTATTCAAGCCAGGTCTGTTTGACTCTTAAAGCTTGTCTTTGGTTTTTGTCCCCCAAACATGGTTTGCCCTTTCTGTAGACTTATTATCTTATCTGCAGTCCCATAGTCAATAATAAACTTAAGGAAAATTCCAAGCTACGTACCTTTTTAACAAAACTAGTGAACCAGCCAGGAGAAAGAAAAAGTGGCAGCTGCTGCACTCAGGGATCAGACTAAAGTGCATGCGCCCATGGATGTTTTCAGTTCACAAGTGATTCCCAAGTACAGAACACACAAGGAGACACTCAAAAATATTTACTGTATAAACCAATGGGCTGTCTTCTTATTTGCAATTACTTTTAAAAAGGGACAGTTTCTATAAATGCAGATCTAGCACTGGCTCCAGTCTCTGTCAAGCACGTGTGACATCTGCTCACCCTGGGAACCATCACCAAAATTTATTTCTATGCCGGACCAACACTACAGGTTAAAGTGCGCCCAAAATAAAAACGAAAAAAGGTATTCTGCAAAAGAACCCCTACTCTCTTTTTTTTCTGCAAAGTTCCTACTTTTTTTTTTTTCTTATGATGAGAAGAGTTAAAAAAGTTTTTTTT